>NC_064891.1:29519453-29828281 GCF_929443795.1 Astur gentilis
ATAATACACCTACCTTTCTATTTTTCTGTTTTAATGTCTTGGTTTTATCCCTCCCCACTCTCTCAGGATTTTTTCCCCCAACCCCAAATCCAATCACAAAAAAAAAAAATAAAAAAAATTAATCTTGTAATCAATAAACCTTTTTGTTTGACTGACTGACTTTGTTCAGACACTTTCTTCGCTTCCATAAGAGAAAACTGACACAGTTATTGTTTGCTAAATGCCTGAATTATTTTTCCTGTTGCTCACTTGAAATATATTTTGCTGTTCTGGAAAGGCAAGTAGTTTTTCACTTCAGAAGCTTCTGTGTTCTAAGTCATAAACAAATGGCAGGTTTCATATTGTACCAGCAATGAAAAGGTATGACTGAAGAATGAAAATTCCACTACAAGTGAATGTGTGTGTGCATGTGCATATGTGTATCTATTAATAGATGGTGAAGGGAGGATAGGTTGGTTTGTAGATGATGATGGTTGTCAGTAGGCTCTCAGGGAGCTGGTTTCTAGTTTTTTAGTTGGATTTTTTTTTTTTTTTTTTTTTTTTAAGCTGTTTTCCGGGGAGAGACTCAGGCAATTACATGGTTAGGCAATTCCTTCAATAATTTTAAAATCTCCTAGCCCAGTTGGAAAGAGGGATATTTAAGGTCATTGTGTTCCTATGTGATTCATGAGAACTGGTGGCTGAAAGAGGTAAACTGTGCAGATTAGTGGCCTTGCTGAGGGTAGGACACCAAACTTTGCCCTTAGAAATTGTTAAGCAATAGCTAGCTCAACTGCTGGCTTGCTTGTACTGGGTAGTGTAATCTGCATGAGTTTTGCTCTAGATTAGCCACAGTGCACCTGTACCTGCCAGGCAGGGTTGTTCAAGAGCAAAAGAGGTATGGGGGATGTGCAGGAGTTGCTATCATGGGACACCCATCCTACAGGTGCAGGATACTCACCTTCACTGGTTTCACTGCTCACTGGACAGCTTGTTTGTATTGTGTTTTGTTTTCCATGAGACTTCAACAAGCTCCAAATTATTCCAATAATATATAACACTGCTGAAGGGTATTAATGGGAGGGTTGGCTTGTGAGTTTAAACTTTGTTACCTATTAAAGTGTGGATTATAGTATAAAATGTTCTGTGCACTGAATGCACTAAAACCACTATGGAGTACAGCATTTTATTTCTCCAAATAATTCACCATGATTACTTGGATATCTTAGAATAAAGTTGGAAATACTTAGCACTGAGGTAGAAGCTGAGAGCTTTTAGGTGAGATACAGATCCTTACACGGAAGAGCAAAGCAACAGTTGGTGACATTGTTAGGTGGAGTTACAATAAAGGGTGAGTTACTAGGTTGCTTGTAGTTAAGAGAGGTCATCGTGTAGGAGATGCATTTTCCTTGGATTCCAAGAGAAATTAATCACTGCAGTTACTTTAAGAATTTCATAAGGTGCTATCAAGAGGCACCAGCTTGTTTCCATTGGCACAACAGCAAGCCTGATGCCCACTTCTGAGAAATTTTCCCTTGCACTGGAGAGAAATTCTACTGGGCAGAAGTTAATTTTTGTGGATGTGGGATTTAGCCAGTGTAACCCAAAGGGATGTCTCAGTGAGGAGGTAGGATGTCTCACTGTGGAGGTTTGATTCATGCTTCTGGGTACTGTACATTTTCTTTAGCTGTAACTATGGAGTTTTCTACAAAATATTTGGCTTCTTTATTAAGTGTGGTTTGGGATAGTGCCATATTCTATGTAGCTTAGCTTGCTACTTCTCTTATTCAGTGGAGCATTAACCTGCTTTAGATTCCTTGATACTATTTTTCACTGCTGTTAAAAGCAGGTTGTACCACCACCTTGAAATCTTACTTCTGTTTTATGAAGTGCTAGATCTATTCCTAGAAGCATTAATAATGTATGCACTTTGCAATTTCAGTATTCAAATACTGAAGACACCTTGTATGTGTGAACCTATTTAAGTTGATAAGGCAAAACTAGATGAATAGGACTATCTGTTTGCTAAGCGTGCTGAGTACTATGGCATATAAATCTTATACCTGCAATGCTCTTTATGAAAATGTCTGAGAACATGCGTTAGTTCTCACTTGGAAGTACTAGAATTGGCATTAAAAAGCATAGAATTCTTAAATCAAGAAGGATAGTAACAGTTAGCTAATTGTCCTGTTGGATATCTAGGTTGTCAACACCTTTTTGGCATAGCTGAGCACTGGGCATGGAAAACATCATAGAAAAAATGGAAAAGATAGAACGAGGAAGTTCCCAATGTTGGATTTTTTTCTGGCAAACCAGAATCCAAATCCTTCCTCCAGTCTGGGAACTGACGTCAGACCTTATACCGACCACTGGGTCCGCAGAGAACCTCAGCCTGAAGGACAGCCCTTCCAGTGCACTTTGCTTGACTTCGAGAAATGTGTTAATGAATCATCACCAAAACTTCTTTAGCCCCAGGACATTCATCAGAGAATTCACAGCCGCATCCTCCTCTGCTTTTGCTGAGGCATAGCAGGGGAATGCTGGCAGGATCAGAGCTCAGGCAGTAGCGCTGCAGGGCCTGAGCTTCGCCTTTATGTTGCTCCAGGCTTCCTTTTATTTAAGAACAGCAGCTCTTTCTGAATTTGCTGGTTCGAGGCGAGCATGCTACAGATCTGCAATTTGAGTTGTTCTGAAGAGTTTCTCCAGTGGTTTTGGGCGGTCTAACTGGAAAGGTGCCTTCCTGGCGAAGACTGGAAAAAAGCAATGTATGGAAAACTGAATGAGAGTTGGGGCAGTTGCTGTGTAAGAGCTTTCCCAGACGTTTTAGATTGCATGGTGTGAGACACTGCAGGAGTTAATGTCTCAAACATTGCGGTGGGGTAAGTTCTGCATAACAACGAACCTTGCCTCCCAAGGAACCACAGGTGAAAAGCAGCCCATCAGCAACTGGACTGGGAGGGTGTGAGGGGGGATGCACAGCTCCCTGTTCTGATAATGCTGTTCTGATACGCTGAGCAGGGCAATTCACCATGCCGTTTTGATATGATGTTCTGATATGCTAAGCAGGACAGCTCACCATGCTGTTCTGATATGCTGCTTTGATATGCTGAGCAGGACAGCTCACCATGCATGGAGAAAGATCACGTCTGCAGGGAAAGGGAATTTACTCCCCAAACGATCCCCAAACCAAAAGGCTCACAAACTGATCCTGACACCTAATTTGCCTAATGAGTTCAAGTGCCCTCCCAAAGGAGAGGGAAGGGTAATAGAAGGTCACAAACTGAAGCCCCAGGTGTGTAAGCCCACTGGACTGGACCCCTCGGCTGACTGAACCAACACTGGACCCAGGACTGGCGAAATCTTTCTCTCTTCCTTTTTCTCTCTCTTTCTTGTTCTCTCTTTTCCCTTTTTCCACAGTCCCCACACCTCATCCCTTTAGACATGAACCGTTGACCAAGTCTGGAACTATGAGCGGATCCGGCCACCCCTAGGTTCCTCTCTGAAAGGAAGTCTGGAAAGCAAGGGGGTCCGCTCTGAACCTCCTGACTAAACGAGAGGGCTCTCCTTACTGTCTTCCCTGAACTAATGTATATGTTTACCACGGCTTACACGGTTCACGGAGGTAGCTCCATGCCAATTCCTGTTGTGAGAAACCACACCACCTACTGTTATGCCTTCCAAGTTCAGTTTGCTTCTGTCATGAATAAAGTGTTTAACTGATCGTTTGGTGTCTTTTCACCTTAATTTAGCCCGAGGGAATTCCGAATTTAACATGACTCCCTGGTCTGTCTGGTCCAGGTCATGATACATGGTGTGGAAGAATCATCCGAGCAAACTTTTCTCCGGCAGGCACTTTACATGTGTTGTGGTTTAACCCTAGCTGGCAACTATGTTGCCCCCCTGACCCCCCCGCCGCCAACTGCCCCCAGTTTATATACTGGGCATGATGTCATATGGTGTGGCATATTCCTTTGGCCAGTTGGGGTCAGCTGTCCTGGCTGTGTCCCCTCCCAACTCCTTGTGCCCCTCCAGCCTTCTTGCTGGCTGGGCATGAGAAGTCGAAAAATCCTTGACTTAGTCTAAACGTTACTTGGCAATAACCGAAAACATCAGTGTGTTATCAATGTTCTTCTCATACTGAACCCAAAACATAGCACTGTACCAGCTACTAGGAAGAAAATTAACTATCCCAGCCAAAACCAGGACAACATGGTTCAAAAAGAGAGCCATCCCTTTACAGGGCATGTGACCCTAAATGCTGACATACATGTTCCTTCCAGCACGCCTTCCTCTGAGATGACATGCTTCCCCGATGTGATCCTACCATACAGGCTGGACTCCGTGTTTTAAGTCTGGCTCTACCTTAAATGCCGCCTGATCAAACTGGGCTTTGTTTGGAGACTTTTCAATCACATCACATCTCATTTAAGGTTCAGCAAGATACATAAGCATGTGCCTTTCCAGCTTGGAATAATCCTATTAGTCTCAATGGGCTTGCTCATACACTCCAAGCTGGAAGGCGCTTTATTGAACGAGGACCTCTGTAATGAACGCGGCATGAGGGAAGTGCAGCTTTTGTTCCTTTTGATTCCTTAGAAGACTCACTCTGACTCTGTGACAAAGTTTAATCAGGCAACATTTCCAGAAACATGAAGAGAAATTTTTATTTAATAAACATGCCCATTATAGGGGGCCATTGCTTATGAAAAGTAGTTGGTGTTAGCACTCCTTGAAAAGACAAAGTTTTAAGTATTCCAATCCAAATTAAAGTGCTATTGGTACTTGCATTTGCTACGTAAGAAAGAATAGAGTAGCAATAAGATGCTTAAAGGCTGGATTCCTACTGATGTCCATAGGAAAACTCTTGCCTGCTTCACAGCAGTCTGGTCTTGCCCACTTTTCTATACCTAGCAAAGGAAATGAGCATGATCATATCCTGAATGCTGCTATTTGAAAAGTGCAATGTACATAGGCTTTTTTAAATCAATACCTATGTTTTTTGTGAAAAGCACAGCAAGGCCGATGCTCTTTGGATTGTGCACATCACAGATTTAGCTCCTTAAGCTCTTACCTACCTCATACCGGAGTGTGTTCTTCTGGCCAGTGTCACCAGACTGGAATCACAACAATGTAATCCTGCTCAGGTCTTCTAGGCTTTAACTATGATTGTTATAGCCAGGTTGTTAGGGAATGTAAAGAAGACAAGGGATGAAGGAGACATGCTTAGAATTCAAATGGGATTATGGGGAAAGCTGTGGAATGAAGTAACAAACACATCCTGCCCCTTCTGTATACCTCTCATTATAAAAGCAGCATCACCTCCCACAGTCAGAAAATGAGTGAACTGCCAGCTTTCCTGAGGGCAGCTGGTTCCTTCAGGAGCTGAAATAATCTCAGGCCTTACTTCAGAAAGTAATAAAAGAGAAAATACCCATTTGGATGAAGGAAAAAAGCTCCTGAGATCTTTCCTGAGAGATAGGAGAACTTCAAAAAACAAATGACAGCAGGAACAAAATACACTGCAAGTCACGGGAGAATTATAGCTAAGGCCCCTACCACTGCTCTGTTGCTTCCACAAAGTGCCCCTGCCTTCTGGCTGTGCTGGGAGGAGCGCTGAGACCATAAGAGGGCTCAGCAAGTGGAGACGAAAATCGAGGGCCATTGTGCCTGTCAACCCACCACAAACAGACCTGCAGCTCTAGGATTTGTGTATGAGGGCTCTGAAGAAGGGGAGCATGGCTGTGTCCTGGCTGCTGGCTGGTTGCATGCCTCTACGACGTGCCAGAGGTTCCTGTTTCATCCATATGCAGCAATGATGGTGGCAGCAGTGTTTTCTGAAAAGGGAAGGGACAGAGAAGCTGCTGGCTCTTGGATGCTTTGGAACTTGTCTGTAGGTACCTAACTGGGACTGGAGCTCCCTAAAAACCTTGTCCTGTGTGCGGTTAAAATGTGAAATCTGGCTCTCAGCTGCATAATATCATGATCCAAGGCAGATGCTTTGCAGAATTGCCTGTAAGCTGGTGTTTACAAAAATACATCATGGAGCACTTTTTTCAGTACCTATGACTGAAAAGGCATTGATTTATTATATCCCAAAGTACTGTTAGTCATCACCTCTTTAAAATCTTAGGTCTGATTCAATAGGCAATTCCTTATCTTGGGCTAAAACTTTCAGTGCTAATTAGAATATTAATTTAGTAAATAAAGGTCAGAACTTTTTTAATACTTTACATAAAGCATAAGAAAACTTAATCTCAGGGTTGTGAGAGTGTTGCTGTTAAACAGACAGGAAACACTTCCAGCTGGAGTCTCTGAAATGTAAATGAGCCCATTTTATCCCTTGATCTTCACAAACCTCTCACCATGTTGCCACTACAGAAGAGGAGAAAAATAATTCTAGTATCGCTTCCAAAGAGACCATGTGTTTATTGAAACCAGCCTAGAGCTAGGTATGGGCGCACTGTTTAGTGCAATTTGTAGCATTATTTTTAATATAGATTCACCACAAATGGTAGCTTGCAGCAAAATCTGTTTTTGTACTGACTCAGATGGAATCATAATGGGTCCAAGCTGCTACTTGTGTATGGATGTTTCACAGTGGTGTTGGTACAACTGCTAAATGTACACCTACCGAAAGCATTCAGTGTCATTATTGTATATGTAGATATTGAGTAAGCAGAACACAGTTTTGAGCTGATGTTATCGTGAATGTGGAGAGCAAACTGAGGAAACAGCTGAGTGGCTTGACTGATGTCACAAAGTCTTGCAGATCCTTACTAGTAATATACCGTTGGATCTCACGACATCCTTTGATTTACAGCTTACTCCTGTGCAGATCACTTAGTTATGCTGCAAGGTTGAAGAGCAAGGCAGAATATGAGCCTTTGTGGGTTGGCCAATGAAAAGGAACAATCTATGAGATGGACTGTGCTGTATAGAGCTAAGAAGAGCAAAACTAGAAGGGTTGCATAATCCTGATGGTTTTACATGACAAGTGAAGACTCTACCCAAGGCCTGGAGCTACTTGTATTTCAAAGGGCTTAGAAGTGCAAGGAGCCAGTGAGGGGCCTGGAGAAGAAGTGATGTCTCAAGGAATAGTGGAAAACTACGAGTTTTTAAGAGAAGGAAACATTAACATATTTGCCTTTTTTCCACTAGAGGGTAGAATCTCCTGTGATTTGCAACAGTTATGGGACTGCTGTCTCACAAACCCTCTAGATATCTCCACATTTAGAAGCTAAATAATCTTCCACCAGTTTCACCTGCTGGATTTGAGACTGGGAGTTTGAATGGCAACTGAGTTGCAACTTCACTGAGGGGGACTGTAGCTGCTGCGTGATAATCAAATTTGGTTTGCTTGACACATAATGGGATTATTGATTAGACACTCACAGCTTGCCATTTCAAATCACATCTCCTCTTCATTTCCAAGGGATGATTGACATAGCCTAACATGCTCAGCATCATTAAATGGAAACAGTTATTTATGGTGTTGCATCAGAATTTATCACTAATTCCCAGATCTGACAGAAAAGTATCGCTTTGTGTGCAGGCACTTTTATCTTGCCATTAAAAAGTGTATCAAAAGCTTTAGATAAGAACTGAAGCTGAAATTCCTTTCTGGTCTATATTCAGATAATCTCATCTGCAAAACTGAAGCAGGGAGTAGCAGGACATGTGTTAAACACAGTTCATGATCCTTCAGTAACTTTGGACATATTGTGGCTGTTCCAGATGTGGATCTCAAGTCAGAACGTACTTATGCTGAATGTCATCTTTGTGAAGTTCTCTTAGGCCTTACTTCCCCCATACACCACTAGATACCAGCAGCACCAGCCATGGGCAGATTTTAGTGGCCAGATAACATGTGTTATGTGACTCTTCCTTGAAGAATTCATAAGGCATTGCTTCCATTCAAAGGAGGTGATTATTTACCAGGAACAGGTTCAATGTGCTTTTATTACCTCCTTTTCTTGAGGAGAAATGTGCACAGCACCCAAAATTGTAAAGACGTGAAGGGGCACTGTGCTCTTACTACTGACCAGAAGCTATGGGATTTTTTTAATCCTGAATCTCAAACATTTCTCCTTGAACATCTCCCTCAGAAAATTTGAAAGAGCTGAACTGGAATCCTGCCAGACAGAATGATTTTACTTTAAAGTAGCTGTACATAAAATAATACTGTTCACCCAGTTCTCTTGCAGATGTTCATGACATATTCTGCCAATAGAGCTAAATAGCTCTTCTGGATAAAAGTATATTTGATATTTTTTTGTGAACAGCCTCCTCGACTTTGTGACAGTACCTCTATGTATGTGGGACGCCACCAGCCCCACACTTGGATTCGTCTGTAACACCTCTGTAATATAGAATCCTGTTCTAGACTTCATACTTCCAGAAGTGTTGTGAGGTTGGAGGATGTTTGAAGAAAACGCACACTGTTAAATGGGCTGGAAAAATATGCATTTTACAGAGACACTCCAGGAGCAATCTGTATTTGTCTCATCAAAGCAAAGATAAATGAGCAACTTCCTCATAGGCTATAATTACCTCTAAGGGGAACAAAACCATTGATAATTGACAGCTTTGAGCTTGACCCTAGGAAATAACAAAATCCAGTAGTTGGAAGTTGAAATTTGGAGTGGAAATCAGATACAGAAGTTTAACCCTGTAGTTAACTAACTATGGGAGTAATGAAGTTGAAGTTGTGTGATCAGTGATTTTAAATCTCAATTGTGGGGTTTTGGTTTTTCCTTAGAACATACAGTCTTCTAATATAAGTTTAAGTCTTTGGCCTGTATTGTTTCAAAGAAGGAGCCAAGAGGTTTTAAGAGCGTAGCTCTTATTTTGGCAAACAGGTGCTCTGCAGGTGACAATCCTGTTTGAAAGGCATCCTCCATCTTTCAGATTCTAAAAGGAGTGAGGACTGCACTTTCGAAAATCTGGTCCCAACTGTGGGGTCTGAGACTCTGAAGGATTGAGGCCATGAAGCTGAAGAGCAAATTCATTTCTCGCTCTTTCCATCCATCAGCATCCAATGGGTCTAGAGCAAACCAGACCCTATGTTTTAAATTAATCTGTCATTTCCTGGCTTGTATTCTGTCATCATGGAATTTCCACTGCTGTGTTTGCATTATACCTGCAAATTAGGCTGCCTACAAATCCCACCTGCCCAAGCAGAATGCAATGTGAAAGCTAAACATAGTCACACAGCACATCTGCAAACCCCCTGAGCAACGGATATGTTTCTTTGCGTAGTCCATGAGCTCAGTTGCTTCCTACAGGATGATATACTTCTGCATCCCTTCTGATGTACAGTAGCTGAAAGGGACTGGCAGGCATTTTTTCCCTTGATTCAGTTTCCTTTGCCCCAAGTATCCCTCACCACAATTTTTTTTTTTAAGTTACTCATTGGACAAAAAGGAGTCCTCTCCGCCTTTGATCTGGGTTTATCAACATCCACATGCCTGCGCAAGGGTCAGCTGAATTCATATTTTGCATTTGTCCCCAAACTGTAGCTGACTCTTTGCTCACCGTTTAAAAGAACAGAGCTTTTCTTCATTTAACAGGCTTCCTACTTTCTGTATGGCATAAACCCAAAGTGGGACCATGGATGTGCAGTTGAATCAAGGCATTCTCTTGGCTAACCAACACAAATGACTTCTTTAGATTGTCCTGTTCTTCAAATGCTGCCTCAGGATCCAAGTCAAATGAGAATCAGAACTGATGCAGCTGGGCTTTCGCTTACTGTGCTCACTTGTCAGTTTTCCCCTCTTTATGAATCCAAAACCTCCATGTGATAATTACAATATCCTACCAATATTTGTGTTAACTGTCAAATTTAATCCCTTTGCATCCCTTTTTGTAGCTAGCACAGAGTGTGAGAAAATGTCCTGTACATACCTCAGGCTCAATTCTAAATCTCCTGTAATAAGAAATGTCTGCATAATTTGCGACAAACTCTGAACATTTTGTGACAAAGATAAAATAACGATTTTTGTTTAGAACAGAAATGCCCACCTCACTTAAAGTCTGATATGATTTAAAGTGGAAGGTCTGAAATCTCTGGAGGTAAATGCAATGTGTTACTGAAATCAAATCCTAGGTTTATTTTTAGGGAAACAGGGAAGATTTCAATCCTCTAAACAATGAATTCTGGTTCTAAGTAATTGGAAATAAATTTTGCTCTCTTATGTAAGTGAGCTTGTTCTGTCACAAAAACTGATTTAAAATGATCATCAGATTCCTTGAAGGAAAAAAATAGCATTTCAAGACTTCCATTTATGTTTTAAAAGTGGGGGAGAAAAGTATTTTGAAAACAGTTTGTGACAACTAAAATCCCTGGTTTTACAGGCTTTTAGTTGTTGAACATAATGGGAGAAAAATGTCCTGTTTGGGGTAAGGGCGGGAGGGAGATGGGAAGAATTAAAGGAGGGATTTGCTACACTTCCATTGAAATGTTCATTCAGGTATCAGGTGGCCTTACCTGTAATTTTGGTAAGAGACAACTCTTACCTCGATCATATTTGACAGAAGGTAAACTTTATTTTCTTTGTGATAGAGGAATGCACTTGTACTATGGGATCTTTGCTGTGAGGGCAACAGATGTATCTTACAGTTGAGTCCAAGCCCAGACTCTCCTACTAGCCTTTTCAGTGGCCCCCAACCAGTCTAATTATCATAGCTCTGCTGAATTTCTAGGTATGAAGTTCACCCAACTGTGCCTTGTCCTGCCGTGTAGCTGGAGCCTTTCTTCATGCCGCACAACTTGAGTCCTAAATGGAGTCTGCTGGAAAATCAATGTTTTTATGTTGGCGGGATTGTTTTCTTCCCCATGTGTGTCACTTTGTAGTCTACATTGTATTGGCCAGTCACAAAGAGTTAGACGGTCTTCCTCTGCAGTGCCTCATGCCGTCCTCACCTCTTATACTGTCCTGAATAACTTGGTATCATCACTGGAGATGAGAGGAGTTGTTCCTACATGAGAGACAACTTGGCCTAGTGTCATTACAATGAGAACATCACAGCATAAAAAGCCAGAATCCATCAGAGTTGAACTGGCCATAAGGGCCCAGGCTGGGATCACTGAAGTCGATAGCAAGCCTTCCTCTGAAAATGCTAGGCCTCGGGCTGGACCTTACATGACTTCCCAGCGAAACAGGGGACTTCTCCTCTTCAGTGATCCTCAGGAGCGATGCAGAAAGTGTTTTGTGATGCATCACCATCCCTTGGCTTCCCGGACCAGTCTCAGCTCATCCCTTTCTGCTTATCCTCAGAAACAAGATCACCACATTGTACAAAGTGAAAGAACCCCTTTTGAATGACTTCTGAATGATTTAGGTTAAACCTAAATGCTGTTCCAGCCAGCCTGCTCTTGCAGTATGGCTTCTCAGTTGCTCCCAGCAGGCGATCACAAAATGCAAGGACAGGGTGTGCTCATCAATTCTTGCATATTTACAGAGAGCTCCAGCTTTTCAATAACTTTTTAGTTACTGTAAATAACATGCAAGCCAAGGGTGAGTAATACATTAATATTTTAGACTCTGAAACTCATTTTGTGAGGATACAAAATAGGTTTGTGATGCTGCCAGTCAGAAGTAAAGGTTTCTTTTTGTCTATGGAGAGGTTTGGTGAGGGTTTTTTGCCTTTCATTTAGCTTTCTTAAAAGGTAGACTTCTGACCTTGATCTTGTTGGCCTCCTTTCATTTCAAAGGGCTATAAAACGGTTGTGACATGCAAAAAATATCTGCAAGAAACCTGACTGCCTCCCCAGCCAACCTTGGCAATGGGAGCTGTTGGGTGAGAGTAACTTTGCCTTCATTGCAAAGGTTTTTGTTCAGTAGTGACTGTGTGCAGCTTGTTGGGGCCACAGACACTTGGTCATTTGGCTCCATCTTCTGGGAGAAGACAGAAGGAACAGAAGCCACTTGAGCTGACATTTTGCAAGTCCTGTCACATAATTTATTGGTCTTTTATTACTCTTCATTAATACTTCCACGCAAACTCACAATGGATACAAACTCGGTGGGAAACCTTTTGCTTTTCTGGAGGCTTTTTAATGGGAACAAGAAGTCAGCACACAAAAAAAGTGCTGAAAATCAATAGCTTTTTTGTTTTCCAAGGCTAAGAAAGGACAGTTAGTGAATGTTTGACTTGCAATTCAACAGTGGGAGAAAAAAACAGAGCTCAGGTAAATGGTCTTTCGATTCCTGTACAGTTTTCTAGAATTAGCTCTGACTCTGGTTCAGGAAACACACTGTTTGTTCTCTGTTGCTGGAGCTTTGAATGAGAAAAGGGGATATGGCATTATTGCTATAGCAACCTTCAAGTGGGTGCTGTAGATGGTCAAAATGCATTATTTGTTTGGTATAGAGGTTTTGACCATCACAGTCTTTCCATGCAGCATCCAGGACTGTGGGCCAGCTAGCCAAGCTGTAGTCCCATTTACTTATTTGGAGGATTATTTTCAATTTTCTGCTCAATCTTGGAGTTTCTGCATTCTTCCAAAATTAACGAAGCCTAAAAACCTCTTCGACAAGATCTTTTAAGACTTCCATCTCTGAAGACTCGCTATGCTCCTGCTGTTGCTTAGATAGCCTGGGATTAGTCCCTTCCTGGGGGGGCAGCAGAGGGATCTGGAACAGCTTCCCCATACTCTGCTCTGGCTTAGGCAAAAGCAGCAGCTGGACCACAGCCATTTGCTGCATCCGTTGGTCCACTGCTTGAGCGGCGCTTGCTCCTGGTGCTCAAGATGTTGCTGAAGGTGCTTGTGGTGTCCGGTGGGTGGTAGCTGGCAGGCCGTGGCTTTCCCAATGGGGTTTCGGGCCCTGGGTGACGACCGTGGGTGCAGTCTGCTTGCAAACCAGGAAATCGTGTCCCAGGGGTGAGCCTAAAGAAGCAGGGAGGTGAGGTTTTGCTGAGGTACTGAAAGGAGGTGAATCTCCAACGTGTGTGGCTTTCCTAAATGCATTTGGGGAGGATCCTGGGGGCAGGAGAGGGGAGCTCAGGCCAGTGATAACCCCAGCTTTGCAATACACAGCCAGGCCTTTCCATGAATTTACCACAGACAATCTGAGCAGTATTTATGACAGAATTGCCATGCCATCCTCTGAAACCATGTGGGAATGCTCAGAGTAAGGAAAAATGAGTTTAAATTCGAAAGCAGCCCAACTGTGGGGTGGTGGAGCAAAGCAGTAGCCACTCCCCCAGGCTTGTGCACTTGCCTGGGATAGATGCCCTTGAGGTGTCTTCAATTAGTGGGAGGCCAGGCAAGGCTCGTCAGGGGTAATAAGGGGCATCTGTGGGCTCTGCCAGTTCCTAGCACTGGGGGACAAACTCATTTCTCAGTAGTAGGATGCTGTATGGAGGGGCGTGGGGAACATGGGCAAACTGCTTCATCACTGGAAAAGCAGCAGTATCTAGGTAAGGAAAGCATGCTTTGGAGCTACTTTTTGTTTCCTTTTTCTATTATGCTTTAATTCCTGTGTGAAGCTTAAATAATATTTGGGTTTTGAGACTGTGTGGATGGTGACGTGTTGCTGGCAATGAGCTCCCAGAGGAGGTATCTGCTGCTACTTGACCAGCTCCAACCCGTGGATGGAGCTGGGTTGTCATGAGTACAGGTACAATAGCTGCTTTCACCTCAGAGTAGTGATGGTAATGAGACACCTGGGAAAGAGTAGTGCTTTTTGTCCCCAGTATCAAACTGTACTGGTTGGTGGTGTGTCAAGGGGAGTTCACTTCAAAGCAAACTCACAGAAAAGAAAGTAGGTGTTAAATCAGACCTCTGTTCTGATCAAAATTCAGCAATGGTTTATACTTTGTTTTTCTTCTATGTAATATATGAAGGGTCACTAAATGGTTAATGCGCTCTTAGATAAACTGGCTTGATGCTGGTTGCCTGAAAACATGGTTTAAATTCATGTATACAATATCTACTTCTCAAGTAACATGCTGATAATGCTTACTGTGTATTCATTGAACCTTTATGGACACATTTTAACAGGGGTCCTGACATAAAAGGGAATGCACCTCTTCTTTTTTTGTCTTCTGTGGAAGGCAGATTTTGTTTAAAATTTGTGGCATTGACTTGAAAATGACTTCTTAATGTCTAAGATGAAGCTTGTTAATGAAATAGCGTGCACTTTAGTCATAAAAATCTGTAATTTTTTAACTCAAGCATGTATCGAGTAACCTTTAATTTAGAGTAAGTGAATTAACATTTGGAGGAAAAGGAGCTGCCCATATAGCTGCCTCAAACAGCATAGGCATGCAAGCGGGGGCTCCTTAGTTCAGTCCCATAGTTTGGACTTTTATGAGCTGTCCTGCTGGCTTGATTCTTTCTCCCATTGCCTTGAAAACACCTTTCCTACAGCCTTTGGGAAGGTAGGAATCTGCTGCTCTCTGAAAGAGGGTTTTGGCCTCTTTGGTTTGTGGCAAGCCTAGCCTGGTACTCCTGGAGAAGGCTCTGCAGGTCAGGTACATCGTGAACTAGAGCTGGAGGATGGGTTGCTTGGAACAAGAGTGTTTGGGGTTTGTGTGGTGGGGTAGTGGGGGAGAGGCCGCAGGGGTGGATCCTGTGAGAAGCTGCTAGAAGCTTCCCCGGCTCCAAGTAGGACCCGTCTCTGGCCCAGGCCAACCCAATCAGTGACGGTGGTAGCACCTCTGGGAGAACAGATTTAAGAAGGGGAACCAGTAGGGAGTGGGGGGATTGGAACGTGAGAGGAACCCCTCTGCAGACCCTGAGGTGAGTGCAGAAGGAGGGGAGGAGGAGCGGGGGAGGAGGGGATGCCCCTGCAGCCCGTGGTGAGACGGCAGGCTGTGTCCCCCCAGCCCACGGAGGGGAGCAGGGGAGCAGATGCCCACCTGCAGCCCGGGGAGGGGCCCACGCCGGAGCAGGGGATGACCCTGAAGATGGCCGTGACTCCATGGGAAAGCCCGTGCTGGAGCAGCCTGTGACTGAAGATCGGCCTGGGGAAAGAACCCACACCAGAGAAGTTTGTGAAGAACTGCAGCCTGTGGAAAGGACCTATGTCAGAGATGTTCATGAAGAACTGTCTCCCATGGGAGGGACCCCACGGTGGAGCAGGGGATGAGTGCGGAGTCCTCCCCCTGAGGAGGAAGGAGCAGCAGAGACAAGGTGTGAGCAACTGACCCCAACCCCCATTCCCTGTCCCCCTGTGCTGCTGGGGGGGTGGGGGGAAGGTAAAGAGAACCAGGAGTGGAGTTGAGCCTGGGAAGGAGAGAGGGGTGGGGAGAAGGTGTTCTAAGGTTTGGGTTTACTTCTCAGTATCCTTGTTTTGATTTGATTTGTAGTAAATTGAATTTGTTTCCTCCCCACGTTGAGCCCATCTTTTGCCCATGACCATAAGCGGTGGGTGATCCCTCCCTGTCTTTGTCTCGACCCACGAGCTTTTTTTTTATATTTTCTCCTCATCCCACCAGGGCTAGCGGGGAGGAGTGAGTGAGCGGCTTCATGGTGCTTTGTTACCAGCTGGGCTTAAACCACAACAAAGAGGCATTGAGCTGCTAAGGATGTTGGGCCTGTCTGAAGTTAAAGCTTTAGGTACAAGTGAAACTTTGGAGGGAAAATGTGTATTTGCAGACTTCATGCCCATTCTGTATTAGCCAGCAGTTGATACAGGACTGGGCATTTTGGGATTTGTAGGTATAGTTTGGGGCTTTCAGATGAGATGTAATCATCTGAGTCCCTTGGCAGGTCTTGCCTTCTCTTGCCCTTTGCCCTGAAAGATGATTTAATGCTTTGCACACTGTAAGCTTTGGTCGTCTCCATCAGGCTGTTAAAAAAAAAAAAAAAAAAAAAAAAAAAAAAAACAAAAAAACAAAAAAACAAACAACCCCCTCCCCCAAAAAATAAAAATCAAACAAACACCCCCCTCCAAAAAAACCACCTGCAACCTTTTTTTCCTGAGCCTAGAATTTCAGCCTAGAAATATAAAATTGATTAGGATAAACAGTGGAAGACCTCCACACTTTTTGCCTTCATGACTGCTTGTGCAAAGAAAGCCAAGGTGATTTATGCTAATAAATAACAGTATTATCCAGAAACACGTGAATAAGTGGAAGTGTAGCTGCTATGTTCTCCTTTGGGTTTCCCTACTCTTCTTAAAATTAACCTTAGACATTTCTTTAGTGAGATCTTTGAAGATTTCTCTCTGCAATTTATCCTGTCCTGCTGGTCTTAATGCTAATACCGTATACATGTTGTTGAATATTTGGCTTTACCACTGAGTCCCGAGTGCTAAACTGTTTGGAGACATTGTCCTGCAGGTCGCCACAGTTACAGGTCGGTGCGAGAGGCTTGTTGGGGGTGAGGAGAGCATGTATGGGTCCTGCCTGGAGGCACCCGAGGGAGCTGGCACCTAATGATGAGGGACAAAGTCACTTTTGCGTGGCAGGGAGCTGTATGGAGGGGTGTGCTTGGGGCTGCAGGGAGTCTGGCTTTGGCACAGAAGAACAGCAACCCCTAGGTAAGAGGGAGACATGCTTGCAACTGCTTTTCGCTGTTCTCTTTTCTGCTGTTCTCCTTTAATTCTTGCGTGAACCTAAATAACACTTGGCTTTTGAGAATACATGAGCAGCAAATCACTGTTAGCAGTGAGGTCCCAGAGGAGGTGTCTGCTCATATCCAACTGGCTCCGAACTGTGGGTGAAGAGGATTTGTCATGGGGCACTGGCTGCAGGTGCAATAACTGTCTGCTTTCCCAATGCATCCTTTGACTAAGCCTAAACAAATTTCAGCCAATATTCTCAAAACAAAGATGAAGAGTGAAAGAACTCGTCCTTAAAAAAAGCCCCAGAGAACAACCCCCCCACACACTTGTTTGCCTTTCTGCAAACATGGTTACCTAAAGCAAGAGTTTTGTTCTTATCAATAATAGTATAAAGGCGTAGGCAACCTTAAATATAGCTGTTAGTTCCTGCAATAGTTATTTTATATGCATAGACATAAACATATAAATGCTGGAAGGAACCTGAGCAGTGCTGATATAGATATGTAGCATTTGAATGAAGCAGTCTAAAAAATCTGGCATGGGACATGCTTACCCTGCAGTCCTGTTCGGGAAAGTACCAGGATACACACTGCAATTTCTGCAGTGCCTTAGTGGTCTCTGGCCTATCTGGAGTGTGCCTGGCTGTACCTGTGTCACAAGACATGTATTTTGCCCCAAGGTGTTTTTACTTCACCAGCATTCTGTATTGGGGACTTGCTAAAGCCATTTATGATTCCCTCATCCCTGTGAATACATAAGAGTTTTCCTTCCAAAAGAAGTCAAGGGATGCAGGAAAATGGGGCACTTGGACTGAGGGTACGCCCTGAAGACAAGGTACCCCATGGGCTGGCCATATGTGCCCTGCATATAGGCACAGCCAGCTGCTATGTGTCATTTAGTTACCTTTCATCTGCTGTTGACTTGTTGTTGTATTCTCTTTTAATACTGGAAGACAGATCAGGAGAGAGTTGGAATAGATGGGTCTTGCCTTTTATTCTCATGTACTCCAAGCCTCTTGACAGCAGAAAAAAAAGAGAAGACGAATTGGCAGTGGCAGTCAAATACCTAGCCCTGGCTTGAACTGAAGTAGATGAGACAGTAGCCGAGTTCTCTGCGATTGTTCCCATTGCGCTGTGTGGACACATCAAATCAGACAAAGCTCACCAGCAGTGAGAGCCTGACGTACTTGGTTTGCTTCAGGCAACCTTACAGTAAATAGCTGTTACGTGCATTTATGTGCAGTTTCAAATTCCCAGTTCAAACCCCTTATCCACACTGCAGTCTGTGATGAGATAACAAAATAATTCGCTTTGCTGCAGATAGTTAAAAACAAAGGTAAAAGGTTGGAAAAATGGATAGAGTTTCTGATCAGATGTAGATCAAGAATTGACTTGCTCTTCCAGATGGCATTTGGAAAGGCATAGAATGTCAGAGGTTACTATCATAAGTTGAATAACAAAATAAGCCTAAGTTATTTTACAGCCGCTTTAATATTTGATTTCCAAAGTGTTTGTCAGTTAAAAACAAATAATAGTTGTTATAACTAGGACCAAGTTATTGGTAATTATGGAACTCTAGAAGACTATTGAAGGAAGTGAGTAGAAATAACTTATCAACTGACCTCAGTAGCAGTGTTTATTAGCTGATGAATATTAATGATTTATCAATTAACTAGTTGTTACCTGATTATAAATTATTTATAACTGAAGCTGAAATACGAGTTTGTGAGTAAAAACATCTTTGTGGCCAGTCTGGAAAGATCTGAACAGCAAGCTGCTTTTAATCCTGTTGGCTTCAGTGGGGCTAATAGCTGAGGCTTCTTGAGTAAGGTCCATATGCACTCTGGTTTTTGTTAATGCAAGCTGCAGGACTTTGCTGGCTTCATTGAGTAATCCAGTTTCCCTGAGAGCATAAAAATGGCCTAACCAAATTAAACAAGAGATCTAGCAGTGACATGTGCCCGAGGGAGCCGCAAGTGGAGGGGGAGTGGTGGTACTTTCCTGGGATGTGGTTTCTAACAGCCTTGAACTAAGAGACTGCTTGAAGCCAAGACGAAATTCTCATCTAATCGTTTTTAATGCATTGGCCTTTTATAAAAATGTTTAATTGCTCTTTGAACCTGTGTAAATTTCTGGTATTCGCATAATCTTGTAATAATAGCCTTTATGTTTTGACTGTATGTTGCATAGGAAATTGTTGCCTTTTCTTTGTTTTGAACCTACTGCCTGATGATGTGGCTTGATGCTTTTTAGGCCTTCTCTTATAACAAAAAAGTCAATATTCATTTCATACTCATTTTTAATACAATTTTTAATTTTAAACCTGTATTGTATCATCCCTCTTGCTTGATTGTATTCTAGGCTGAAAAGCTGTAGGCCATCCAGTTGTTCCTTGTATCGAAGGCATATCGTACCTCTGGTTACCCTTCTCCTTTCTAGTTCTACAGTGTATTTTTGGAAATCTGGGGAGAGGCCAAATCTGCAAGCAGTATTCAAAATTCAGGGTCGCTTAAGATTTATACAGACATTTTCTGTTTTGTTCTCTGCCTTTTCTCGCCTAGTAATTTCTAGCATTTTGTCTGCATCTCTGACTGCCACTGATTACTGATTGAGTGTTTTAATAGAACTCTCTCTTTTAATTCTGAAATCACTTTCCTGAGAAGTAATAGTTTGTTCAGGTCGTGAATATGAAGTTAGGACTGCTTTTTGTTAGGTACATCACTTTACATTTCTTCAAACTTAACTTCATCTGCCATTTTTATTGCCCATTTACTCAGTATCATGAAATCTTGCTGCAACTCTTTGCAGTTACCTTTTGGCTTTTTTCATCCTGAACAGCTCAGACTCCTTCACTGGTGTTTACATCGGTTCCTTGGCCAGTTTAGAAAATGTGCAACAGCCTATTGCCATGGGCTGCCCCCTCACCTCCTGTCCTAGGACAAAAGAGCACTTGCTGACATGAAATAGCACGCTCCTTTTGGTGTATGGCTAGACTCCAAAGTCATATCGCAAGGCAAGAGGGATGCTACCTGGTACCTGGGTTGGTTTGTTCTGCTGTGGATCAGGGCTAGTTAGCTTTTATGAAAGTATGACTGAATGGCTCCGTGCCTCACAGCTGGGATGGTCAAGAAAGTGGAGATGGATTACCAGCGGACCAAGTATGTCAGCAAGTGTTCTGGTGTGGATTGTCGTATCAGGCTGTACACCTGGGAATCTTTCCAGATGTTTATCTGGAAGCATGTGGTGAAATCTGTGATTGTATGGGGCTTCCTCAGCTGCCAGGGGCAGGGGGAAAACTCTAGCTCTGTCTTGGGGTCTCTTCTGCCTCAGCTCCAGCTGTTAGCTGGGAAGAAAACGGTGAGAGCCCATCCTTACAGGCTCTTCCACCTCTTGGTTAAATGAGGGCTACCTAGAAATTGCCTGTGCATAGAGTTCACCTTTCTGGGAATTTGTTATTGGTGTCAGTATAATGTCTAAGTACAGTGTAAGTTGGGGGAGAGGGGGTGGGGGGGTGGAAAGTTGCAAAGGCTTATGGAATAGGCACAGAGATGGGGATTTCTCCAGGGGATAGTTGGGGATGCAACTATTTCCCTCTAACTGAGAATAGATATTTGTTGTTTGCTTTTGCTTTTCTCCCACTGAATGCATCAGGATTGCTTCCTAGGCCAGATGTTTGTATTGGCTAGATTTCCATGTTCATGGGTTAAGCAGCTGTTTAAAAAATGACAACTAAGAAACCCCACTAGTAGATCTGTGAGATAAGACTTTTCCCTTACAAAAGCCACAAAAGGTCTTCCTAACTATACTTAGCTATAGGTCTATTTTGTCCTCATTATACGTCATTCAGCTGATCCAATTTAGACAGCAGGGGTGCTGGCTTTTAACTCTGGATTCACCCAAGAGCATCTATTTGAAAAACTGGAATAATTTTTTCCACTGTCCACCTCTGTCAATAAGCGGTTTTAAACAGTTATCCTTTTACTACAGGCTTCATCTTATAGACAAGAAGACACAACAAGAAAGTTGAGTTAGGAAAACATTTCTATTAAGAGTATACTTTAATCATGGTCCCAAAAGTAGCTGCTTGCTCTGGCTTTTGGTCATGATCAAGTAATTCTTCTACCATTGGGATGAAGTTAGAGTCCATCTTTTTCTGAGTTTAGGAAGGAATGACCTGTGCCCCAGGCAGTGTTCAGAGAAACTCTATGACTATCCAGCATCAAGAATGAGCTGATGTTCGGACTACAGCTCCTTAAAGCTGCCTGAAACTCCCCTGCCAGCGGCTGATTTTTCCAGATCAGAAGTGGTGTCAAATGCACCTGAAATGCCAGTGGCTCTGTAGGAAGTTGGAGATAGGCATGCAAGAAGAGACCCAGCCCAGGGACAGAGTGTAGGATCCTGCAGGCCTCACGCTGTCTCTATTGCCCAAGGAAGTATTTTTAATGCAATGAGCCCTTGAGCATTGCTACTGTGAAAATTCCCCTTTAAATTTGAGGGTTTCAAACCCATGTCTACGAGATGCCAACCCCAACCACAGAGCTGTAAGATCAACTAGAAGGCATCAGCCAGCATTTCAGTTGAGGAAGAGCTTTGTAGCTGAGTTCATTGACTAGAAGGAGTTGCAATCTCTGTTCCCTGCGCTCCTGCACCGTTCATGCATTTTACATTCAAGTCATTGAATTGAGGGAGGAAGGCCAGGAAATGGGACAGGGCACAGAAAATCCTGAAAGCAGGCATTTTATTTATTTATTATTAGTCTTTTAATTCCAGTTTTCAAATGTAAACCAAAAATGATTTGGCAACACTCCTTTTCTCTCCATATATACCCATTCCTTATCTAAATTTTCAACCATGTTTACTGTAAATAATGCAAAGTGGGTATAAAAAAATTATTGGTGAAAATTTGTATTAGTTCTGTTTCTCTGGGGATGTATATATTGAGGATATAGGCAATTCTAACACTTAAGGGACTGGAGAATTGAAAGTGATTGTACCTTTGCAAGCAGGATTAGTCTTTTAAAGACAGTGACTTTTTGTTTGTTTGGTTCTTTTTAAACCACTGCAGCATTTTTAAAATAGTTGTATTCATATTTATGCTGATTTGTCTGTTGTTACGATTTACTGCAAAATGTTGCTAGCATAATGTGTATAGATAGGTATTTGGGTGTTAGGAGAGGAGAATAACTCAAACTTTACATATATAATGAAAGATTCTGTACTGGTTGCTATTACCCAGGAAGTGTGTTTGGGATTGTGTGCTGGTTTTGCCTGGGCTAGAGTTAATTTTCTTCATAGTAGCTGGTATGGGGCTATGGTTTTGGATTTGTACTGAAAACGATGTTGATAACACAGAGTCGTTTTCGTTCCTGCTGAGCAGTGCTCACACATCTCCAAGGCCTTTTCTGCTTCTCACCCCACCCCACCAGCGAGGAGGCTTGGGGGGGGGGGGGGGGGGGGGGGCCACAAGAATTTGGGAGGGGACACAGCCGGGACAGCTGATCCCAACTGACCAAAGGGATATCCCAGACCATATGATGTCATGCTCAGCCTGTAAAGCTGGGATAAGAAGAAGGAATGGGGGGACATTCCAAGTGATGGCGTTTGTCTTCCCCAGTAACCATTACCCGTGACGGAGCCCTGCTTTCCTGGAGATGGCTGAACACCTGCCTGCCCATGGGAAGTGGGGAATGAATTCCTTGTTTTGCTTTGCTTGTGTGCGCAGCTTTTGTCTGTCTTATTAAGCTGTCTTTATCTCAGCCCGTGACTTTTCTCACTTTTACCCTCCTGATTCTGTCCTCCATCCCACCGGGGTGGGGGCAGTGAGTGAGCGGCTGTGTGGTGCTTAGTTACAGGCTGGGGTTAAACCACGACAGACTGTAATATTAGTTTATAGTAGTACCAGTAAAGGGCATCAACTGTTAGTAATTAATTATCAGGTGAAAGAATGGAAAATGAACTGAGTATTATCATGTACTGTTTAAATCCATAGTATGCTTATATTTTGACCGTGCACTTTGGTCCCAGCATCTCAAAAGGGATATAGAAGGAAAGTATGGGCAGGCTTCCATGCTGGTGCTCATCAGCCAGGACAGCAGGCAATAAGGGGGGTATGACAAGGGTCTGTGAAACCTCGAGTGGGATACAGGAGGTAAATAAGGATCATTTGTCCATTTCTGTGTTGGAAAAGAAAGTACAGCTTGGAGGCAACCAGCGAAGTTAGCAAGTGTCAAGTTGAAAACAGGGTGGCAGCTTTTCACATTTTTGCAGATGGTAAAAGTTTAAATTAATTCCAGGGGCAATTTAATGAAAGAGATGCCTCTCAAAGGACTATAAAATAAACAAACACACACACCCCAACACCATCTCTGAATTGGGAGTATCTGAACAGTATCTTGTTGGTTGTCTGCAAAAATCCTTCTGGGATATAGTATGCCCTTACCTTAGACTTTTCCATGACTATTTTCTTTTGCCTGTTTCAGTGACAAGTGATCTTTCACCTGGCCTGATGTAGCTGTTCTTGCCAAAACACATGGGAACGTTCCCGGTGCTGTCAAATCTATGCCTATCTGGGTATCTTAACTTATAAGCATGCTCCACCAAGTGTCTTAAGCTTTTGTGCATCCATATGTGAGGATCAAGTATAGATGAGCTAAAAGACAACTAGTATGCTTACTGTTTCCTTGAGTGTGAAAAGCAGGAAGGACTTGAGCTCTGAGCAGAAAGCTATCCTGGTAATATATTGTTTATTTGAAAACTAGATTTTATACCCTTGTTGCTCTGGTTTTTTTAAGGACTGAGTTTAAGTGTTAGCAAATATCACTCCACATCTGTAGACTTTAAAAAAGCAAATGTGCTTTTTAAAAAACAGGACAATTCCACACCAAAGCAAGTGACCTGCTGTGATGGTGCAGTCTGCTTTTTTTTTTTTTTTTCCTGAGGTTTTGTTGTTTTAAAATGTTTTGCATATGCATGCCTATACTTAATTTTTCCACTCCAGAAAGCCATCAAGACTTGCTGTCGAATTGTTGGAATGATATAAAGGGGAAAGAAAGAATAGAATTAGAATATCACCTACTATCTAGGTGGGCTTAATGCAGGGAGATGTAATGGTTAGAAGAAACTGCCGTGCTTGCTCCCAGGGCTCAGGCTTAGTTCCTTATAAGCGTATATGCAGGTCCCTGTAGAGCTGGATCCTGCGCCATATGCCTTGAACTGTTCCAGATGCTGAAAGGAATGGGGGATATGCTATACCCAAACACACATAATAACACACAGCGGACTGATGTCACTGGTGGGGTAAAGTGTGTAGCATTGTCTGACCTAAATGAAACCATGCGCTGAGCAAAGTGCTACTCTGCTACTACTCTCAGTGGTGCTACTTAGTTTATGTAGAACTCCTTGCCTATGCAGGCAGCCTGTTTTCAGGGCTGAGATTGTTCAGACTGGAGGGAGCAATCTTAACGAGGCATCTCTAAGCTCTTTGGGGTCAAAGACTATGTCCAGTGCTCCCCCAGGTTTGTAACGGAATCTCATCTGATACGTGACAGTAAATTTTCTTTATGTGATAATGATCGCTAAGGCATATCTGAAAACCTCATCCTTCCCTTATCTGAGCCCACAGCTCCAGTCCTTGCTCATCTTGAGTAGTACTTGCTGAAAGAGGCCACCTATATTCATAAGGATTACTTCTGTGAAATACCCCTGTTCCCCAACAGCTGCATAGCCAAGTCCTGTGATCAGAAGGCCTGTGTGTGCAAGCAATCACAGGTTTCTGCCGAGAGTTTTGGAGGTGTAGCAGCATTTGTTATTCAGTGTCTTCCTTGGGACCACATGATGCAATCTAGTGCCCTTATGTACCGAAGCAACGGGGACAGGATGAGCATCTAAACAGCATTGAAGAGTTTTGCTGGTTACTTTATATTGGCATCAAGCTTCAGTGCACCTCACTCCAGTTGTGTATTACTCATTTCCAAACTATTTCTTATGCTCTGGTGCAATGGAGGTCAATTTTTTAGTTTTTAAAGTTAATTCAAAAGTTTATGAGAAGGAAATCAAGGAAGTGAAGGAAGAAGGAAATAGGATGGTGACATTTTGAACTGATGATTAACTCTGCAGAAATACAGTGGACCAGCTGACATTTTCTTACAGTGCTATCTGGGAGACCTGCCAGTGTGGAATTATATTAGGCCGTGAAATGACAAGATACGTGGTCTGGTGTTTGCAAGAGAGAACAAGATTTAGGTTGCAGATAGAAGACTTTATCACCTAATTCTAATGTGAATCAAAAGATAAATGGGAGTCCTTTCATAAAGACCAACTAGTTTTCTACCAACTAACACAGGAACTATTGTCATAAGCTTTACAGAAGAGGTTATGCCATTATGAGTATTTCCAGTTTTCTAGGAATCAAGTAATTAGCAGCAGCTGGTTTTAAGAAACTGATCCTCGAAAGATCACAAATGCTGAAGTAACAGAGGTATTGGGTGCACATGGAGAGCAAAGAATCTGATCCTCACCTAGTTAGAGATGAGTATTTCTGTGACAGCACCATCTGAGAATATAAAAATCCCAGAAGCATAAAGTAAAAATTATGGGATCTGAAAATAATAGAACCTGGAGGGCCATCAAACTTCTCAGCAATTTTGCATTGCATGCAGTAAGAACAAAGTGATCCAAATACTAACCCAGTGCAAGTGCTAAATGAGAGAAATAGCTAGGGAAAAATTGCTTCTTGGTGGGATCATGTCCTTTTTAGGATAATAAAAATCACTGTGCAGCTTCAAAACATGAACTGAAATTGCAGTGAGACTTAAGGGAGGTGCAGATTAGCATGGAGTGACTGAAATTTCTGTATTTTCTGTGGTTACTATTCCAAAGCTTGGAACAAGAAGTGTGCTGTTTCAAGTAAATTTTAATTTACCTCTTGAAATAGTCTCATGCTTTCTTTTCCCAACCGTGAGCATATTTCTTTTTCAAATACGTATTTCAAATCTCTTAGCAGCTAGATAGGCAGAAATGGGAAAAGCTGTTGTTACTGAGGCTCGTACTGCCTTACCCCTCCCTGCAAAGCAAACTGCTCTGAAGGTGCTGTGGAGAATGAGAAAGTTTCAAGTGAGGTCTGACAGCCTGCCGGCATCTGTACTGGGTAGGCAGCAGGGTACCTTGGGTTTGAGTGCTATGGGTTTCTGTAAAGAGGATTTGCCGAAGGGATTCTCGCATTTGAAACTGGAAGAAAAATGTAAGTTGGGGAAATGGCAGGTTAGAATGAGTTAAACAGCAAATAGCTATGGAACTGCGGACTTGCAAATAGGCTGGAAAGTGGGGTCTGTTACCAGGGAAGGTATAAACGACTCTATTGTTTTCTCTCTTCTTCTGCTGCTTTTCATGGAATAGTCTGACTTTTCTCTCTTTGTATTCTAAGAATAGAAACATTTCAGGTTTTGGCTTTGAGAAATGAGGTTTTGATACTTCTTCCTGCGGACAAAATGTTGTTTCTTTTTCCTGTGAGATTATCTTTGGTTTCATAAAGAGCAGTGATTTATTTGTGTCCTGTTGTTAAATTATTCCTTGGGGGCGAAAAAAAAAAAAAATAACGTTGAAGTAAGTAGTTCATGGTTGCTAGTGAGTCACAACTGCAGAACATCCAACGCTGGGAAGGACTTGTGGGTTTGCCCAGTTGGGTTTGGATATTTCCTGGAATGGAGACTCCACAACCTCTCTAGGCAGCCTGTTCCAGTGTTTGATCACCCTGCCAAGGAAAACAAACAAACAAAACCCCAAATCACCACAAAACTGTTTTATTATGTTTAAATGGGATTTCCTATATTTCAATTTGTGTCCATTCCGTCTTGTATTGTCACTGGGTACTAATGAGAAGAGTCTGGCTCTGTCTTACCAGCCTCCCCACTGCTTCGATCAGGTACACACACGTAATATCTCCCCTAAACTTTCTCTTCTCAATGATAAGCAATCCCTGCTCTCTGAGTATATATCAGGTGCTCCAATCCCTTAGTCATCTCTGTGGCCCTTTGCTGGACATGCTCCAGTATGTCTGTATCTGTCTTGAAAGACAGCTTAAAAAACAGTCTTTAGTCTGTGAAAAGAATGGCAAATAACGCAGACTTCTAGAGATAGTCTTTGTAGGTATTAAAACTGGGGCTTTCAGATACTTAGATGTCAAAACTGGAATTTGAGGGAATACATCAGTAAATCATTATAAATCAGCAAAATACTGCCTTCTCTGAGTCCCACTACACCGATGGAAATTTATTATGCCTTTTCAGTAATATTGTTCCTATGTGATATCTGATAAATTTCTCAAGGGAGGGAGAAAGAATGGGAGAAGAATAAAAACCCCAAACCTGACCCCAAATTATATTTTTATGAATGTGTTAACTTAATTATCGGTTATTGCAGTACTAAAGGAGCAGTACAGAGTCCTTGTTTTGATCTTTTCAGAATCTTAAAAGTTGGACTGCTAGATAATACTACTAGAGCTAAATAGCTGATAATATGTTCACTTGAGGAAAGTGATATTACTCCCTGGGCACATGAGCTATAGTAATATTGAAACAGTGGAACTGAAGATTGGATTCTGAAAAGTGTGCAGCTTCCAATGATTGCTGTAAACAATGCAATTTTAGAAAGGCAGCTTTTTGGAGGCATGGAAATGAGAGCTAAGCTTTATAGAAAATCTATTCTGGATGACTTCATTATTTGAAAAGAAAAAAAGCTGGTAGTGATTTCACATTAACTAAAGAATATAAGGAAATATAAATATTTGGATAGCATTTGAACACAAAATTCCTTTGAATTTCTCCAAGAGCTGAAGGGAAATCAGGAAGTGCTGTTAGAATAGGAGAGTAAACAGATACCAGAAAATATTGCGGTGGCAAGGCTGGCTCTCCAGCAGAAAGGCAGAGTGGGAACTGCAGCTGAATGGAGAATACCATTGATCGTGGCCTGAGAGGAGTAACATGGCATGTGGGATTTTCATAGGATTGCTTTAAGGCAAAGTGAGGAAAAGGAATGAAGTTGCTATTTATGGCCCAAGAGAACCTTATCCTTAAGGTGTGTGGTATGAAAGGTTATTTACACTGCAAAAGTACAGTTCCCAGGGTTGAGAAATCCCTGTGCCCTAGCTCAGGATGGGACTACTGTTGTCATTGATGCTGAGATACTGTCACCTTAACAGCATGTCGAGGGGTTTTTTTTTGCCCTTGAAGTACCCCAATATCTCTGAACTTGGACTGTCTTGAAAATCCCTTTGTAAAATGTGCTCCAGATGCGATGCCAGGTTCCCAATAAAAAGCTCCCTCTTTCACAAGGTACCTTCCCTCCCCAAAGAGTTTGGTGTTTGAATCTTTTTTCCTTCATACCTCTGCCCACATAATACACAGAATCAGTTGCTCAAACCTCTGATCCACCAAGTGAACTGAGACAGTATGTGGGCTCTTCCTCCCACACTGAAAAGTGTATCCAGAAAATTATTTGAGGGGGAAGAAACAGGTGTGGGAGATATAACTTGTGCTGAGCTGATTAGCTGGAGAGGAGCCAGCTGAACTCCAGGAGGAGCAGGCTCTGCTGTAATGTTTGCAGACAGCTTGAAGGCAGCATAAAGAGGAGGTTTCTAGACCAGAGGAAAAGTACCAATATTTTGAGGATGGCATTAATTTAGACTGATACAATAGGTCTTCGGCAAAAAGACCGGCTCTAATCTATTGCTTTAAAAAAATAATACCCCCAGGCTAGAGCTCTCAATTTTTATGGTAAATCCCCCCTTTTACAGAAGTTGCAGCTGCTTATGTTTCTTGAGTATACTTCGATGGCTTGCAGGCTGTTATGGTGAAAGCAGTTGCTTATGTGTTTCAGTCTTGTTTCTTTCCAGAAAATGAAAAGCACTGTGCCTGAATAGAGAAACAATTAAACAGCAGGAGAAAGAATCAAATGGCATGAATGTCAAAGGTCCAAGACTTCTTTTTCTTCCTCACACAGAGTACTTGACCTAAAAAATTTTCACACTAGGATTTCCTCGAGGCTTTGTTTGTTTGTTTGTTTTTATTCATAGTATTTCTGTGCTTCTCTGGATTTGTTCCTCCTCGCTCCCTCTACCACACAGGCATGTCCACCTAAATTGATCGGTTTCTGGAAGATTTTAGTCCAGTTTGTAAGAGCATTTCCCCTCAAAGTTTTGGGCTTTCCATAACACAGAGGTCTAGTAGTAATGTCACGTTCAAGAAAAGCTTCATGTTCTTCATTTTTTCGTCAGTCATAGGAAACTATTTTCACTATCAACATGGTAGAGGAAATAAAGCAGCATACAAAAATATTTAAAACATTTTGGACATGTATTGCAGTACACTTTTTTCCCTGTAAATTCTTATCACTACCTTTAATGAAGTGGCTTTTGCATATTTCAGGAATGTTTTCTTTGAGCAAGGTTTTACGGTACAATGGTCATTCCTTGGGTTTTTTTTGACACTGAAATGTCTCTGTGTCCTACTGCCTGAATTAGCCAAAGGCAGCAATCTACAGTTAAAGGACTGGCAGCCAGTTGCAGGAACACCTAACAGGATCTCGTGTCAGGTCCACTGAATGCAGTGGGTTAGTTAGGGCGGCTTGGAATCAGGTTATAACTATCATAACTTGTTTTGTTGCAGTTGTTAAATGTACCTATAAGTCCTGCATGAAGATCATCACCTTACTATTCTCAGTGGACTTTTCTTTTACCCTTCATCATTGGTATATGCAGATGGTTTTGAAGGAATAAGAGTATGTGAAATTGAGAGGTGTGGTTTTACTTCCCTTTGGTGAACCAATCGCACTGGAGATTTGGCTTTAATTATGTGTTTCTTTTGACATTCTTCCAAACAAAGTAACTTTCTGCCTTGTGAAGTCGTGTGTGTGTACCAAATAATTTCTTTCCTGGGAGCCTCATCTGCCATCTACACTGGTAGCTAGGTATTAGGTAGTTATTTTGCAGCTATATGAAAGCTAAATCAAAGTCACCACAGGTGATGCATAGAGGGAATATTTCCCTTCTGTTTAGATACAGGGAGATGATTTCTGCTTAGCTGGCAGGTCTTCATTTTTGTATTTTAGGAAGATATCATTCAGGTCCAAAGTAGGGCAGCTGTTTATTGTTATAGTTGGAGTTAAAATGTAAACATGTATAGAAGTTAATGTTCCCACTGGGAGCACAGAACACAATAATTGGAGGTCATAAATGTGCTTACCTTCTGTGAGAGTCAGGGTTCGTAACAAAACCCAGTTTATTCTTAAGTGTCTCCTGGATGCAGGTAACTTTTACAGGATACAATTTTGTTATCCAGCCACACAGAAGGGAATTTTGCAGAAGAGTGTACGTATGAGAAAGCGTGTGCTCCACAAGACTGTGGAGAAATTCCTGAAAATATGCGAATTAATTAATTGCAAATATGCCTATTGTTTTCCTCATGTGAAATTGTTTACATATGGATTACAAAAAAAACAAATACTAAAGCTTGTTAAGGAACGTGAGGGCAGGGGTGATGGTCAGGTCATATTCATTTGCCGCTCAGAAACTGTGCGTACATTCTGTGCTTAATGTGTTTTGGGGTTGATTTTAAGATGACACATGATGGAGCTTTGAGCCGTGCTCTGCTTCTTTCCCATCTCTGACATCATTTACGCAGTGCTGGTACAACACACAGAGCGAGTTCCACTGCTTTAAAGGAGACCTTCCTTGGTGCTTTTGCACCCTGTTTCCCAGCAGCTCTCCCTTGGGAGAAAGGAAAGCATCTGCTGGAGCAACACAGCTGACACCAGGGTGTTCTGCTGCAAAGCAGAGAGGGTGTCCGAATCTTGCTTGCTCGGAATTAAACAGAGGTCAATGGAATGATTCAGTACAGATGAAATGGGAATTAAGTTCCTAATTTATCTTCCACAGGCAGAATGTCTCCAGCACCAAAGAGCAACGCCTCTTTCTGACTTCTACCCCATCCTGTGGTGGCAAGTGGAGAAGGCAAAACCCCCTTCTTTGTTACTGTTAGTAGTGCTGCTCCATAGTGTGTTAAACGATCCTTTTTCTTACCATCTAGAAAACCTTTTGCTGTCAGTGAGTATATTAAGTAATAGTTTGCCTCTCAATGACAGGACATCTCTAGGTGGAAAAGGAATAATCTAGCTTTCAACTGGGACGTGGTGGCACAATCTAAGCACTGGACTTAATATATTTGAAACATTCAATATTTTAGACTTTCTGTTGCCTCAGATGGGCAAACCATGAACAATGTGTTGCCACAGCAACAGGAGTCCGATGCTTTTTGGGATTCAGCTGACAATGTTTTGAATACTATTTTCAGCTAAGTGCATGTAAAATAAGTGCAATTTGTAAAAGCTGTAATAACTACTTTAAATGCATTTATGCCTGAAGAGAATTTTTTATACATATGTATTCCTTTAAACTGATCCAAGGAGTTAAGAAAATTGTTTTAAAACGCTCATTACCACCATATCTAGACTATTTCAATGGTTAATATGTATCAAAATAATCTTTTGGCAGTCTTCATTTTTATTTATTCTTTGCCTAATATCATGTACTTAAAGTAATCTTCATTCATTTTTAACTGCTGATAAAAAGTACAAAAAACGAGAACTGTTAAGCCTCTTCCATGAAAAGTGCTTTCTAAACCTCACTTCAGTCACATGTTAGAGAATAAATTGTGTGCCATTTGCACAGTGCAGTTTGGCACCCATATCCACTACGGAAGCAAGACTGAGTCAAGAATACAACATCCTCATGTCTAATCGAACTATTTATTTGAATGCATTAGTTCACTGCAGCGCTGATGATCTCCCTCATGGTTTTCACACCTATAACCTGTTACAAATGGTGTGTATGCCTTTTAAGCCGCAATAAAGTTGTCTCTTGCCAGAGAGGGTAAAAAGCCTAATTTTTAATATTCTAATATTAAATAAACCTGGGTTTCTTCAGCGTACTCGAAGGCTTGCTTTATTTTAGATTTCCATTTGACTGAGCAAGGCGTGAAGTTCAATAACGTACAGTGTTGGCTTAAGGTCTGAGCACCTCCGTTTCAGGGACTCGGAAGATGCAGGTGCGGATACCCAGAGGAGATGATGGTGTCAGGTCACTTTCCTCGGCGAACCTTACTCAGACCAGAATCTACTGGGCCTGGAGACTATTGTTGGAGTCATCTTCTGGACTGTTTCAGCCAGGCACTGTACTGTCAAAGTGGGATGGGGGCAGAGAGAGGCTGACATTGCACTCATCACTGGTGTTATGCATATGTGATTAGAAGACTCTAGCACTTGCGTTCACAGCAGCTTTCCAAACACATCTGTATCGAGGAGATTATTGGAAGGTGAGACCTGCATGTGGGTGGGTGAAAGCAGAGCCAAGCTCTGCAATCAGGGTAGGTGTTTCTAATTGAGTATCTGGCCGTTTTAACTTGGAAGTTTATGGTGTTCTGTAGGTATGTGGGTGCTCAAGCTTGATTTTTCTCTCGCTGCTTCCATGAATCCACCTGTGCACAAAATGACTAGTATTCAGATATTGCAGGTGCAAAAATACCTCACTTGGCTACCAGTGACAGCCATACTGAAGCTTCACAGAGTCCAACACAGATTAAAGTCTCATTGTTTGACTAATTTTGTAGCTGTGTTGAGCTGGAAGTAAAGCGTATCTTACTATGGGCTATTTTAATGCTAGATTTGGCTTACTGGAGTCATGTCACTGTTGCAGAAGACCATAACTATAGAAATTGCACAAGTCATTCCTTTAGGATATGGCTTGAAAAAAAAAAACACTTAGTGGAGAGAATAAAAGACCATGTTTACTTGCAAGGAAACTTTATCTTTTAACAGAAGTGTTCCTTGAGAAAACCAAGAATGTCTGTAGAAAGGAAATTAAAGCAAATTGATTTTATTTCTGTTCTGAGGATGACTGCATGGGAGCCCTTTGGCTAAAGTATTCTCTGAGCTCCACAGTACCTTATGATGTATGTCACTGCAAGGTACTAATGCACTTCTTCGAGGAGGTTGGTGTTTAATCTGTGGGAGCAACTCAACTTCTGAACAATCAGATCTAATTCCTGAAATCTGACAAAACTAAGAAGCAGCATAACACATTATGTGTTTTTTTCCTTTTGTGAGTCTTTCTGAAATTATTCACTAAATTTTGCCCTGTCCCTGTTTACATAGAAATATTGCCCTTCATATTCACTCAGCGCTCATAAGGACTGCTCCTCTGTCAATTAACTTGCTCTGAAGTTCAGAGGTAGAGCCCTTCCTTGGAATGGCTGTTGCTATGGATTGCTATGAATAATCAAGGATGAGGCCTGCCATGTGGTGTTCCAGGTTGATGCTGAAATAATTGCATTGATGTCAATACCTACGGAAATGGGATAAGTCAAAAGGTCCTTTTAGGTTCATAAATCCATGTTTACCCCAGAAGTAGTCCTTCTTAATGGTTACCATTTTCTTTCCCGATCCTTGTATTGTCCTCTGACTTTTAAATAATTATCAAGAATAAAGCAAAAAAAAAAAGTATATCTTTAAGAAAGTCATCCTTCAAAAAGACAGGAGCTTTTCTTTTTTGAGGAAGAAAATGTCCAATTGAAACTTCAAAGGGATAACTGCACAGAACTGATTGAGTTCCTAACGCTTGAAAACACATCAAAGACTCCTGAATTTATAATCTTCATATTTTATTCATGAGCTCCTTAGAAGGAAATGAATCAGCATCAGTGAATTTACAAACAAGACACAAAGGAGGAGCTTTTAGAAAAGAACCCTATTTTAATGAGGGACGGGGAAACCTACTGCGAGAAACCATTATAATCAATACTGATGTAGGGAGAGGACCGGAGTGCCTGACTGGATTAGGAAGTCGTTTAGCCTTTAACTGCTGAGTCTTTGTTTGCAACCCAGGCCTGATGAACAGCAAGCCCATGTCCATGTGATGAGTCAGCTGGCAAGTCTTCAATGCATTTTTTTGTACTGCAGGGACATCCACATCATAACATGCCTGCTTTTTTATGGGTCTTGACTCAACTGCTGATTGAGGTTGGAGGCTGAATTCTTCTTTCAACCAGAAGAAGTGTGTCAGCACGTCCTTGATCCAGTGCTGACATGATTTCTGACCTAAAACATTTTTGGAGTGACAGGTTGATCTTGGCTTGAGAGGTAGCTTGCTATCCGGTGCTTGGGACTCTTCTCGCGCTTCAGTTTGCGTGAAGTTGTGCAAGTCACGTTATCCAATTTGCAGAATGGAGACATTTATGCCAACCTTGTGTAAGGCACCTTGAGATCTAATGAGGGCAAATGCTGTGCAAGAGATCTGATTTCTTCTCCTGAATGGGCTTTTTTGTGTTCTGAATTTGTAGCTTGAAAACTTAGAAGATCTACAAGCTCAAGTGTTGCAGAAAGGAGGTTTTGGGACAGCATTATCAAAAGGTTGCCTAGACCAGTCTTCTGTCTAAGGCAGGATGTACTATTCCTTTTTCCCAGCAAGCATGTCTAATCTGTTATAGATACTCTGTGAGAGAGAGAGACTGGTCTTTCCAGTGCTGCTTAGTTCATGTAGGTATGAGGGAAAAGCTTTCTAACTTAAAATGGACTGGAACTGCCACAAGGAAACTCTTCATACCCTATGCACTGTTCACTCAGAGATCATACTGGGCCCTTCTAAAATCTGTTAGCAGAGGTAAATGGAATAAATGGAAATAATTTGTGGGAGTTTTATCCTTTTTTACCCAATTTTGGGTAACTATCACCCTGGGCAATTTCACTGGAGGATCTGACTACATCTCTAATTTTAGTCACTCAGTTGGTTAGTTGACTGCACTGCCTACAGTCTTTGCATGGTTAATGTAGGATGTGGATCCACCATGGTGTTCTGAAATATGCCCAGTTTCTTCTTTGCAGCCGGCAATGAAGAAACCATGATCCCCACCTCTACCTCTAAGCTTCCAGAAAAACTCTAGAGGATGAGCCAACAGGCTTTGTGAGCTGAGGTCGTCAGCCAAGTTTGGCTGGTGTGAACACTTCCCTGGAAGAAGCTGTCAGAGGTCCCTGCTGCCTCTTGCTCAGCAGCTTTTATCAATGAGGGTGCTGTTACTCTTTGAAATGTCTTTTCCCACCCTGTCCTTCTGGTGGAGGACCTTTAGATCCTTTTTTCCTATTTGATGGACTGATTTCTTTGTTTACCTTAAATATTCTCCTTTTTCTACCCACTCCTAGGTCTTTTCTCCTACAGCAATGTTCTAAAAATATGGAACTAAGCAATTAGTGTCTGCTTACTTCCATGTCCCCAAAGAAGAGCAAAAATCAAGATGTAAAAGCAAGTCTGTATGTTTTGTTCTTCCCCATTTGTTCTGCAGCACTGAGAAATCGAGCTGTTGATGGGCAGGGCAGCAGTCCAGATACAAGTGTAGTGCAGAAGGTGCTTGCTGGAAGTATATACGATTTTATGCCTGTGTTTGTCATTCGTAGCTTAATGTCTAAGGAAGACACTACATTTTTCTGGGAGTGTAGCTGAGTGATTGAAAAACTTGACTGCAAATAAAGAGGTCTGGCATATGCTGTTCCAGATATGTTAACCTCCTTTTTTTACTCTTGCTTATCTTTTATCTTGCAAGCTTGGCCAGAGTCTTTACCCTTTGTCTTTAAGCTTGGAGAATGCAGCCTTTCTAAGATCAGTGCCTTTCAAAATGTCTGGAATTTCAAAAGGAAATCTAGTAAATAATTGTTCATTTGTATAATAAAGCTCTTGTGGACCTCAGGGAGAGGAAGAAAAGGTTAAAATTGGAGCAGCTGATAATTGCTGAGAGGGCTGCACCTTCCTTCTCTGCAAAGAGAAGAAAATGTTCAGTGAAATCTCTGCCACCTATCTGGTTAGGGAGGGTTGTTAGTGTTGGTCAGAACACCAAGCGGAATACTGGCTTATATAACAAATATGGTTATTCCATATTCATAAAATACTTTGAGGTAGATAACTGATTTACTATCAAAACTTTTTTTCGTTGACAGAGATTCTTTTTTGCATTACCATAAGGTTTATTAACAGGTTCTCACTAAACTTTGTTGCACCTTTTGATTTAACATCACAGTTCACAGTTGACTGAATTTGCATATACGTAATTTTTTCAGCGCTTTTAACATCTGAAGGCTTAGTTAGGACCCCAGACCTTGCTGGAATGTTATTCATTGGATGTCTGATATTACTAGTGAAAGCTCTGCCTGTAACTTTCTCACACTTTTGTAGCACTTCAGCCCGATTCCTTTAAGCATGTTTTCACTCTGTTGGGAAACAAACCTAGAAGGCTTTAGACATTTGAGTTTTGCTGAGGAGTGCATATCCATCCTTCTCCTTTATTGTCACTTTTTACCTCCACCAGCTGAATTTGGTAAGTGAACACATGGGATACAAATAGTGACAGACTGTCCTGTCTCTCCCAGTCTGCCTTGTGTCTGTTTCCTCTAGTCCTACTCGTCTTTCAAAAGGAGTCAATTGGCTCATGTTGGCAAGTACTGCATACTGCAAAATAGTAACTTTGATATATGAAGAGCTGTATCTCCATGGTGACCTCTTCCCTGAAGAGGCATGCCAGCTTGGTTGTCTGAAGTGTTCGTGGCTTGTTCTGGAATTGTTATAGCCAATCTTTAAGGTGTCCTTGTGTCACTTTTCTTGCAAGCAAAGCATTCCCATGAGAAGAACTGTGTCCTTGAAGCTGCCAGTGTGGCATTCATCCCTCCAGTAAGGGTCTCCCTCCAAACACTACACATAGTGAATTGTCCCCAGTAAGATGCATGATAAACATTTTTTAGTGTGTAGAGTCCATGTTGGATGTGAACCACCAAAGCAAAACGCAGAAGAAAAATTAATTTAATGTGTTGCATCCTGTGTGTTTATTATGAAGCTACAGGGGTATGACTTCTGTTGGCTGCTACGAATAGGGCTGGGGATTTCGTAGAGCACGCTGTGTAACTCAAAGTGGTGATCTGTCTGGAAGGTAGGTCTTTCCATATCTGCACTCTTCCTAAGTTACTTCAAGGCTACTCACATGGCATATTACATTCCCTTGAAAGACACATTGTCACCTTCAATAGGAAACCTGTATTATCTATAGCCTTGTGGTTTTAATGATTGCCTGTATGGAGGAAGTGTGAAAAACACCCAAACAAGACTCCTAACCTTATTTCACCACAGGAGCTTCTTCTACCCATTCTGACAGTTTGTAGGGTTTGATAAATTATTTCAGTGATAGCTCTACAGAAAAACTTTGTTTCCGTAGCACAGTGGATTTCATTAAGAGATCTGATCCAAAACACATGCGGCTCTTACCCTGGGGGTTATGTGTAAAAATGAAACCCATGCCACAACCATTTCCCCAACAACTGCAAAGTTTTGATGCAGCCTTTTCAGAGCTATTACCCAGGGCCAGAATAAGAAGATTATTATATGGCTCTTAACATAACACTGCCTTTAATCAGAGAAATTGCTTTTACATGGAAAAGCTTCTAGGACATCTTAAAAAATATTTGACAAAACCATTTGGCAGTCTCACTTTGCATGAAACTTCAATGGCACATTTCACTTCTGACTTCCTAGTAATGGGATTTTCTTTCTGTCATAAAACTTTATTTCTTTTTTGCCTTGGCTCAGAACAGATCCAGCTGGTGCTGGGTAGTGGAGTAAGTGCAATGTTATTCACTGGAGTCTGGTGCTAGATCTGTTTCTATATAGGGATTTCATGGGAATGGAGTCCCTGAAATACATGCTGGCTTGGTTCTTTCCTTTTCCCCTACCTTTGCTTTCAATCAGAAGTACAAATTTTCCATCAGCTGTGAAATCCCTTGTAAAATTTAAACTTGCAGATCTGTGCAAGTAGTGAAATCTACCTTTAGTGTAGCTTTTAAAAGTACTGTTAAAGTAGCTAGTTAAGTGGGTTTAGTATGTATGTGATGCTGATAGGCTCTTAATGCTGTATTTTAGTACTTCAAAATGTCTGCTTATCTGTGAAGAAGTCTGTCCATGGTATTAATGTTCATAGTCAAGGCCCTCAAAAACCTTAGACTGCAAATGATTCAGAATATGACTGATGTTATTTCCTCTAGATGTACTGTTGAATCCTTTGTAGCAGAATGAAGTCAGTATTTGTCCATGGCCAGGTATCTAGACTTGGAAAATCAACCATAAAATTAATCCATGTTGATATCTAGCTTTCAAAATAATAGTCACAATTATACAACTTACTTTGACAGCCATAATGTATCTGGCTGCAGCCATTCCCTTTATTCCATACAGGATGCCCGCTTCTGAGGGGAAAACACTACAGATCTGCAGGGGACTAGAGAAAGAAGAATTAATCCATTTGATAAGGTGGGCAGAGGAAAGGAACATGAAGGTTGCTTGGTACTCTGTAATTAAGTATTTGCAGTCATTATGGGGAATAACTATTCTAGGTTTATTCTCGTTTGAAACTGAATTTCTTCTGTGTGCTTTAGGAAGTATCAGCAGGTTAACATATCTGGTACTTGATACTAAGAAGGTGATATAGAGTATTGAGGAATTAATGAGGTGTCTTAAGAATTGGAATCGTAATGATGTTTTTAACTACTTTGCACAATTATTTTAAACTACTGTAGCAATGCATGCTTTAACAGGTCTCTCATTTATATAGGATTGTGTTAGGCATGTCTGAAGCAATTCTGCAGTCAAATGTTGCAGGTGTTAATTAATGTGAGAATGACCAAGCTTTGCTTGTGTACTCAGCAGAGGCCTGAACTCAGACCAAGATAAATTAGAGAAAGCTGGGTCAAGGCTAGTACTACCAACTTTACAGCAGACTGCCCATCTGCAGCTCAGGCCTGAGGCATCCACTCTGTATTATAAAAAAACAAAAAGCAGTAAAAGGCAGCCATCAGCACAAATGTTGGATTTGATGCATTCATTTTGCTGTCAAATGTACTTATGTTGCAATGCAGGTGGCTTGTGCAGCTTTCTGTCATCGTGTTGTTTCTCGCTACCAGGGTGCTGAGGGAGGAGGGACTGGGATACTTCCTTTTTGCCCAGATGGTCCCAGGCCAATAACTAAAATTCCTGCTTTCAGGCTCACGTTTCTCTGGTTAGACTTCTATCTAGAAACATTCCTCTTTACTCCATAAGCTATGTCAGGGAGAGAGACACATAGCCCCTCTCAAGGGAAGTCTTGGGAAGGAAGGCTCTTGAGAACTCCTAACACAAATCTTATCTAAGCAGCATCTGAAATCTCTACCCATAAGCAGAGGTGTTGTTGCTTTGGCATGCTGATCCATCCTCTTTTAAGCAAGAATCGACAAGAGGTAATTGATAGCTGGATGAGTTGCTCTGCTTATGTGAAAGAATTGCTTGTAAGGAAGCAGGAAAGAAGGATGGGTTCAGTGTATGAAGGGAGAGAGAAATATCCTTCAGTAAAGATGTCAGTGGTATATGAAATTCCAGCTGCTTTCTGCTGGCCTGCGAGTTTGAGGAGCCAAAGGATGAAGGAGGTCCCCTGAAGTTTTAAGCGGGGGATTGTTAGTCCTGAGGCGGCTGGCTTGCTTCTAGAGGGACTTGAGAGAGATTTCTAGCACAGCAGTTTGTCCTGCAATGCAACCACGATACTCTGATACCAGTGTAAAATCTGAGTAACTGGATTTCAAAAGGGACTTTTATTATCCTCTTACTCTGAGAAATCAGGAGAAAATATGATTTTTATCTCGAGTTACATGAGAATGATTGTAGTAGAAAAGACCCAGGAGTTTAGCTTGGGAAGCTCTTCACAGGGACTGAGGGATGGATGTGGGGCCACCTGTGCTGATCAGAAGGCAGACTGTCTGGTGGGAAGCTACAGTGGGCTGGGGGAACTACACCTTCTCCCTAGCTGATACAGGGACTTAATTTCTGCCAGCTTAGCAAGCTGAAATGGCTCAGTGCAGGGGTGGAGGAAGGCCAATGCTGGCACAGAGAGGGTGCAGGGCCACAGTCTGTGATGGACAAAAAAAGCAGGACTGTCGTAGCAAGTGATTAGATTGGCCCAGGCCGCTTTGGAAGCAGGGGCTTAGTTTTCTTAGAGACTTTGACTGGTTTCATGCTTCTACCTTCCCCAAAGATTTCTCTCCTGCTCCTTGAGTCCTAGTGAGCTCGCTGTCCTCTGTGCAGCACCACATGGCTCTGGCTGTGCTACATTCCTGGTGCTCTTCACATCCTCAAAGTATGTATGCCCGGTAAAACATCTGAGCTGACTAAATGTACTTGTGGAAGTCTAAAAAGAAGCATCCTTGAAACTATGGTTCTCCTAAGTAGACAGTTTTGGACCTCAGAGGCTGAAGAGGTGGCCTGTACAGGGGAGAGAAGTAGTATGGAAAAGAACAGAAGTTTGTTGCCGAGATGATCTCCTGGTGATGCCACGCCAAAATGGTCTCTTAGACACACAGGAAAGTACAGGTTGGATTGGAAACCTCTTCAGTCAAATGCACAGGAGGCACTTTGAAGAGGTGGTGCAGCACAGACAGCTGTTCCTGCGTATGGCCCTGGGACACATAGTTGAAGTTCCTACCTCTGTTCCTTCTGCATGTTCTCTGCCAAGCTTTAGTAATCCAAATTCCTGTTCAACTGGGTGTCTTGGTGGCTTATACTGTCCTGACTCATGTGAACAAGAATCACATCTGTGGTGGTTTATAGCTCCAGGCAATTCAGAGAGCAGTCCAAAGTGGATGTGGAATAAAGAAATCGTGGGCTTGGGGAAAAAATAGGTGCGTGGCTGCGTTCCAGAGGTTGCTTGTGTTGCAGTTAGAGTGGTTGTTCACTGCCAGTAGTTTCTGGCTGTCTCTTTGCAGTTGTACATAACTCTGGAAAGCCACCGTAGTGCAGCAATCCATCTTTATTATATGACTTGTGCTTGTACCTCTGGATATTGGCCTCAGTCAGCTTCTGGTACTTCCTTTTTCTTTTTATGTCTGTCAACACTTCTAAACTTTGTTTCTATTATATTCAAATGCCCACATTTTGTTTTAAAATGCTTGACCAGATGGTTGGTTACCTTCAGTGTGTAAATAGTGACTACAAGAAATTGAAAATTAGAGTGTACCATATATATATGGCACTCTTCCAGTTTGCAGGAATGGGGCAGTGATAGTGGTTAACACAAGATAAGCAGGTCTGGCTGGCTGCTGATGGGAAGGTCTTCCTTTGTATTGACTCTTGTCATGTCAGCGAGAATGTCTTCTCTCCTTGGTATTTTAAAGGATGAGTTGATAAGCTGCCTGTGCTGGGAGATGATAGATGACTCAGACTGCCCATATCTAACAACTATGAGCTGGGATGGCTGTTTCCCACGTTGGGGCTGTAGGTCCTTGCTGACCCACGTGCAGAAACTTGGGTAATGACAGTCTCGTCTGGGAGATGGTGAGCCCTTGCAGCTCCCTTTGGCCAGAGGTGAGATTCATAATGGATGGTCATTCCTATCTACCTGCTGTGGTCGTGTAAGTTACCCCATGCTTATAGGTAGCACGGTTACCTGAGCAGGATGCTCAGCCCCCAGGACAGGTCAAATTGAAGTGTGTGAATTGATGCATATCACCAAAATTATGCAGATCCTTTCAAGGTTTGGAAAGCTTTGGCTTAATTTGGGGATTTAACAGCAGCTTTGCCCAGGTCCCTACATGCAGCATGTGGTGGTAACTGCTTGTGCCAACGCATGTCTCTAATCTCAGTCTCTGGTTTTGTTCTGCAACCTCTTCTATGAAAATCTGACTGTTGATTTTGAATTTATACGTTATACACGTGATTTATACACAAATTCCTTGCACTGTGCCTTTTCCTAAAGGATGATCAAGATCAGCTGTAGGAATGATTAAGTATAATACATGTACAAAATATGGGTACAAATTTAAACAGTGGCCATCTGTATCAGGAGGCCCCCTTCTTGGGGAAAAAAAAAAAAAAAGGCATGTACCTAATGAAATGTTGAAAAATCCATATTATTCTCATGTGAACTCCATAACGGAGTTCTTGGTCTTCAGTTTCACTGAAAAAAACATACACAGAAAATTAACTCTACCTTTTATTGTACTGTAATATTTCTTCATTAAATTCCATTGGTATAAGGCTTGTTTTTGTACCAGTAAAGCAATAAAGGTATAAATGTTCTTATGAAACCAGTGTCTCAGGTAAACGTCATTTATTCCCTCAAAAGAGATGCCATGGTTTACTTTAATGGAGCAACATCTGTTCTTGCAGAATTAAATGAGTTCCCTGAACAATAATTAATAAAAATATTGCCACTAAATACAGCTGGCATATTGTTTATAATAATAATAATATAACACCATACAATTGATGGAAACAAGAACACAGTAAGTGCTCTCGCCTTCTTCCCCCCACCCCATCCACCCCGCCTCTCCCAAAGGATCTCTTAGCAAAGAACTTCACTAGATAGTTGAGTTGTTGGTCTGAATGCTTGAACACCGATAGTTCATTTTGCTGGGAAGAGTTGATGTGTTCCTGATATCAGTAACTGTAGAAAGATTTCTAGTTCTTCTGACTGTGATGCTGTGGAGTTAATAATCTGAAAGCATTGTACTAAGATGCTCCAGAGTCTGAGTGTGCAAAAAAAGGCCTAATGAAGAGGTTTTTATGTTGTTCCGCTGCAGCAGACTTCACTAGTTGTGAGAGCGTATTGCTGGCCTTTCATCCATCAGCACGCAGCAGTTCCTCATTCTTTAGAGTGGATTTTGAGAGCTGCAAATAAAAACAAATTACTCAAAGTATGACAGGAAGAGAATGGTGAGTGTACTCACTTGAGTTTTTTTTAATTTATTTTTTTTTTTATTCTAAAAATAATAAGCTGCATTGCACTCATGTTGAACATCAAATGATAGGGTGTTCTTAAGCTTGGTAACCATTTCTACTGTAACTTTGCTCCTGGCCATGCATTGCAAAAAGGTTTACCATCTCTCATGACAATTAAACAGGGCAAGTTAACATGCTGATGGTAGAATTGGCAATGTTGTAGGAAAAGTATGTTTTCCATAAACAATTGAATAGTTTATCCATGTTATGTAACTATGTTGGAATATGTTTTCCTCTGTTGGCAACTAAGGAAAAATTACAAGTTGGTCTTTATCCTTTTTCTGCTGGTTTTTTTGGTGTGTGTGTTTTTGTTGGTTTTGTTTGTTTGTTTTTTCCTTATGGGTTTATGTTATTAAGAGAAAGGGAAGACTGGGTAGTTGACTTAATGTCCCTTTTTTTTTTTTTTTTTTTGATTTGTCCTGCTGTAGTTACTACTTTCAGTAACACCTTTGCCCATTATGTTTACATGTCACTTGATCTAAGACTGCAGCATCTGCAGGTCAGTTTTGGAAAGAGCATGCTGGGATTTAGCTTCCCTAAAAGCATGCATATTCATTGAAAGGGAAACAAGTGCTTAAATTTGGTGGTGGTGGTAAGCTTTTATGTTCCATTATGGAGGAAAAACACTTTCAAAGAGTTCAAGCTCCACAACTGTTAACAATGCAGACTATTAGAGGGATAGCAATCAGCCTACGCACAAGACGCACAGATTGAATTCTTGCTACTTGTCATGTAACCAGAGATAAAAGTATTTTCCAGTGAGTCTGATAAAGTAAATGCTGTCATAATGATTCTGAGCAAGCCTCATCCAGATGTTGCAGCCTTCTTGCTGTGGTATTTATTCATAAATCTTCTTAAAATATAATCAGAGAAAACATGTCTCAATTATAACCATCAAAACTCTCTGACAATGTTCATGCAAATGCAATAATAATCATAATGTGTTGACACAAAATTTGTGCAATAGGCTACTACTAATCTGAGCCTGCTGATTAGAGCTCACCAATTAATACAAAACTAACTTCTTCCAAGTGAAAGGGGAAATGTAAGTTCCCCTGTGCATGAAGGATTGGATTATGCCCTTTTTGTGTGTACGCCTATGACTGCTGGGACTTCTACAACGCTCAAAATTCATAAAGATTTTCATATGTATTAACTTGTTTGTGTGCTCATAACTTTATGCCTCTTACTCATCCTATACAATTGTTGTTGCCTGATCATGGTGCATAATACCATTTCATTGAAGAGCCTGGTTGTGCAACTTAAGTAGAAAGGAATATGAAGATGAAATAGAGTACGTATGAATAACCTATAGGACAAAACAGTTTGCATAAACTAGGATATCACTGCTCTTCTTTGAAACACTTGACTATGCAGCCACAGCAGTCCGCTTTTCATTTCCCTCTGGTAAACTGTAGGTAAAGAAGCAAAAAATACTTTAATACTGTCTTTCTCTCCAAATAATTTGCTGCCCTGCTATAGGAATACTACTCAGCTGCCACTGGGTGGGGATGGTTCTGACCTGATGATTCTGTTAGGATGTGATGGTGCCATGACACGAGTAACTGTGAGGCTTTAAGGCTACTTGTGAATGCCAAAATGAAACAACTTAGCTTAGAAATTGTAATATCAAGTGTCAAGTGTAATTTGCAAGCAGAAAGAGCACAGGGGTAATTCTTGAATTTTAGGCTCAACGTTACAGCTGGATGAGCTTTTCAGGGACTGAAGTGTTACAATAAAGTGTTGAGGGTATCAACAAGTTAAGGCAGGACTGGCCAAATGTATCTTAGCAAGTTTAGGAGCATTCAGAGTAGCTGGATGGAAGAAGGCTAAGCACGCTTGGTAATTTGACATGCAGTAACTTGTTGCTCCCTAATAACTTGTTTGTGAGTCTGAGCTCATGGTGAGAGAAGTTAAGACTCCTGCTAAAAATTTGTAGCAAACTTGATAGAAACAAGTTCTCACGCTGCAGGACAGAAACCACAGAGCTGAAGCTTACAAATTGCAAATTGATTCTCTAAGCAACAACTGTGCAAGTCCAATGGCTTTATCTTTCAGCAACATTGTGTAATGTTGCAGATGATTCCCTGGGATTCAGGTATGCTCTGATCGCTTTACCCCACACCAGAGGGCTTTCCTGTCTATCTCCGACCACTGGCAGGCGCTTCCTCCTCTCCCATCGCTACCAAATTGGCCTACGCAGCTTCTGGGTTGGCACAGACAGCTACAGTTTTCATACTGTGGAGCAATGTGCAGAAGAGGTGTGTAACTGTTGCACTAATACCTGTGTTTAAGGATTTTTGCATCCTGTCTCAATGCTACCCAGGTATCAGAAAATTCGCTTCAGTTCAGATTAGGCAAAGGTGAATCTGGAAATAAAAGAACATAAAACATCCCAAATGAAACCCAGCTTACAAACTAGATCCAAGTTACTAATCCCTAAAGAAAACATAGGTAAAGGAATGAAAGAAAACCACACTTGATAGAAATTCACTGATCTACAAAGTATCTCTCCTTGAGATTGTGTCCTCCTGCATGCCCTACATCTCAGACTTGCTTTATGCAGAGAGGTCTTGGAAGAGGATCCTAGCTCTTAAACCTGACGACTTGTAGTCCTCCAGGGGTTCCTTTCAGTCATCCTATTTTCCCCTCCAGAATGCATTTACCTTTGAGTTATTCAGGGAATACACTTTTAGCTTCTGCTGGTAAAAGGACTCTTTCACTTTTTTGAAGATGCAGGTGCTACTTTTGCAGACTGAATGACATTTTCTGCCCTGGACTGGCCTAGGGGTCATTCCTTAACTCTGAGAGTTATTTTCATCCCCCTCACTTCCATGGTGAGCCAATTTGTACGCTTCAGTGTGAAGTGTCTCCATCCACTAAGCCTGTCTTTCTTCATGCACAAGGTGATGTAAAATGCATGTAGCTCATTTTTTCTTTTGAGAGCAGATGCTTTGGGTGAAAAATAGGTTTGGAGTGATTGACTCTTCAAATCAATCTTTGGTACTGTAACACACAGAATTGAGCCGCATAGGTTTCTTTGTCCTTGCAAAGCACGCTGCAATGCAGGAAGGTGCTATTCTCCCTATTAAACATAGCAAACAGGAGCACCAAGAGGCTTAAGAAGGAGATGCCTCCAAGGATTTCAGCTGTCAGTATTGTTTAAGTGCCCCTCTGTGGCTAAATCAGTGTGCGGGCCACAAACCTCCTACTAAATACTGTAAGTGCCCAAACTATCTTTGCAACTTAAGTCCTGTGTGTTCCCAGTACTGCCCTCATCCCACCTGGGCACAGGACGTGAACAGCCATCTTCAGTTTGACGTCACTGCCTAGGCATTTCTCTGCCTCTGCTTTGAGGGTCTGAGAAGAGATTGAAGGGTGTGGAGAAGCTTATGTTCAAAAGCTTTCAAATAGCAGTACAGTGGTCTGCTGCCTAGGCAGTGTGTTTGGGATGTGGGGAGAGAAAGTTTTGATGCCCAGCTTTGCTTAAATTGAAATGCTTAAAGGTTTTGAATGTTCTAAGTCTCCCAGCAGATTAAGCCATAGCCTGGCAACCAAGACATCTTATGGTGGGAATAACTTGTCTTCTCTCATGAAACGTCCAAGCAGAAAATAATGCCAGAGTTACTGGGCCGGAGTGGAGCGGACTTGCTTGTGAGTGGAGTCAGCTTGGCAGAGAAAGGTCAAGTCCCGGCTCCACAGACATCATGTGCTCTCTGTTAGACTGTCACTCTGTCAAAAAGGTACTTCCATCGTCTCATGGTGCTGCCTTCTGGTTTCCTTGTCCCTACAGCTCCAGTGTTGCTGTGTTGATCACAACAGTTCCCAGGTCTCCTGAGTAACTTGCCTCCTACCCCACAAACAAGAAAACTTATGGTTGAGCGGGGAGGTGAACTGACTGGCAAGCTAGTGCCCTGCAGGCTTAAATAACCATCTTTTCAGTAATTAACTTGATATTTGTTACTCCATATTCCTTTGGGCTTGTAGTTGTTGGATATCAAGGCCAGAAGTGTCTTGGTGTAAGACACAACAGCAAGTTGTGAAGAACTGGGGAATGGAGGTTTACAACAAATGTGAAGGTTCAAGCACTCTTACTGGAGTACACATGTTCAGTATGTGCTGAAGGAGTTTGTAGTGATGTGGCTTGCTTGCTAGTTTGGATGCCTGTTATCTCAAGCTAGCATTGAGCACACGGTACCTCTGGGGTCGTTTCAGCCAAAAGGAATCTTTCGTGCTGACCAAAAGCACTCTTGGTTCTAAACTGAAACTGGGGATGACCTCTGAAAGCAAATTAGCGCTCTCAACTGAAGTGTCACGTTCTTCAGCTCCTCTTGATGTTGCACTGTTGCTGTTTTGGACCACAGGTGGGTGTTTTGGGAGGAGGTGGAAGATGTCCCATACGAACTGCTATGTCTGCCGTCTTATGCTCCCAAGCCTTTGATAGTCTGACATCTGGATAAACAGTAGTGTGGCACTTGCTAACATCGTAGAGTCACCTAATCCATTTGGTTGATTTATGCATCTATCTTGCTCTTAAAGTCTTGGGGTGTGGTACCGCTTCTTGTTTTCATGCTGCAAAAAAAGAGTTGTTATTTCCAAGGCTATGAAGTATCTGCCAGTTAAAAGCTATAAACTGTATTTCCATAACCCTTTATTGTCTCAAAGCGTGTATCTAAGGAAACACCTCAGCAGACAGAAGTAGTATTGACTCATTGTCTAATGGATCTACAACAGACACTATTGCTCTAAGGAGGGCAATCTAAAGACTGTGGCCCAAAACCTACAAGTAATAGCTAGAATTTAATCATCACCAGCAAGGGAATGAATCTGTGTCAGGAATTACTGCAGGAGAAAAAATATGTTTTGGACAGAACAAACACTTCCTGAAGGATGGCTGCATGGCTTTCTGCTTATGACTGGGAAAGTTCAGGTTAAGTTTGCTGAGGGGGATATTTCTGCAAAAAAATCTCTTGATGAAAGTCAGGTCCTTAATTTAAAAAGGCTGTCATAGTGTCTGCAATCTGTTTATCAAAGTAGGATGGAAGACACTTCTTTTCAAATTTATAGCCTCGTCAGCTTGTAAATGTAGAAATAAACTGAAGTAGAAAGTGTTGTGTTATTTTAAAAACTGATTACTTTCTGGAAAAGACCTCTGTCTCTGCTCATCTCATTATTGTGATGGCAGTTCTCTGATAGCAGGATGCTGCCACTCCTCGTTAGACAGGCAAACACATAGGTGCTTTTGTGGGGGCTGCTGCGTTGTCCTCTGGATGGACTTTGTCCTCTGCCTTCCCAAATTCCCCTTTGTGGGCTACTGCAACGGAGCACTGGGAAACTCTTGATTTCAAAGGTGAGAGTCTTGTACTCCCGGCCTCAGTTTTCGGCTGTCAGAGCAGCCCCATAATCTTAATCTACCCCAAAGGTATGAGATGGGATCCCTGTGTGCTAACTTTCCAATGTTTAAATAATCCCAAGTACTGACTGAAGCCCTCTTTGTAATCAGTGAACCACCTTTAGAGACTGATCTGTCTGGTTCTATTACAGTGGCTGTAAAGTGACAGGCTCAGCTGTTTAAACTTGGGTGAAAGCAATGTCACACATTTTTCTTAGACCATCCTGGGAAGGGTTATGGCCAGGCATAAGGGACCAGATGTTCAGAGAAGCTCAACTCTCAGGTTAGGCACTTAAGTGAAGTCAGTTTTTCACCTTTGTTTCTCTCAACATAAACTAGAAGGTGCTTAGCAGGGCTGCAAAGTGCTGTTTTGAAATCTCAGCTCAATGTCAAAAATAAAGCAATGGCAAAATGAGCTGGATCTCATGTCTCAGGAAATCGTACCATTTTAGCACCGTTGATCTCAAGTTGGGGAAAGAGCTGAAATGCTTCAACAGAAAGTTCAGAGAGCGCAGAGATCTTTTACTTCGTTATTTTGTAGTGATAATGTAATACTTCAGCATTTATAAATTTTATTGTTGGTTTTGTTAATCTCTTATGGGCTGCAGGGCCCGTATGGGGATGTAGTTCCAGAATTTTTTGTGCCTCTTCATCTTCCATTTCTCAGAGCACCTTCTGCTCCTTTTGGCTGTATCGCGTGCAATGCACTCCTTTTTGTCTGTGGTGCTTCTCTCTCTCTCTCTCCTCTGTCCCAAAGCAAATGCAGAACTGGACCTTCAGCGTGTGAGATCAGCCACTGTAACAGAGATGATAGGAAGAGCAAGTGCTTGATTTAATGCATGTGCTAGACCAACAGATGAACCACTTGCTGGAAAACAATCTAAGTGGGATGAACTGTAGTTATCAATAAGTCACTGCTGGTGCTTGTATGGCAAATTTGGAAGTTTGTCATAGCACCTGCTTTTTATTACGCTGCTCTTTGTGAATGTTTGACACACGGCCTGAATTGTACAACCACAACATTTGCGTGCTCTTTTTCTTCAAACAAACAAGCAAGCCTGCTTTGTTCTCATCAGGAAACAAAATCTGGAACCATGCATTAAAAACCTGAGGAATGCGAAGTGCAGCCGGCCTTTACCCTCTGGCAGCCATCTTTCAAAAGGGATTGGATTCTTAAATACACAGGAATTTGGAGGAAGTCTTCAACTCTGAGTGGGTTTGTCAGGCCTGTGAATCCCACCAAGTCTCACTAGAGATAGACCACATTTATAGCAGCCCCCTCCTTCCAGACATGCAGATGTCAGCAGTAAACAGCTGCTGCATGAAAAGAATAGGGCACGGGATTTGTGGCAGCTAAGAATGGGGTGTCCCCCTGCCCTGCTGCTGGGGTGCAGCAGCCACTGAGAAGGTGGCGGGCTTGGAAGTTGGAGCGAACAGCATCTGTAACAGCGTGGGAAAGGTTAGCAAAATCTGTTGACCTGAACCAGGAGTTTTTCCATAAGCTCTGTGGCTCCCCATGAGCATTGCATTTAGGAGAAGCTGAAGCAGAAAAGTGCTTTGGCCAGAAGACCGAGCTGCTATTGCATTTTCCCCCCCACCCCATCAGCAGCTAGATATACTGAATTTGCAGTGTGAGAGGCCACAGTACAACAATAACTGTTTTCTTACATAAAAAGCTGGAACCTTTAAAAAGGGTGGGGTAGATGCTTAGATACCGAGTATAGCACAAGGTCTTGGTTCTAGCTTTTTCATTTGGAAGGTAAACAATTGTCCCCATAACAAGCAGTGTTTTGTTTAAAATTTCTGTATGCTCAACATAACTTATTTGCATCAGTGGATAGCTAAACTGTATCAAATGTATGTATATCCAGTTTGGGGTTTTGTCTATTAAGGTGATTTAGCTAATAATTTTAAATGATTTTTCACTTTAGTAGTTTGCCTTTTTCACAAGGCATTTCTATTTGATTTTGTGTTGTTTCCTTGAGCATTAATAAAAATTGATTTAGGCAATAAACTTTGTGGTGGCAATCCAATAAATAAGGGAGACTCTGTAAAGCGGTATCGAAATAGGAGACTTATTGTGAATTGCTTGAGCAACAACTTTCCCCTTGAGGTGCCAAACTGTCAATAAGTAACACTAACTTATGTGGATAGCCATGCTGCTGTAAGGAAGGACAGACTGGGTTTTTTTCTCCCTACAAATCCCATAAGATCTTGTTCCTTCTAAGAAAGGATAATTTTAAGGGTGGTATGGAGGCAAATATGACATATGATAGCAAGATCTAGTTGGGGGCTTCATAACTAACTCTGTGCTGTAGGTATAGCACCAAGTGTTTTGGCACAAATCCGTCATTTGGCCTGCTTGTCAGCTGTTTCTGAATTTGTGTTAGAGTGAGTTTTGGGAAACTGAGGTAGTGCACTTTTTCTGACCTTTTCTCTGTTAGAGAAAGTGATGATGAGAAGGGAACAAGGGTACCTTGACAGGGTATGGACAAAAGAGCTGCAGTACCAAAAAAAAAAAAAAAAAAAAAAAAAAGTGTGCTAAAATAATAAGGTACTGCCCACTTCCTTTAATCTAGAGCTCCTGAATTCCTCAAAAACTATCCTGAAAAGCAGAAAAATGAAATACCAGTAAACAATTAGGTGGTGACATTTAAACCTTAAGTTCTGACTCTTATCAGGAAGTCTATTTCATGCAATGCTGCACTAAGGTGTTGGCTTAGTCCAAAAGAGAATTCTTTTTCTACATGCTATGAAGGTCAAAGCAAAAGGACTGACTGTGTTGCACAGTCCAGACTAAGTACAAGACTGGGCTGCAGAAGGACAGAGGGGTGCCAGCAAGAGAGACATTTGGATGGTACGGTAAGTAGTGGCCCATCCTTTACCTGTCTTCCTCTTCTCAGATGTTGTGTTAGTATCTAGCTGGGGAGAGTTCTGCTGAGGATTTCTAAGGAGGTTATCAGTGAGGCTCTGCGAATATTTGCAGCTGCTTTCAAAGTGAAGAAAGGACAAACAGGCAATTTCTTAGAAAGTGAGGGACTGAAGCCACTGTTTTTACTCCAAACAGCAAATCTTGCCAAGTTGTTCATGACAAATGGGTGGAGTTTCCCTTTCTTCTGCATTTTCTTGCTTTGTGATTTGTCCTCCCCTGGAAAATCATAGTTTCTTTATAGCAATAAGTCAAAAAGATGTTTTTCCTGTTGAAACTCTGATAGTAGGAATAATGCCTAGTTTTCTATTCGCCCTAGCGGTGATGAAGTTGAAAGTTAATGTTGCTGTTTGAAGGAGCTGGTCTTTTGCAAAAAAAAAAGCCTCCTGTGGGGTCCTTTGAAAATCCCTGACAAAATTTCTTTAAAAAGTATTTACACAGTGTTTGTAAACAGTGATTTGCACCTGTGAATGAGATGACTGGTTCTGTCACTAGTTAAAGCGTTACAAAGAACTCGGTGTCATTGGGACAGGTATGTCTTCATGTTCAAGAACTGTTTAAACTTTCTAACATTTGAGGAGTGCATAAAGGTATGTCATCTTGTACTACACCTCACAGATCAATGCTTTAAAATTCATAAGACCACTCTCCTAGTGCTCCGTGACACATCTGTGAAGTTGAAGTGCTGCCTACCCTGTTGTAGGGCTAGTCCTGTTCAGGATGACTTACCAGATTTTAGGTTAGGTTTCTGTGGCGCATAGTAAAAAAAAATGAAATTTGAGGTAGGGTTACAGGTAAAGCACTGTCAAAACCTGAGATCAGCAGTTAAAGGCATGAATTTTAAAACTGTAATTTGACCTGTCTGCAGTGACAACTGTAAAAAGCATTGCTCTAAAAGGGAAATCAGCTTAAAGTAACAAAAATGTAATGATTGTAAAAATGTTGGAATGATGGGGAGTAGAGTAAGGGGCTAAATGGGAACCTGCAGGTGAAACAGGGAAAATCAACTGGGAGCCAACACCTCTGCATCCTTACCAATCAATATATGGTATTGCTTGTCAGTGGTTTGGTTTTTAATAAACTAGCTGAAAAGCTTATGGGAATATTTGAACAGCCCAGAACTCAGCAGTGCTTGCTGTGAATGGCATAATATTGCACAGTGCTTTGGTAAGCCCTGATTCTCACTAACAGCCCTTCAAAAAGGAGATATCTTTGCACCCCTGCCCACTACTAGCCCACACAGTTGTTCAATGTCCAGCAGTTTCTGTGTCTATATGTGTTGGCTCTCGTGTGATGCTTTGCATATTGGGCAGGGGAAATGACTGGAGATGTAAAGAAGTGGTACAAGGGAGATGCTGGTCTGGCAGAAAGCTTGCAGGCAAATGCTGTTTGCACTCAGACTGTGCAAAAATGCAATGACCGATGGTTTCCAAGAGGGGAAACGTTCCTTTGGGTGGAGGAGTGCAGAGCAGAACCTGTGCCTAGCTCTGGACATCAGCTGAATGTCTTAGTGCAGGCTCAATGTAGGTGCTGGAAAGAGTCAGAGAGGTGAGGGAGGAGGAGCTGCTCTGGGGGGAGTAGGAGGTTAGGAGCTGTCTGCAGCCCTGTGCTATTTGAGCAGAGGAGGAAGAGCTTAACCCAGTGGGACACAGATAATTTCCAGTCATCTCCGAGGCTTACGCTGCATTAATGTAAGGAGCCCAATTCTAGCTAGTGGAAAGTCTACGGCCATGGATATGGCCTGGGCTGCTGCATGTCAGAGAATATTGAAAGCCATTAATATTTTATTTGAGCCAGAAGAATTCACAGTGGAGTAGCTCAGACAAGGAAGCATTTGTACACTGAAAAAAAAAAAAAAAAAAGAGAAAATAAGGTAAAGATAAAAAAAAAAAAAGTATTTACAAATGAGGTAAAGGGGATGAGTTGATCTGTGTAATGATGTAAGCACAAAGGACTTTAGAGCTGTGTGGACTTGGCTTGAGAGGCAGAACAACAGCAGGATTTAAGGATGTGGTAGCCTAGCAAAGACTTTACATCCACTTTTACTTGGGAGAGACTTTTCTGGGTTATGGCATGGATATGAAGTGTCAGCAAGTTATTTTGCAAGTCTAGAGACACTGACTTGGTGGGAGTGGTAGTGGCTTGTGGGGACAAGCAGTAGGGGAAGAGTTGGAGACTGCAGCTCCACGATTGTGAGCACCCTGTATGCGAAGAATCTTGTCTAATAGTGTCCCTGCCCCATTTTCAGCTGCGCTGCTAAATGCAGTGCAATAAAACAGTTAAAACATGAAAAATCCAGCAATAAAGAACTCTTTCTCTTCCTTGTCTTGATCCTGGAAGTGGCTCCCTGCTTTTGTGAAACCAATAAAGGAAGAACCACTCTACTCAAAAGACTTGTCCATGTCCTCCAACATCTCCCCAGTTCCCTGTGCTGCTGTAGCAGCTGGTTTTTGGTTGTTTCTCAGCGCATTGCTGAGCATCAAGAGAGTGGAATGTAGCTTAGTGTAAAATAATTATTTTGGGAACAAAAGAAGACCTGCTGTAGTTTTACATCTCTTTCAGGCTGCTTTCTTGCGGTGGATGGTCATAAAAGAGAATCAGATTCTTACCATCTGAGAGGGATGTCTTCCCCACATTGCTTTAGAAAATCTCTCATCAGTTTCTGATAGTGAGGGGAGAACAAGTGCGTGTGCTCGGGATACGCAGTAAAAAGTAGTAATTGTCTGAATGGTGTCAGTGTAAGGCACTGAGAAGTGCTGGTGTGGGGCAACCAGTGGTCTTGGTGCTGGATTTCTAGAGTTTTTACCTGTAGTAAGGAGATGCCGATGGCCGAACTGCGTTGCTGAACTTCATGTCTTTTATCTCAGTGGAGAATATGTAATTAATCCTCGCATGGCAACCTGTTCTGTCCATCCACAGCCCTGCATGTGCAGAGCAATATGTACCTTAATAGGAAGAAAACATTATCCGTTTTTCCTTATGAAAAAGGAAAGCGAAATGCATAGATCCTCTGAAGAAATACAGCTTATGGCTTGCCATTAGGTAAATTGGAAAGGCAAAATTCTGCCTGTCTGCTTCCAGACAGTCCCAGGAATTGGTCACTTCTCTCCCCCATCCCCATATAATAACAACAGAGACTCGATTTCAGCTTGGCCAGTCTCTTAAACAGGTCATAGCTTTTGCTATTCCACTTTATAGGCATTGCATTGGTAAACATCCTACCAACCCCAGTGTTTAAGTTCAGGGTGGGAGGGAAAGTGTCTTCCTATCAGCAATATCACTACATGAAAGAGATTTTGAGGATATCAGTTTATACAGAAAATTTCCTAGGAGATAAATGGGAATGGGTCTATTTTGCAAAGTTCAGAGCGCTCCTGGCCATTTCAAAAAGAACATTTTGATCCTCCCACCCCTTCCTGTAATCTTTTTCCTTCACTCTTTAAAGAGTATTTCTAGATTATTTTTGGACTCTCAAATGAAAGTCAGACTTACTGTTTTGTCAGAACAAAATGGTTTGGTCACTGCTATTCTCCAGAATTCTGTTTAGGAAAAAGCTTTGAAAGAATTTTTGGGGGGAGGGACAGTAAAGTGTCGGCATTCCTTGCTGAACTTACACTGTTCCCTAAGAAGTCTCTGCAAGAGGGCTGTGTCTCACTGCGGTTGTACCTTCTTCTCAGGACTGGATGCCTCTTCTAGGGGGGTGGGGGCGGGGAGGGAAGCCCTCTACTCCTTGAAGACAATACTGCTTCTAAAATAATAGCTGTTTGCCTTCTTCAAAACAAATGCAACTTGCTAAGTGGCTTTTGCAGTAAATATTGACACAATTAAGTTCTCTGCAGTTTTCATTCTACGCTGTGTGTCTAAGCCAATACTGCAATATAATGACTAATTTTCTATGGTATAATGTAAGCATTGGGGTGGTTTTTATTTTTATGTGTTTACCTTTGACAACCCAGCCATAAACTTCAATTTAAAAGGTACTGAATGAACTCAGGGTATTTTTTTTTTCAGGGTTTGTTATAATAACATGACTTTCATATAAGAATATCTCTCTTTTTTCTCACAAATCCCTGAGCAGGTTTCAAGGCATCCAGTTTCACTGTGTTAAAAAAAAACAAACTAGCAAACCCAACCAACCCTGGGACTGCCCTCATCCCTTCCGAGCCCTGTCTCTTTACAGTTTCAGGCACTGATTTCTGTTGGGCAAAGTAAATGCTTGCTGTTAAATAATTAAAGGTGGGTTTTATTGTTGTTTGGTTTTTTTTTTTTAGTTTTGGGGGGTTATTTTTGTTGGTTTTGGGGGTTTTTTGTTTTTTTTTTTTTTTTTTTTTTTTCTTAAGTACAGAACACTGAAGTTTAGACTCCTTTCCAGAAAGTTTTTCTCCTCTATATTCTGGCCTCCCCACAGGCACTTTAAAAATTCTGCACGTTTTCAGTCTTCTGGAATTTATTACTTTTATATTAATACAGTTCTTTGCTAATTCTCTAATTGCAAAGGTTCTCAGCACTGAGGAACGCTACAAATAGCGCACCCTGAACCATGCAGTCACGCTAAGACTTCTGACTCCAGGAGATGGCCTGTATGACTGCAAATACCTCCTTCTCATGACTGTCAGATCTCATATTAAGTACCTCTGTATGGCATGATTGTCCACGTTCAGGATGGGATGGGCAAATGTTTGGGCTGCTTAGCAGAAAGAATCATATCTTTCCTTTGACACAGTGGATTAGGAGATTTGAATTCTATGTTCAGGTACATAAATGCAAGCTTAGCAGCTTTTCTCCCTCTCCACCAATAATTGACCCCACTTAAAGGTGTGAGCTGAACTGAATCTGTGATTTTGGAGTGCTCAGAAGCGTGTTCATTGGCTGTATTTGGATCAAAACTATATGGGAGAGATTGGCAGAATAACAGATATATGAAATTATTCCTATGCCATAGTGTTTGCATGATTAGGATTTCTATCATATTACAAAAACAAAAACCAAAAAAGGCATACACTTAAAAAAACCCACCGCAAAACTTGAAACAAAAAAAACCAAAACCAAATGCTTCTGATTAAAGGCATGAAGCTCCTCTCCTAAAGAGGAAAATCTCTGTTAAATTTGGTTGGAGTTTGGCAGCCTTCAAACAAGTGAAATACACATTAAAATATTAAAATATTTTCTGTTACTTCACTCCTGATTTGCAATGCAGTGGTGGTTAATCTAGACTGACAAGTAGTTTTGCTGTGGATGGTCTTTTTCTCTATTTGCACTCCTTAGTCACAAAACTGATGCTTAAATGTGAATTTCAGTCTAGGAAAGCTTTTGTTGTTTAGAAACAAATGCCAGCTATATTCAGTTTTAAGTAGTCATGGTTCCTGGTCACCTTGATTTCAGTTCAACTCTTGAGTATTTGGGTTGCTGAACAATGGCGTTTCAGGTCACGTCTGCAAACATAACCTACATTCTTGGCTCTTGTTGGTTAGATCGTAAAAACAATTTGAAAGCTTTTGTAGTTGAGATTAATTAGATCTTGAGCTGGAAATTACGAGTCCGAAGCTTTGCTCCTAACTTTGCCACTGATTAGCTTTTATGGCCAGGAGTCACCTACTCTTTTTTGGTCTTGTTTTCTTTTCCAGGGTTTAGCTAATGGCACTACAGGGACTTTTGAGTTCTCTCTGTATATGTAGAATGGTTAGCACGTTGTGGTCCGTTTTCAGCAACTCCTCTAGATTATACATTAATGTAATAGTCCCGATGAAAGCAATGGGGTGGAATAGCTATGTTGCTGGCTTGTGGACATACTTCCTTTTGGCAGGCTAACTCCTCCAACACGTAGTGTATCGTGTTTTCTTTCAAGCACCTCTTTCGATACAATTTTAGAAATGGCTGCATGCCCAGCAGTCTTGTTCCTCTGAGCATGTGTAAGTGAAAATGTGCTGCTGTAAGATAATAATTATTTTGGGGATACTAATATCGGAGTTCATCGATGAGTCTTATTATAGCTTTGGAATAAAATGGTGTATATGTGCTGATTATTACAGTTGAGTATATCTTTGGGGTGAAAAGTCCCTTTGTCAAAGATACATTTTGGGATTGACTGCCTGATGCAGCCAGTAAAAAAGCAAAACTGAAAAACATACATTGTTGTTGATTTATTTTTATTTTTTTTTTAAATGACGTGTTTCAGTTTTACTTCTGAAAAAACTTGTTGTGGTTTGCTTGTATTTAACACTAAGAAAAAGATTAAAAAGTGACATGGAACAAGAACCATTGATTGATTTAAATTCTTTTCACTTGTCTATAAAAAAAAAAAAAATGACTGAAGGTTTACCTGAAGTGGTGTTTTTTCTGAGTTATTTTGTTGTGGCTTCCAGGAAAACAAAAATGAATTGTTTGCTCATCTTTTAAGGTGTGTTTTTTCTTATTTGATTAGTCGGTTTTTACAGGATGAACCTGGTGTCCTAGTTTCCAAAACTACCACTGAAAATAGAATAAAAAAAGGAGGAAGGAAGAAACAGAAGATATGGAAGAAAGCAGTGTTTGCTGCTACTTGCATTTTGCACATACGTGTATAGGAGGGGGCTTTTAGCATAGTTGTCTAATGATCAAGATCTTCAGGGAATTTTTTCCCCTTCTGTTAAGAAGTATGTCTGGAAAGCATGCTGATTGTGCTTGTCATACAGCTGAGCAGTCATGTTGTGACAGGTATTAGAGCATGTTTGAATATACTTAAGTAAGCATACAAAACTTTAGTTTTGGTACATGGTTTTTTCTTTAACGAAGTTACCATGTTACATAATGTTCATCTACCATTTCTAACCAGACTGTTGTCCAAAAATTCAGGGCAGGGGAGGGAAGATGCTGAAGATGAAAGTCATATCAATACCACAAATGAGAAACTTGGGCAGTGCAAAGAGAATCTGTAACAATGTTGACATCTAGTAAACTTTGAAAAAATATTTTTCCCATTATGCCCACGTTAGAATAACTGAAAAATTGTCAGAATTGTTTTGTGAAACTCCCTTTAACTCACTTTTACTTTGTGAAAAGTAAAAATGCATGAAAACGTATGAATTAGTTAATTGTTTTGCTATAAAATCTTGAGAGACTGAAGATACCAAATAAGTGTCAGAAAAAGATACTTCCATACGCATCTGCAGTATTTGGTTAGCTTCTGCCTTGAAAATACAAAATAGATAAAAGACAATCCTTCTTGGTCTCACAGGTGTAATGAAGCAAGACTTTTTGCTGTTCTACCTTGTAAATCAGACCACTTCCCTGTTTGCAAGTGTATAAATATCCTTTATGCTATAGTTAACTGATGCTTTTTTTTTGCCTTCATGTTTAAATGATGCATGCGATGAGTATCTAGTACTGCCTTTGGGAAGCTGCTTAATAATTTCTTTGCTCTGAAATAGAGTCCATGCTTTAGTTCCCTTTCTTCTATCCCAGCTTGACTCCCATGGCATGCCCTTACCTATTTTTTTCCCATCATACTGGTCCAGGTTGTGCTGCCCAAACTTGTACAGTATTTTATCAAACACACTGTCCTACTGAATAGAAAAGATTTGATTTACTGTGGTGGCACCTGGGCTTTGGAGAACAATATTGTATTTCTTTTCCACACCTGCAGCACCTAGCATGCCTGTTTTATTAAAAAGGAGGCAAAGAAAACTGGTCCAGTAGCACTGCAAGTTCCCCACATATGTGGGGAGTAAAACAGAGGCCTCAATTCCTCAGGAGCCTCTTATTTTTCACTGATTTTTCTGTCTTCCCTGCCCTCTGTTCTCACAGTAGCCTGTTTTGTTTCTCTCAATAGGTCTTTAGCTTTTGGCTCCCTCCTCCCTCCCCTGACTTTTATGCAGGTTATTTGAGGACTGACTTCCAAGTCCCAGAACTTCATAAGAGCTTTGTCATCTGTAATGCAAATTATATGCTTAAAAATATGGTGGATAGCAACCAGAAACAGAAGTTTCATTTCTTTGTTATGTTTTCAGGTAATTCCTTTATTTCACTCTTCTTGAGATTGACTTAGTGTTGTGATTTAACCCTAACCGGCAACTAAGTACTCTCTCACTCCTTCCCTCCATAGTGGGATGGGGAGGAGAATTAAAAAAAAAAAAAAAAAAAAGAAAAAAAAAAGTAGAACTCATGGGTTGATACAAGAACAGTTTAATAATTGAAATAAAATAAAATTCAATAATAATAAGTGTAATAAAAAGGAAGATAACAAGAAGAGAGCGATAAAATGCAAGAAAGACAAGTGATGCACAATGCAATTGCTCACCACGCACTGACTGACACCCAGCCAGTCCCTGAGCAGCGATCCACCCCTCCCAGCCAACTCCCTCAACTTATACACTGAGCGTGACATCCTATGGTATGGAATATCCCTTTGGCTAATTTAGGTCAGCTGTCCTGGCTATGCTCCCTCCCAGCTTCTTGTCTACCTCCTCACTTGCAGAGCATGGGAAACCGAAAAATCCTGGAGTTGTTGCTAAGTAGTGCTCATCCTAACTAAAACATCAGTGTGGTATCAACATTATTCTCATACTAAATCCAAAATACAGCACTGTACCAGCTATTAGGAAGAAAATTAACTCTGTGCCAGCCAAAACTAGGACACTTAGTGGTTTTTGAATTGGCAGAATGTGGTGATGTTTTTAAAAATACGTAAAGTACTTGGGCAAGGTAGCAATGTGGGGCAGTCCGTAGTGGGTGGAGAGGTCTCAAGACTGTGGCTGTGCAGGGCAGAGTATAAATGAAAGAGGAAGGTGGATGTAAGGGGGAGCTTGAGGGTGGGGTGGGGATACACACAACTCTACAGCCAGAAGCTCAAAGCTTTATTTCTGTTTCTTCACTGGTAAAGCAGCCCATGATGTTGTAAATGCTTCAGGAGGAGAAAACAGGACTGGAAAGATTCCCACTCCCACAAGCAGCAACATAGTAGACCCAGAAGGGCTCTCCGAGTGTCTGTTCTCAGCTTTCCTACAGCACATTTGTACAGAGCACTTTATAGATGCTGTTTCAGCCGCACAGATGTGAAGCAGCTAATGCCAGTTTGCCTTAAGTGACACAGAAGTGTGTATCTAGCGAGCGAATGCATGTGGTGTAGAGGCAGCAGTGCAGATGGAATTGGACTTGCTTGTGTTTCTCAAGAGTAATAATCCACTCCCATTTCCCTACCAAATGACTCTTGGGCTGTAGTCTCCAGGCCCTGAATTAGAAAGGCGTGATCCCTGGCACTTGTGGAGCTCTGATACAGGGTGGATAAACATTCTGTTGTATATCCATACGTACAATGTCTGCCAAGTTCTCTGCGTTCATTGACTTTCAGAACGAGCTGGCCACATTTCACATGCCAGCCTTTGCTCTGGATGGAGAAGGTAGGAAAAGAACTTTTGTTCCTTGGTCAGTATAAGAGCTCCATGACCTGGTTTCAGTCTCTTTTTAAAGGAAGCACCTGTATTGTTCAAAGCAGCCATCTCAGGATCCTAGACAGGACAGAAGGCAAAATGGGGAGACAGATGGGAGCAGGCTGCAAGTAGGAAGCGAACTTGATGGTACATACTTGACAGGTTACATCAGCATCTCTTCTCCTCCCTCCCCTTATACCCAGTGATGTAAGGAGCTGCTTCAGCCAAAAAGAACCATGATCCCTAATTCACTTTATGAATCTGGCCCCATGGTATTCATAAATAAAACCCAAGAAAGGCTTTATAAAGAATATTTTCCATCCCTTTTTAATAAATTCTGAGACCATAAATGTGCAACCCATAGCAAAATTTTATGCCAGCTATCACTGCTATAGCCAACTCAGAAGGTAGAAATGTAGCTCAATGGGTCCATCCCTGATCATCTCTCTAGCTGGAAGAGTCTTGCTCATTTATAAAGCATCAAACAAATTCCAAATTCCCTTAGCAAGAATGAAATCTAACAACAGGAAAGCTTTCTTGCTGTCCTGGTTTCAGCTGGGATAGAGTTGTCTTCCTAGTAGCTGGTATTAGCGCTATGTTTTAGAGTTAGGTATGAGAAGAATGTTGATAACACTGATGTTTTCAGTTGTTGCCAATTAATGTTTTGTCTAGAGTCAAGGATTTTTCAGCTTCTCATGCCCAGCCAGCAAGAAGGCCGGGGGGGGGGGGGGGGGCACAAGAAGTTGGGAGAGGACACAGCCAGGACAGCCGACCCAAACTGGCCAAAGGGGTATTCCAGACCATGGGATGTCATGCTCAGCATATAAACTGGGGGCAGTGGGGGTTTGGGGAATCACCACTCGGGGACTAACCGGGCATCGGTCTGTGAGTGGTGAGCAATTGCCCTGGCATCATTTGTACATTCCAATCCTTTTATTATTGCTGTTGTCATTTCATTAGTGTTATCGTTATCATTATTAGTTGTTTCTTTTCTGCTCTGTTAAACTTGTGGCTTGAGATAAGAATAGTTTTACTTCTTTTCCCAATTCTCACCCCATCCCACTGGGTGCGTGGGGGGCAGTGAGTGAACGGCTGCGTGGTGTTTAGTTGCCGGCTGGGGTTAAACCATGACGCTTGCTCACAGCCTAAGGTACATCAGTTGGTGGCTTTTCGTATGTACTTGGGCTATGCATAGTCCTCCAGGTTGTCTGAAGGTCCTTCCTGTTTGCCCGTACTCTAATAACGTCCGGCGAAGTCCTCCATTCTCCTCTTTGAAATTTCTAACTTAATTTACTTGTGCCTTTGACGTCCTTCCTCTTGGCTGTTCCAAAGCTGAACTGTGGTTGTTACCCTTGCCAACTGTAGCAAGGCTTGCTGGAAGCTGGACAATATTTATATGGTTTCTACTTAACTGTGTACTTTTTGGATATGCTCAACTGAATTAGAAGCCATTTATATTAAAAAATAAAAGTCACTTATGAAACTTGGAATTAGAGCCTTCTTAAACTGTTAAACCAAACCCCTGTTCAGAAAGAGCTGGAATAAATATAACTTCATACACAAATCCCAAAGGTTGGATTTTTTCCTTTTTTGTTTTTTTTTTTTGTTTGGTTGGTTGGTTGGGGGTTTTTGGGGTTTTTTTGTTTTTTTGTTTGTTTGGGCTGTTCTCTTGCTTCCTCTGGCAGAGAGATGATATTTCTTTTCCACAAGAGAGAGTGTTTGTCTACTGCAACATTCAAGGGGTTTAATGCTCTTAACATTAGACAACATGGTATTTGAAGGGGCCTGTTATTTCTCTTGGGTCTTCTTATAGAATTTTTGCTTCATTCTTTGCACATTTAATCTCCTGCTCATTTTGGCCGAGAATATCTCATGTAGCCATATTTAAGTCAATACTTGAATCTGCTCCAGAGAACACGGGAAAATGCCAGAATTTACTTGTGAACTTGAGTCGTCATTGCCAGGAGATGTTTTTGACGTCTCTTTTTGGTCCTTGTTACAGATGAAACTTCTGGTTGCCGGTGGTTAGTTGATTCAGAGATATCAATGCAGTGTTTCAAGGGGGGCGGAGTGGAGGGTCATCAGAAGGATGATATCTCCCTCTGAGAAGGTTTGAGATACTGTAGTATAGTGCGGTGCCACAGAACAGTTGTTATATCTGAATGGCAGAGGAATTTTACTGCCAAGTCATCCACAGGTGAATTGACCGAGTTTTGCAGTACTTTGTTTTTCTCAAAGACTTCAGAAACTGGAATTTTATGTGAGACTGGCAGCTTTCATTTGAAAATATATCATGGCATGTTTCTAACTGTTGCCCTCTTCCTATTTACTGATGGAAGAAACAAGTTATGAGTGAAGCACAAAAAAACCTAGGATGCAACTAAAAGAAAAAAGCATCCCATCACTTTTTGATATTTAAAATCCTTGCTTGTTAAGCCTGCCGTGTGCATTCTTGGAACCAGACCTGAGATTTGTGAGCTGACTGTTGGCAGCACTGCAGCTGACATCCTGCACTGTGCGTTGTCCCACGTTCTCTCTGTTTTTAATTTGACGCACAAATTCTTAAGGCCGAAGGGACCATTATCATCACCTGCAGGTCACAAATGAAAGAGCTTCGCTCGGTAGTTCCTGCAATACATATTAACTGTGTAATGGAAGGGTAATTAAGATAGAGGTGAAATACAGACCATGACTGTTTGGGATTAGAGTAGGAAAAGAGAGCAAATCCTTTGGATATACACTGGACTGTCTCCTGTATGTATTCGTGTAAGCCCAATATATGTATTGGAATGTGTTTTGACTGGAAAGTGTTTTTCCTAGAGCTGTAAAATGCCATATAAAATAGGATTGTATTGCATAAATGGAAACATTAGGAGGCTTAGAAAGCCATTTGGCAAGCAGATCTGTGGAGTTCTGTTTTATAGGTCTCTCCAATGTTATTAGGAAGCTGACACCTAATAAAACTTAATTCTGTAACATTAAAATACTCACTTATTTGCCATGGCAAAAGCCTCGCTTGTGGGAGAAAAGGGTGGAGGGGAATGCTTCTGGTCACTAGGCAACACATTGCCACATTTCTACATTAGTGCAAATGAGACATTGCAGGGTGAGCGTGGATGAAATATTGTGATTACAGAAGTAGCTTTCAGCTTGAAGAAGTTATCATATGCAGATAAAACAGGAAAAGAACAGCAGTGAGCACATTATTAATGGGATGGGGGGAAGGAAAGCTGTGACACGCAAAACTCTAAAAAGCTGCAAAGCTCTCTTAAGAGTTATAGCCAGACAGCCACTCCTGCCTATATTGCAGAGAGCATCATTAGTGCTGGTCTTGTGGGGGGCAGGCTACATAGTGAAAGCTGGCCACACAAGGTCTGGAGATTTTGCTGATGAAAAACGTGGAGGATTGACTTGCTTTAGCAACGGGAAAGTCTCTAGTGCAGAAGGTCTGATTTGAAATCAAAGCAAATTGAGCTGTAAGTGCTGTGAGCCGGGTTGACCCGACGTTTCCAGCTCTAGGCATCTGCGCCCAGGTCCCCAGGCATTTGGGAACGACGGTAGCCTGCCTTGCTCTGTCCTCACTGCTGTAGAAAAGCCCCGTGACTGACGGCAGCTTGGAGACAGCCAGAGGACTGGCCTGTTCCATCTGCCCGCGTACAAAGCCCCTCTCAACAGGCAGAGAGGTGTCCCAAAGCGTTGTGGGGTGGGCGTGGAGGAAGTGTCATCAGTGACTCGAGTCCACTGGAGGCATGTTTCAAGTCACACTGCCAGTCCAGTGGGAGAAGGGCAGTGGGGTCAGGGCTGGATGACAGCCCACCACCTTTGTTGTTCCAGGCTGTGCAAAGTCTCAGGCCTCATCTGTTGGTTTGGGATGTTTTTTTCCCCGATATAATTTTTATTCTTTAAGCCACATATGAACTACTCGAATAGAAATATTTTTGTACTTTTTTCCTCTTAGAAGCACTGTCTTCATTTAACCAATGCCTGCCCATCCTTCCAAGGGCTGCTTTGCAGGTGGAAAGGTCAAACCTCTTAGTCTGATTAAAAAATCATTTTCCACAATGTGTGGTCTATCAAGAATATGCAACTGTACAGTACAGTAGGAAGGGTTTATTACAGTCATGTAGATTGTGTTTATAACTTCTGGGTTTTGTGGCTCGTTCTCAACTTACGTTGCTAAAGATAACACTCCACACTATCACGCACTTGATATGTGCTATTTTGTGTATTATCTTGACGATTGCATGGTGATAGCAGGTTCTCCGTAATAGCAAAATGCCAATAATTTTTTGTACTTATACTCACAAATATATCGTGGCCTGTGAAGAAAAATGCCCATGAATTATCCTCTTTGTCTAGTTGCAAATGCTACAGTAGTTGGTAATTCAAAATAGTATCTCCTAAATTAAATTCCTGTTGAGCGAAAACATTATTTACTGGTGTTTAAATTTCATCATGCTGTTTTCATATAGTCTGTACTCAGTTTACGTTTATTTGCATTGATGCCAAAAACACTACTTTGGAGATCCACAGTGCTTAACAGCTTTGGATGGCTGGCAAAACTTTAGCTTACAATATTATTATTTTTATTCTCTCCTCAAACTACGAGTCTAATTTCATCTCTTGTGGATCCAGCGTTAACCAAATAGCACACAAGTTCAGTGATGCGTTTGTGTAATCATGCAGGAATGATGCAGAGCTGGGAGCCACAGCCCTGAGCATTTAAAACACTTTCACCAGAAGTATCCACGCGGTATCCAGTTGTGGCTTTTGTCTCTTCAGACATATGTCCCCTACCTGGTTTTTTTTTAAGGAAGGTTAAAATATTTCTTTCCTATTCCTGGGGAAAGTGTGTGCATGCATGCGTACACTCCTGGCCCAGAAGTGCTGAAAGTGCAGATCTTCTGTTGCTGGGGCTAGGCAGGGAGTCAGGGATGCGGCAAGCTGGGAGCCTGTCAGACTGGCTGGCTGGGATCCCTTTGGGATCCTTGCACAAGCAGGCAGAACGGAGGTGCAGCAAATCTGCAAGCCTTGCAGACTTGCAAATAGGTGGGTACTGCCAGCAAGTCTCAGTCTGGAATAATGCATATCTCGGCATTGCTTTGCATTAGTTTTTAGCCTTCCAGTTTCACGGAGGTATGTGGGTTTAGACCATGAGGAACCATTTACTCTAGCATTATGTAAAATATTATAATAATGACAACCATAAAAGCTCGCCACTGTTTCTAATTTGATCAGAAGTTAGTTCTTTTTTTCTCGTGGATGTGCTTTTTGTGGAAGAAGCTAATGTGCTAGAGAACCCACTAGATGCCTAGGTAAGCAGTTCTCATAGTTGTGTCCCCACACCATGGGTTGGTACTGCATTCCTAGTCTAAACTGTCGAACTTCAACCGTCAGTCTTGTACTCTGCCACGTACGGAGTTACAGGATAGGGCAAAAGGGTCCTATTTCTTCTCTCTGTGCTCCACATCACTGCCTTTATTTGCTGTAATGCTGACAGCCCACGTTGCTCTGCGCAGTGCAGTGATGTGGTATCTCCCTATCTCCTCTGAAGGCAGAGAGGTGCTACCACATGTGGTGCATGGTCCACCTCGTGAGCCTGTACGTTCAACCTTCTTGCCACAAGATCTGGCCTGATGTGCCAGGGGAGGGTGGGTGGCACTGTCTGGTGTGCCTGCTGGTCCCATCACCCATGGGGCTGTGCCTGTCCTTTCCTCCAGCATCTCGGCTGCTTTGCCTGCTAGCTGTCATCAGCCCAACCTGGCAAGGAGACCATTCGCACTGGAGAAGGCTTACTGCTTCCAGGTATTTGTCTGTGTTTGCCTCCAGCAAAAACATGCTCTGAAGGAAGTTCAGTGAACTTTTCCAGAGAATGGCTGAATAGCAGTGACAGAAACAAGAGCTGATATAAAGTAATAAGCATTACAGTAATTTGAGAGTCCAGGTAGAAACCTTCTACCTTAATTTAGCGTGAGAAAGTACATTTATAAGGATTTTCAGGTAGCCTCAAGGCCTTAAGATGGTGTAAAGGGTTGACAGAGCTTAAGAATAGGAGAGCTTCATCGTTAACAAGCTTAGCTGAAGAGGTGCCAGTTGATTTGTTTGAGCTGCCACTGCTTAATTAGCTTAAATTTTATTTTCTATTTTAAATGTAAAGTCAGGCAAAAATCACAGGTCTAAGAAGAAAATACATCAGAAGACCGAGATCTTTGAAATTGGGCAGGTGTGATGGAAATTGGGAGCATGTGTTTGCAGGGGGACTGATAACGTGCTAGGCACTGTGGGCAGCAAAGCCAAGGTAACTTTATGAATAATGAGAAAATGACTCTATGACTGTTCATAACTGTAAAGGGGAGAAGCTTTGGGAGGTAGGCTAGCTGAAATCGCTGCAGAGATGCAGCCTCATAAGTGGATTATTCTCTGCTGTCAATTGTTTTTGTGCTTTACCTATGAAGCAGCCTGCGCTGCTGTGTTCAGGACACTTGATGAGTGTAGAACAGGCTTAATGTATTCTGAAAGTTCCTGTGTTGAAAAGCATGCGAGCTATATAGAAAATTTAGCTATGTCAGGTAATTATGGGCATTATTATTACAGTTTCAACAAAACAGAGGTGACTCACTCAAGACCTATTTCAAACACAGGGTAAATCTTTCTTTCAAAACTGGATTTCAAAGAGTTGATAATGCAGTATCTAATCCAGTCACTCATCAATTTAAGACTATTTTCAAGTTTGAGCATTCAAGAAATTGATTTATGTAGTACTTAGCGGTAGAGATTGCTGGCGAAATTCTGACACTCCTATTTCTCCTCTCTAGGCTCTGCAGATAATGATAAAACTTTCTCAGAACTCCCCGGGCCCCAGGCTTTACCCACTAAGCCCTGGCCCCTCCATGAACCATGCATCAGTGAAGAGGTCTGTTCTCTCATTGGGCTTACTGGAGGATCAAGATTTAATTTCAGGAAATGTGTGTTTTTCACTTACTTTATGATATGGAAAGGGGCTAGATATGTTCTGAGTGCCTTTGAAAATCCCATTGAAATGATCTCCTGCATGGACAGCCCTAAGAGCTCGGCATGTACAAACACAAATTCAGAACTTTTTAGAGGTTGAAAGCTACTGCCCTGCTCTGCTGATCCTTTAATCGCTGAGAAGAGGACATCTGAGGACTGTTTCCCAGCCATTGATTAGAACTACAGAGCAAAACTCTCAGATACCCCTGAGACTTCTGTCTGTGGGTACGAAACCATCACCAACCCAGGGCAAATATATTCTGAATTATTAGATTTGTTTCTCCTTGTATGTGACCTGAGAAGTGATATAGCTCAACATCATCACTTAATGTTTCCAAGATCTTTCCAGTTACTCAGCACTAAGGTTGCTAATATTAATCAATCTCTCTTAACAGCTTCTCCCTTTTCTGTCCAATTAGAGCTGTTTTGGAAGTGATTTCTCCCCCGATTTTATTATGTTGAAGTGTTTGTCTTTTTTCCAATTCATCTTGCAGTAGAAGCTGCTGTATGTTCAGTGTACTGCATTTTCTCTAGGTAACATCATCAGTGAGTACTTTGATGCTGCTTTTTATATCAAACTGAGTGGGGAAAAAATTTGATCCAGAAAGGTTTTCTTTCTTATCAAACTCTTTTGGATGAAATGATGTTGGCTCTAAATGCAGGTGGCAAGAATTGTCCATCCTACATATTACATGACTGTGGTGAGGAAAAAAAATCCATTTCCAGATACTGCTAATTCTTGTTTTCCCCTCATTTATAGAATCATTGAAAAATAAAAATTTGCTGGCACCATACAGCTCCTTATATATCCCCACAGGAGGCTTCTGCTTCCTGTATCTGAGAACAGGCTGTAGGACTGGGAACCAGACCCTAGGATGCTGCTGTTCCTCGTATTCATGTTAATCCCTTCATTTTGCTGTACTTTGGGAAAACAAAAAAAAAAAAAAAAAAAAAAAAAAAGAGACGTCCAGTATCCTTTGCTCAGACATTGAGCTCTTCTTCCCAAAGCAAAATTTTGCTTTTCAGTGGACTAGAGGAAGCAGGAGGAGTGGCTCTGTACTTCAGAACTGTTCATACTGCAAGAAAACTATTTGTTGTTCCAGTCCATGCTGACTGTGGAAGTATACTTTTCCCTGAGATTGATATCCTTGCAGCCTTCTTGCTCACGTGTTCCCAATTCAGAATCAGCTCCATGTGACTCTGCCTCTCTCTGGCTGGTCCATTAAAGGGACAACAGCTTTCTACTAGAACATAAATAATGGAGGGCTTGCCTCTACTCCACCTGTGGACTTCTGTGCTTTGCTACTTAGAGATGATTTCCCCAGGGATATGCTGACACTCATTCCTCTGAAAAACTTTATGACTGCTCAATTTATGAATTTAGTAGTTTGGGTTTGGGTTTAGGAAGTCCATTACCCCTTAAAGTAGCTGTAAAATGCTGACTTTTGCAAGTAGTGCACTTTTGCAGCAAGAACTTCACTTCTGAATTGCTGCCTTGGTCATGGGTGATTTCAGTTCCAGTAACAAGTGTACAAAGCCTTTCTTTTGGGAAAGGTTACCACGGTATACAGTTAAAGGGAAGTTCTCCGAGTACCTTGGAAAATTAAAACCTCATCTGCAGGTGCTGTCTGCACCTGCTTGCAACACTGCTGTCCACAAGCATCTCGGACAATAACATGTCCTGCCCTTAATTTTCTCAGGGAATACTTAATAATTGTGAGGGATAAGATACTCTAAGGGAAAGTACTTTTACTTTTTTGAACCACTCTTACAACTGCTTCTTTAGAAAGGCTCTTCGGCACCATGACTTGACAAGACTCCCAGTATCTGAGGACTGCTCTCCAGTAGTAGTAAAGATCAGATAGTCTATTCAGCTTGTAGCATATAAGCCTTTGAGTCAAAGGTCTTAGTCCTAATGGTGAGCAGTGTGAGCTCACCATGGTTCACACAGCGGGCTGTTGGTTTTCTGCCTGAACACCTCAAGGCTGTAAATCGTAGGTGATTGGAAGGATAGTCTTAATGATGCTTAATTGCCCAAAGTGTTTAGGCAACTGACCTATATATCCTGAAGTACTGTCAGCTGTGTAACGCGTACTATTCATTCAGATCTTGTGTATTGCTACATGCCACCTGGAACTTTATTGTGCATATGTGATAATATACCTCACTCTTGGCGTGTGAATTCTATGTTGTGTCTCTTCTGTAACGGTGTGGGCTTTACAACATAACATGTTTATCCACATTAAAATTTTGTTCCTCTCTGTTAGTCCATCTCTGAAGCAAGGGGGTTAATTATTTATCCTTCATTTTGAGCTGCTTTGCTAAAGGTATCTTAAGGGAAACAGACCAAAACCCAAGAAATTCAAAACAGTTACTGCACTATTCCAAATAGTTGTAAATTATATTTCCTCTCCTGGCTAGGTGGTAGGCAATACAGATGCATTCCTGTGGGTGCCATGGTTTTCCCAACACATACTGGAACAACAACAGCAGCAGCATTGCCTCGCGTGCCCCACTGTTGCCGTGAGCCCATCAAACTTTTGTTCAGTTTGGCAGCTGAAAAGCATCCCGTCAGTTTGGGCAGTGATGGAAGTTATTCACCAGTTGTAGCCATCGTATTCTGCAAGTTGTGCTGCTGCTCCCTTTTGCAGGATAGCTCACCTTTGTTCCTCTGTGTGCCAGAGGCTGGGCACAGGGAAAGGTACCAATCAGCTTGGCAAGTAATGTATGTTATTCCTCATGAGATCTCAGAAGGGAAAGCACAAGATGCTAATGAGAATTTATGCTGTTGGATACAGACAGAATTCAATAGGAATTGTGGACTGTGAGGCCAGAAGTGTGCAGAGCTCTGTGGAATCACTAAATGAGAAACAGATGTGGTTGTGGTTTTATACCCTGCATGTGATTTGGGCAGCCTGTGCACACGTTGACCCAGAATTGAATGGGACCAGTTGTATGGGTAGGCTCTCTTGCACAGGGGAAAAATGGCTATGTGGTCGAACGTCCATTCCCCTGATCAGCAGCAGTGTGAAACCATCTAGCTTGACACACAGCCGGTACCCACCCTTGCTCCTGCTGCCTCGGAAAGTTAACTCTGCTCGCCTTTTGATACAGAACAGGTAGAACAGATTTGCCCAGCTCTTGTCCAGTTCTTCCAGGAAAGGGGTCAACAGCTGGCCCTGGAGATGTACTCCTGCAGAGTTCAGCCCAAGTCCCAGCTGCTTGTCCTCCTATGGGCACTGGATCAGGCCCAAACCAGTAAAGAAACTGCACAGGCTTGAGAGGGGATTCTGCACAGCATTAATTAAGGCCACCAGTCCATGGCAGCAGGTTGTCTTTCACTGGTTTCATGGGGCTTCTTTGGCCCTAAAAAGTATCTGCTCTTCCTGTTTTCTTTCCCAACTCTAAGCCTTGCTGCACTATTGTTTCTGATCCTGATATTTGTTTGGCAGGATATACTAACAGAAGTCCTGTTACACTTTCTCACTAGTTTTGTTACAATGAAAAACCCCACGGACTCCCAACTCCAACAAATTCTAAAAAGGTGTATAATTTGTGGTGTTCCTCCTTTTTTGCAGGACTCGTAAGCATAGAATTTCCGCTTTCCTTCAGTCTCTCTAGGAGGGAGCTATTTCTTGAGTCAGAGGAGTGTCTTAGGAAGAGGGTGTAGAGGCAGATTTGAAATTTCTGTCAAAAGGGATTGCTGGTATGTTACACCTAATTTTCTTTGTGTTGGGCTTAGTAAATAAAATGCACAGTAAGTTGTAGTAAAAATTATGCATGGAATTTTCATTCACTTCTCTGAAGATGGAATGACCCTAAAAGCTCCTACTGTGGTGTGCTCAGATTCATGTTTTAAGTGAAAAGTTAATGTATGGACTTTGCTTAGTTGCTGACTGTTTTATTCAGCACCATCATTGCTGCACCGGCTCTCTTGGTGTTTTTTTTTTTTATTTAATACACTATAAATAACATAAAATGAGATGAAATGGTGGGCACTCATTTTCCAGGTGGTATGCGGAGTAAAAAAGATCTATTAATACCATCATGAGATACCATCTCTCTCCTCAACAGCAGTCAGAAGGAACAGCTGTGTGTTATTTCTGCCTTGGGTTGGAGCTCATTTCAATAAGCTGAGATTGGCTGCATTTTCCAAGACTCTGCTAGCTGGCTCATTTGTAACAGCCATTCTTCGGAGCTCTCGCATCTGTCAAACCTCATACAAATCCTCCCCTAGAGGAAGCAGATGTTAGAAAGTTATAATTTAGATGTTTGTTTTGCCTTTTAGAAGAATTCTGGACAGCAATCACTGTGGTCTGTTAAACATCATTAGCAAATGCAAATTTTTGATGAACCTGTATTAGTTTGTAAGTGATTTTTGTAACAACTCTTCACCTCGAGAATTGGAGCTAGGGGTATAAAAAGGTGATCCACTATTACAAGCATCTAGAAGTCTATAATCTATAGATTCATGCACAGAGTTTAAGGAAGCTGGCTGAGTTATAATGCTATAAATATATTGCTGGAGTCATTAGTAGTGTAGACTAAATGGAGATATCCAGACAGCTCTGTCACCAGTGTTAGATATGTGAACACTTTCCAGAGAAGACCCTTTCTTGCCTTCTTTTTTCGGGTTGGCTTTTTGGCAATCTGGTGCTTGCTTTAGTGGTTCTCCTTTCCTGGGGAAGTTAGAGCAGATAAGAGCATCTGCCTGGCAGTCTGAGGGGCTTATTGTTATTCAAGTGGTCTGCAAAGCTCCAGAGGGAGATCTTGTCCTTGTAAGTTGGGGCTTGAAGTGGGAAGCATGGCCTCAGCTTGTGTGTGTGTTTTCAGAGTTTGCTCTGTGTGTGCACTGTTTCATGTTGGTTTGCTTTTAAAGGTCATATGAAAAAGCCTAGTGGTGGGGAGGGGTGAGTGTCTGTTTGTCTTGACCTGGACGCTGGCCTTGGGGGATTAAACAGATGAACAAAGAGGTATTTATTTTAGCTAGCTGGAGTTCGGTGCTGTGGTGAGCAGGATGGGTCTCTGCTGAGGTGGGTTGAAAGGGATGAGGCGATTTTCATGCAACTGTCAGATTTTCTAGAAGATCAAATCATTTCAGAAACATGAAATGCAAGAGAGGTTGCACCTATTTTGTCCTCTGGCAAATGTAGTGCCTTGTTATGTACTTTTGTAAATATCTAGGAGATGTTAAAAAACCAAAATGGCAAAGTGTATTGAAGTAGCACGCTCATGCTCTGGCTGCAGTGAAATATGTGCATCGTAGTTTCATTAAAAAGCATATGCTCCACACACAACCCAATTATTACGCTACCTCTGCACTTCAGGTCTTCGTGTGCTGAGATAGGGTCACAGGGCAGATTTTAATGAATTAACAGAAAAATTCCTTTTACTCATCTCTTCTAAAATACTATACAGTTGTGTTGAATCTGATCTTCTCTGGTTTTGTTTTAAAAATCTTAGAAGATAGAAAGTTTTCTCCAAGAACACTAGCTGTATTTCTTCTTAAAAGGCTAATAAAATGTTTCGTCTGTTCATATGCTGAATTATCATAGATATTTTTCCAAAATAATTCTGATCTGTGGAAAACTTCATTCTTAATTAACAAAAAAAAAAAAAAAAAAAAAGAGTTGCTGCTATTAACTGCCAACACATTTTGATATGGGAAAAATTGATTATCCATGCTACGGGAGATGAACAAGTCAGATTGTCAGCTGAGATAAGGTGTCAAAACTCCAGCTGTTTCTCTTGTCCCTAGTTTAGTCTTTATACTAACATAATTTTAAAAGAACCTTTTATCAAGAAATGTTTCTCTCATCCAGCAGATGAGAAGTGAAGCTAAAAGTGAATTGGGAGGAATTTACCCTGTTTTGCTTTGTTGCATAAGCCTGAGCAGACTACTTTAATCTCTCCCTGCCTGGGATTTCCCCCAGCACCTAATCCTCTCATCTAATTAGACAGAACCCTTTCAGACTGAGTTTATGGTGCATTTTGTAGGGTGCTCCGTCACACCTCATCACACACTTCAGGTATCCAGTTGTCAGCAGTCCCTCAGGCTGGGATTGATCATGGTAATTCCAGAAGTGAGTAGTTGCCTCCCCAGGGAGATGAATGAAGCTGAACGGGGGATAACTAGGAAAAGCAGAAGGTAAAATAGCCCATCATCTGTATGAGGACAGCTTACAGTTTTGGGGATACAGGACTTAGTGAGGCATTTAATCTCACCATAACTGAGACTGTTTATCACAGACTGCAACTGAAAACTGTTACTAGCAAACAGCAGAGGCTGTTCTGGTCAGTCACATACTCGGTCTCCCACACAAGCATCCAGCAAGGAGCAGCTGTCATTGTCCTACTGTAGCTGTCTGAAGCTTTTCCAGTTGTTACCTTGCTGCAAGACCAACAGTGTTTAGGACCATGCAAAACTATAACTCCACCCAAACTGTTTCTCCATGCTGATTCTGAAGAGTAATTGTCCCATCTGCTAAACATATGCACCTAAAATTGACCTTATTTTACTTTCTGTTCTTCTCATTTCAGTACCAGTTATGGATGATGTTATGACTTTCCTGAGGGATTAAAAAACTCTTCTCCTTCAGGTTATGTGCTTCCTATATTGGCACTCAGATGTCATGATCAATTCACTTTACATACTATCTGGTATTTTACCAGTTTATTATTCCTGAAATGTGCTTGATGAAGAGAACTGCCAATATAGGGTACCTATTTGCAGAATGGATTGACGAACCTTTTAATGGTTCCTAGAGTCTGTCTCTATTGCCTGATGGCAGAATTTATTTCCTTATCTTTCAAATATCTCTTGTAGGTGCATATTGCACTCTGCAGCATCCCAGAGCTTTAGATTCATGTGGGAGTGAATTCTAGATCGTCTCCTTTTTTTTTTTTTCTTTTACATGGAGAGAATTAAATCACAGTACTTTTTTAAAACTGTGCATCTTGGATTTTTTTTTTTTTTTTTTTTTTTTTTTGCACTGGGAGGAGAGTATTCTTCTGCATTATTAAAGATAGATGGGTCCCAGAGACTCCTTTGGATCATGCAGCTGGATATACCTTTATTCTACAGACTGTCAGCTGAGAGGTATAACATCTTCCATGGCTGGTGAGGAGGCAGAAGAAACTGGTCAAAAGTATAAAGAAATTAATGTTTCCCAAAGGAATTACGTTAGAAAAGGCTTAAAGTTGAAGAACTGCAAAGACATAGGAAAGATAAATGTGATTAGGTCAAGCTCTGGCACATGTCTCGAGATAAGTCAGATCCTTTCTAAGGCAAAGGTTTTGCACAGCCTCAGAGGATCCACTCAGTTAATGCAGAATCTACAGCCCCTAGCAAATAACTCGAGGCAGGTATTTCCTCTTAAACAAGGGTTAAGAGGACAAATTTGAGTAAGGGTTGGCCTCTGGTGCAGCTGTCAGGTAGGTGTTTGTAAGCTGTGAGCACCTAGCAGGAAAAAAAGGAGCATTCCGAAGAATATAGCCACATTAACAAAGAAAAGGATGTGTGACCATAATGCTGTGATGAGTCTTCACAAAATCATTCTTCGTTAGCTGCTTGCAACGTTTTGTAATGCATTTCCCTGCTCTGTTGTTTGTGCTGATGCGTACCTCTGCAGCACCACATAGGCTTGGTGCTAGTGGTATTGGGACACCGTTCCTTAAACATCGTAACTAATTGTGGTGCCTTTCTGAGGGACTTGATGTATCTGCCATAGGGCCACTAAGCTGTTTGGCAACTCGGTATACCAGTGCTGCCTTGTTTTCTGTATAGACGTCTCTGAGCTTGTATGGACACATCCAAATTTGTTTTAAACTCACTCTTTGGCAAGAGATGGCATATTGTCTTGGGAATTTCAGCTTGGCCTCCAGTGTGGATACGCCAGCCTTACCAACCCTGGGCATAAGGGGACTCTGGCATCTGCATTAACACCACATTGGTGAGGTTTGTGTGTTCCTACATCTGTACAACAGCTTGTTTGGCTTCACAGATTCCCCTGATACTCTTTATTCAAAATGGGATTTAATCTGCTCTGGAAATCTCATTTCTAGTGTCTGGGTAGCTAGCCAGTACTGAGATCTGGTGTAGATATCAAGTCCCAAGTGCTTGTACTAGTCATTTAAGGACTGGAATACACATCCTGAGGACACATGGGTCTGCAGCATGGCTAACGCATCCTAGGAGCAGCATATCATGGCTAATAATATTGTAGCAAGGCCTTAATGTAAATACAAGTTAATATTTTTCCTTGGTCATGCTTCTGTATGCATTGACCAAAAGATTGAATCACGAGCCTTGAGAAAACTTGGCTGTGCAAAATTGGAATTGTTTAGCTAGAACCAGAAGGAAATAGCCTGTCCCTAACATTAAGTTTGTCTTGATTATTTAAGCATGTTGGGTTTAGGAAGCAATTTTTAACTTGATTTAATATGACAGTCAAAGAGGAATATGTGGGTGATAAGTGCTCATATTGTCAAGCTTAAGTATATGACTGCATTGGGGTCCAGGTCTCTCTTTCATTACTTCATTCTCAGTTAGCTAAATGCACATTCCTCCATATAGGTTATTGCTTTGTTGTTTATATGTTTTAAGCAATAAGTACATCAGCTTTCCCTTCTTGCGAGAAGGTTCGCGGAAGAAAAATGCATTATTTAGTTATAAGCTGTACGCATCACAGGCTCTCTAAAAGTCTGACCCCCTCAACATGTGTTTAAACAAAGGCATACATTTTTTTTCCAAAATGTCTGTGTCTGGCTGCACCAGTGGGAAACCTGCAGAGTGATATAAGGTTCAGCAAGAAACTACCCAGTCACTACCTAAGGAAGGAATACTCTGCAGTAGTAGTGCAGCAAGGAAAGTGCAATTGAGCCGACCACGTTATTAGCACTTGCAGTTTCATTGTGAAACAGCAGCAATTTTCCACCGAGAGTCAGAACAGTCGTGTTATTTGTTGTTTGCTTGTTCTTCCCAGTAACATGCTCTAAAAGCCTCAATATCATTAGATTCTGATTACAGTAAAAAGAGCAACTGCATCAGGTGGGATCTGCTTAATGAATGTGTTCCTTCTGTGCCTGTAAGTACTGTTTGTTGCTGCACTGATGCTGACATACTGTGCAGTACAGGGAATGCCTTCCCTGCACTGGAAACCTCGTGTAGCATTTCTTATTTATTCTGATTATTGCTGTTAAGATGTACTTAAGCATAGCAGCTGGCAGCTCCAATCAATATCAAGGCCCTATTATGCTATTGATTTTGTAAGTGCACTGTAAGGAACAGGTCCTCAGCCAGGGAGCTATCAGGATGGGGGAACTGAAGCGGTGACTTGACCAACACGATGCAACAGGCAACTGGCAAAGCCGGCACTAATGTACAGGTGTCTTGGAAAGCAGTGAGCTCCTGGCTTCTCATTCTTTTGAAGAATGTGCTCTGTTGCAGATGACCCAGTAAAATGAACAGACAAGGGTAGGGAGATGAGCAAACTTGTGAGTTTTCATCCAGGAATGAGTCCTGAGCAAGCTGGAGGTTGAAAAAGGTTTTTGCAGGAAAACTCTGCCAAATCATTGCAAATGCAAGCAAATGAATGAAAATCATGACATGTTTTCTGGCATGTTGTAAGTCTGCGAGAGGGCTCGGTATGCCAAGTTAATAAAACTTGTTAGGACTTTGCCCAGATCTCAATGGAAAAAACATGTGTTCAATTTGTTATTTAATATTTTCCAAATAATGTGGCAGATACCAGAAAGCAGAGTTCCAATAACTATGAAACTGGTCTTCAAATGTGTTCTGATATTCAGGTCTTCACTTGGTAAATTAAATAAATAAATCACCATGTCACTGAATTTAGGTAGAAATACTGTTTTTCCCATATTTCCTGTCAATTAAGAGGTTCAAATCTCGTTTGTGTGGGAGTTCATTTTGAAACAAGTTTTGATAATTTCTTTTTTTTTTACTCCAAAAAATTTCAGAATTGTCGGCATACACGAATATTCTCTGAGCAAGGCAATTATTAGTTTTGGAGTTCAGCCAACTAGGACTTTAAAAATCATCACAAAAAAACCCAAAGATTTTTTAAGTGGCACTTTTTGTCTTGTGGGTGAACATTTCTTAGAATAGAAAACTTCAACGGAAGTTTAGTTCAACTCTGAGTTAGATGGCATGTTAGATGAACTGTTGTGTCTCTGTTGATCTGCATGCAAATCAAATCTCTAATCTACAACTGCAGAGGTAGACATGGTGTGATGAAGTCTTTGGGAATTCTGTCTTTTGTTCTGTACCTCACTGAACTCAGTCTGGACAGTGGGAGTTACTGTTGGGAAGAGCAGGCAGAGCTCAAGCTTTATTTTTTTTCAATGGTAACAAGTTCTAGGTTGAGACAATTGCATGTTTCACAGCCTATCTTGCATTGAAGCTTAGGTGAAGCAGCAGCTTAAGTTTGTCAGTGTCTTTTCCATTAAGTTTTTCTTGTTGCAGGGAAGAAACAGCAAGAAAGGTGTCACGGTTTAACCCCAGCCAACAACTAAGCACCACGCAGCCGCTCACTCACTCCTGCCCACCCAGTGGGATGGGGGAGAAAATCGGGAAAAGGAGTAAAACTCGTGGGTTGAGCTAAGAACGGTTTAATAAAACAGAAAAGAAGAAACTAATAATGATAATGATAACACTAATAAAATGACAACAGCAATAATAAAAGGATTGGAATGTACAAATGATGCACAGGGCAATTGCTCACCACCCGCCGATTGACACCCAGCCAGTCCCCGAGTGAAGATCCTCCCACCCCCATCTCCCCAGTTCCTATACTAGATGTGACGTCCCATGGTCTGGAATACCCCTTTGGCCAGTTTGGGTCAGCTGCCCTGGCTGTGTCCTGTGCCAACTTCTTGTGCCCCTCCAGCCTTCTCGCTGGCTGGGGATGAGAAGCTGAAAAATCCTTGACTTTAGACTAAACACGACTGAGCACCAACTGAAAACATCAGTGTGTTATCAACGTTCTTCTCATACCGAACTCAAAACATAGCACTGTACCAGCTACTAGGAAGACAGTTAACTCTATCCCAGCTGAAACCAGGACAGAAGGGAACCTTCTTCTTTGAATTTATGGCTTAATTTTGAAATAAGCACTTGAATTTCTTGGTCTTAAAGAATTTACTCAGAGATACGTTGCTCATGATCCTGTTACTTTCATCTCATGGATAGCTAGAGGGATCAGAGCCAGGAAATGCCAAATGTACCCTTCCCTTCATGAGTGTAGCGAATACCCCTGTGGCTGGTGCCTGTCCAGGGGAATACCCCACACCTGCATCGTGCCAGTGCCTACATGTCGCCATGCTGAATTAGAGCTTTCTGATGAGGCGCTCAGTAAATATAATCACTTCAGGTCTCGCTGAACTGAAAGGCTGTATCATTTTTCTGACAAGAAAGGTAGAGGGACTGTCTGTGAAGCTGGGTAATAAATTATTATTAATTACATTATTATTACATGCATACCTGGGACCCATCCTCGCTAGCTTGTACTGATGTCAGCAGGCTTTCTTTAAGCAAGTAGACCTACTTAGGTCCATGTGACTCCTCCTGAGAGTAGGACTTTGCAAAATCTGATGTCAGCGCTTTAATAAATGAAGTCCCACAAACAAAAATGTGCTTCCTGTTTGCAGGTACTGAACCTATGTACCAGATCTATGTCAGTGGGGAAATATGCCTGTCACTGAGCAAATGTTCTAGTCAGCAAAACAGAAGGATTAATGATGGAAAATACTAGATGAATGAGTATTATAAAAGCTGCCAAAGCTCAGACTCCCACATCAGTTACTTTTTACCTTACACATCCCCTTGGTGTAGCAGTAAATTATTAATGCTGAAAACTGTTATTTTGTTCATGAATAATTTAGTATGGTACTGGATGGGTGATGAGGAGATAGTATGCAGTGTAGGAACAAAGGCAGCAGCTCCTGCTGATCCCAGATGCTGTATGTGCTGAGCAAGATGAAGCCTGGATTGTCTGTTGTGCACCTAGTAGATAAATAAGAAGAGAAGGGACGGATCCGGGAGCCCTTCAGAGTACTGGCCTGTGCTACCAAGTGATACCAGGAGCAGTATCTGCAGAGGAGTGAGATTTAAATGTGAAACTCCACAGGGAGGGTGTATTTGTGTCCTCTCAGTATTGCATAGCACCTTCTTAGCAAAGGGGACAGAGGGAGAGAGAACCGTATTCACACCACCAAATTCGGGAGCCTGAAGGAAGAGCTGCCCGAGCTCTGTGCCAGAGCCTGCCTTGTGTTGTCTGGGAGGTTTGGAGGGAAATTCAGAGTACCTCGGTGCTTTTCTTGAGTGCTGTGAGCTGCTCCCTAGAGAGCACTAGCTGTCTGGTGATCTCAAACACGTAGATGCCTTCAATTAGCTCCTCGAAGTACTACCTGGTTCTCACTTTTTTTGATCATAATTCTTTTCTTTTCTGGAGCTGCTCAGGGCATGGTTTCTTTTAGCCTACCAAAATGCTAACTATAACATCTATATTATAAATTATAAATGATTGCATTTTTTTCTCCCAGGCAATTGACCCAAACCCTTGTTGGGCCTCTTAACCCCATGTGCACTGAAGTGAATTAGGACCATTTTGAGAGCTGTAGTTGGAAGAAGTTGTCAGTGGGAGGCAACACGTTAAACAAGCAACACTATTCTGTGCTCCCTGAACTCTTCTGAATGTCCTTTAGCATTGAAAATGATTTGATCTCTGAGGATGCGAAGCTCTGCTTAAAATGCACTTGTTTCAAGCATGTGCTTCTGCATCAATCTTGGCACAAGAGCGACGTTAATTTATGTGTGTGCTGCAGGGCTATTGCTAGGTGCCACCTGCCGGTCTAGTCACCAGGATGAGGTGTTGGTTTAAGTTTTCAGGCTTCACTTGTCTTTTTAGATGTATCGTGAAACACAGGGTAAATTACCAAGTTGCTGGGGTGAGGTCTCTTTGTGGAAGTTCCGCAGCTTAGTTGTTCCTAGCTAGCAGGGACAGAAATGTCAAAGTGTTGGGGATGAAGGAAGGTTTCTTGCTGTGGTATGCCAATTAATTGGTTCAGGGCTGAGCTAGGACTGACTGTGTTTAATGTGTGGGAGGAAAATGGGGAAAGGGTTGGATTCACCACCATTTTTTTTTTTTTTTCCTTGTGGAGTTACTGATAGTTCTAGAGAATCAACATTTGAAGAACCAGGAGCCTGACTTTCATGTGCAGTTTATTTTAGGGTGATTTCAGTGGAAACAGGGAGCCCACCTCACCTTCTCCTTGCATAAAATAAGACTTTATTATGCATGCATGCAAAAAGAGAGGTGTACTGGGAAAAGCTGCTTCCTTGAGTGAGGAAAAACGAGCTAAAATGCAGTTATTCAGTGTATTCCTCCACTGATTCTCTGAATATTTCTACCTCCATACTGTTGTTCTATCTGCATGTTTTTTTACCTTATGCTTATTAATATTGAGTAGGTGTTTTGAGTAATATCCAAATCCATTTTCTGTCACCCTCAACAGGGAAAGGACTTCTCCCCTTAATTTTGCTATCAAGGCAGCAATCCTATGACTCTAGTATTGGAGAATATTATTTTGATGCTCTTTAGTTTTGTTTAGCAGCATTTATACCTGGCGAAAGTGAGACCATTCTGGGAGTTAATTCCTGACTTTGGGAATATTACTTACTTACTCTAATGAAGGGTATTTGCTTAACTGGTACTGTTCATAGTACATGATGCCATTGACTGTAAGTGACTATAAGCCACAGAGATAGGCTCATAAACAAGATATGGATGAGAAGACTAGCTGATGCCTTTTTTTAATTTGCAGAGATATGGTGAAGCTAAGTAAATTAAATGATTCATTTATGCTAATTTCACATGCACACCAAATAATGCATGCCACTTCTGTACTTGGTTGTAATATCTCTAATTTATGGAGATGATGATGTAAAATCAGCCAGACTGTGACTCAAGTCATTGATGGAAACTCCATGGCTCTCAAAGGGAAAGGAATCTACCTTATAGTAGGGCCATCTTTAGAAATGAATTGGTGGGGGAAGTGGGGTGGGCACATCCATGGCATAGTTAAAAATCTGTTTGAGTCAAGCAAACAATCCATAAACAGCTCACTTGGAAGAGCACAGGGTAAAATAACCCATCTGGTTTTATAGGGGAAAACCAATCTGAAAAAATTATTGATGTAGCTGGACCTAATTTAGGCCACACAGAGTTCTGTCCTGCTACATCAGTTTAAAAAAAGCATTGTTTTTTTGCAATTCTTGCTGTACAGCAGCATCTTGGGGGTAGAAAGGGTCTGCTCTTGCTTGGTGCAAATGTACTCGTTTCAATGCAGTTACTCCACCATTATAGAAATGTATCTAATCCAAACAGCCTGCTTACCTGAACCTGATCTCCATCTGCATGGCAATTAAAAGCTTCATCGAGCCAAAGAGCTGCAACTGAATGAGGTTGTGAGTGTGGTAGATGTAAGGAACAACTCCTCTTGCTAACATGGCTTGAGGACAACATAAATATCCAGATTTCATCTTTGGCATTGCTTACCATATTGGTAAAGGTTAGTTAAGTTCACTGTCATCAATTTTATGGAATGTTTGATTGGAATGGTAATTTGTGCTTGTTAATTAGAAGTCACATTGAAGCACGTTGTGACCTAGATATCAGGATAATTTGCATGCAGAGGCCTCTGCATTCAGTAGTGCTGTAAACTTAATGATTTTAGATACAGCCATAATAAAATTATACTTCTTTCTGTATGATATTTTTCCCCTTCACATGTTTTCTCCTCTTCAGAGATATAATCAAAATTATTACCCATGCAGAACAAATCTGAAAATTACCAGAACAACTATGTGACAATGGTATTGCTAGACCATTGCCAGCTTAATTCACATGTGAAAACTGCATAGACTTGTTTTTATTAGTAAAAATGACACCACGTGTTGAGCACAAGAATCTCCCATCCACAACTTTTCCCTTCTTTTCTCATTAACGTCCCAGGTCAAACAATATTCACTCTGATGCAGTAGAACATAGTACCTTCTTGAATCATTGGCAAATGTTTAATGCAGAGACAAGGAAAATTCTGTTTCGATAAAATGAATTTCTTGTAATGGGAGCATTACAAATCATATTTTCTGTCTGTAAAATGTTCAGATACTTCAATTTTCTCATCATGACACAGCCTGGTGAAGTGGAACTGATCTTAGTTAGCATGCTCTGAGCTACTTGCACACATCTCAAGGAGTTTCTTGTCTTTATCCGAGCAGAGCACTTGGAAAGGGTTCTCACCCACTTCATTCTTTCAGGCTGAAGAGTAGCAAGTGGTTGATACTGAGAGAAGATGGATATAGTGTTGTGTAGCCCAGGTCTCTGACTGGCTGATAGATGGATCCTGGACACAATCCCATCACGGAGAGGTCCTCTGGGTGGACCAAACTGCGGTAATGGTGTCTGACTGGCTACAAACCAATGCTAGGCTTTGTAAATCAGTGTGGCCAGGTCACCATTACAGAGGGAACTGTCAGAAATGCTGTGTCTTTTTACAAAAAAATGCATCCCTTTTGGGAAGGCCTGAGGAATGGAATTGAGTTCTTCTGCTGATGCTGCATTTTGATAAGCGGTGAGGAAGTTTGAGCACAGAGAAGGCAAAGGGGGAAGTCGTCTTCTCAAGAAGTAAAGAATTTTTTTCCCCCAGCATCTGGTTTGCATTGTTTGCCTTCTGATATGGGAGGGAGAAGTTGAGCTGATTTCAGTTTCAGCTGTGGCAGTAGAGGTGAAGAGCAGAATGGGTGTTATACTGGATCACTAGAGTTGTTTTTCTAAGTAGACTCTGGTTTCTTTGGTGTTAAAAGAAGCCAAAATTCTCCTGGCAGACAGGCTGTACACTGCGCAACTCTGGGAAGACTGACAAAGATGGTTGACGTGGTGTGGGATACCACATGTAACTGCCTCAAATATAGAGGCTCTGGATGTATGGACTTGCAGCTATTAAAATCATGAGATTTGCAGGGAAGGTTTTGAATAGAGAACCAAGTTTTCTTCAGCTTTGTTTGATTCCTGAGTTTCAGTACCCATGATATCACGTATGCTGCCCATCCACCTCTTTTCAATTAAAAAGTCTTTATTTCATGTTCTGAAATAGACCCAAGTGTTTGCAAAAGGACAACCACCATCTGGTAGGTGGGATTCAGAGAAAGTCTCTCTTACTAATTTTTCTGGAGTGGAAATAAAATTAAAAGTGCCCAAGGGCTTGATCCAACTGTTTTGTTACCTTTTGATGGTACCCTGAAGTCTTAAACTGAGCCCTTCTTACTGTCTTCAGCACCTGGTTATAAGTATTAAGCAGGCAAATCTGCTACCTATTCTTTTCTTTTATTTCAGTAATCAGTAAAGTAGTACTGGTATGCAATTGGTATGTTTGGAAAACAAGGCCCATTTAGGAAGATTCTCATCTTGGGAATGTTTTTAAAACCCAAGTTCAGGTTTATTAATGAATGGCTCCTGATTTACAGCAGTGTGTCTGAGACCAGTATCTGCTTGATTCAGGACCAAGGCCATAACTAGATGCAGGTTAGAATTTTAGCTGATGTAAATGGGCATAGCTTGAAGGACTTGGCTGATTAATGCGATTTAGGTACCTTAGGTCTCAAGGCAGGGCTTTCACAGCCTTGTGGCAGTCGCTACGCTTCTCCTGAAGCCTGAATGGTGTAAGATCAGTTCTGCTGTAATTTAATTTACGTTTTACTGGTATGTCCCGAAGGGGACTTTGTTCTCTGACTGCACAAGAGTCCAACTTCTTCTTTTGTCCTTTTATTGAGAACTAAATAAAGCTGAGACGAACTGCCAATTCATAAAAAGAACAGTTGTTTTTGGAAAATGTTAATATCTTGTGATAAAGCAGCCGTTGTCATTTTATGATACCTGACAGAAATTACCCAGTTTCTTTGCACACAATTAAATGGAATTATCAGCCCATTAGGTTAGATACATTTCACAGTAGGAAAATAAAACCTAATGTTTACTTATTGATGTTTAAATAAATTGTAATTATCATTCCATGACAGTCTTGTACTACTGTAATTAAGCTTTAAAATAAAGGGTAATTGGAATTAAGAGGGCTTATCTACATTTCATTTAGAAGTTATTGTTGAAGTCAGCTGTGGTAATGCGCAATAACTTTCAGAAAACAGCAACTCACCTGTTTCTGCCATGAGTTCCATGCAATGATGCTGGTACTCTAGGAGAGAAATTTGTATGCACCTCATTGAGAGAGGAGAATCAAAGCCATGAGGGACTCCCACGTTTAGGGCAACTTCCTCTCACTGAGCACCAATGTTTTTTTCCTTTTCTTGGGATCAAGTGCCTTTTGAGACTGAATGCCTTTTGAGACTGAGCTGAGCTTCTTTGTTTTTCTTCTGCTCTTTGATTTCTGTTTCTTGCAAGAATAGGTTTTTCAGTTTTCTTTTTTTCCACCCAGCATAGCAAATTGAGTGATATGGATTGCTGGCTGTTTGACTCAGCAGGCTTTGCATACAAACCTTTGATTTGCCAAGGAAATTCAGGGTCAGGGGGAACTAAAAGGGCCCAAGCCTACTACTTGGGAACTACTCAGTTCTTAAATTTGAGGTGGACAACAGGATTGGGACCTTCAGTGGGGTGAATGTATATATTAAATAGATATGGGGAATATGTGGGAAATGCCACAGGGAGAGAAATTGGCTCTCTGCTCGGTAGGAGCAATAGGGTAAGGGTAATGCATCAGCTGAGACAGCTCTTGGCACTCCCCCCTGAAGAGGGGCATGCCTAAGACTCAAAGGTTCCTTAAAGACTTAGCAAAAAGACATTAAAGGGGTTTGAACTCTTCTGAAAAGAGATGATCCAGAAAACACTCAGAACAAACAGCCTTCTGCCAGGGATGTCAATAAATGGTGCATTCAGGTTCCCACCAGCAAAGGAATGTTCAAGAATAAGAAAAGTTGTGGCCTCTGGCTGCTTAGGTGAAAATGCTTCTTTTGAGGCTCTGCCAGGTACTGGGGAAAAGTGTGATCAAATCTACTGTGCAACAGCAGGTTGTTTTGGTTTTGTTTTTGTTTTTTAATGTACATGTCTTTTTTGAAGGGTTAGAGAGGCAAACTGTTTAGTTTTCTTTAAATTTCATTTTGATATTGGGAATACTTTGCATAAGCAAGATAAAGCAGACATTAATGTACATCAGGCATTTGTTTGAAGCTGTTTGTTCTGGTGGATTTGGGGTTGGTCTTGTTTTCTTCATTAGATTACTCTATATCAAGAGTTTAAATTGCCTAATTAAAGATATTATTTGTTTGAGTTCCTCCCCAAGCCCTTCAATGCACAAAGGGAGTGGGCAGATGCATAGCTTCGAAGGCAAAATTCATTTCCCATCTGATAAGCTCCTTTGGTTTAATTTCTTTTTGCACATGAATGCTGATGTTTGAACAGTGTCGCATGTAGTCTTTACTCCTTATTCTATTCCCACTGCAAGTAAGATGAATTTTCCTTTTCCTCATGTCTGTCTGTCTGTTCTCCTTGCATCCACGGGATTCCTGCCACACTGTCAGGGCACAATAGAAAATGTCCAAGTACCAAGAGGTATGTCTTGAATATCACCCGCATTCAGTTGTTAGGATCTCAGAAACCTAACAGAGGCCATCTTATCTGATGTACACACTCCCACACGCTGAGCATCTCCCTGTCTTTTTCCACCTCGTGAGAATAGCCAGGAGGAGTCTGTCTGCTCTGTAGTTACCTGTAGTAATATCTTAATTTGAGGGGGAGAGCCTATGCCAGGACATGAAGTCAGGACATAGGTGTTAAAGTTGATTTTAATTGCCCAAATTGGTATTGTATTTTGTTTGGCTTCTCATTGTTAGGTACTAGTATTTCTTACAATCCCATATAATTTTAGGGAGACACTTTAAACTATAGATTTAAGACCTTTTTTTTAATTTGGTAGTGGTCTTTGGAACTTTTTTTAGGAAGCTGAGTCTATAAGCACCTGAAATGCTATGATCTGAAACTCAAAAAGGAGCTCATTTTAAAGAAATGTTTTGAGGATTGTGGGGTTTTTATATTAAGGGGGAGCTTTTTGAAAAAGTGTCCTGGTTTCAGCTGGGATAGAGTTAATTTTCCTTCTAGTAGCTGGTATAGTGCTATGTTTTGGATTTTGTATGAGAAGAAGGTTGATAACACACTGATGTTTTCAGTTGTTGCTAAGTAATGTTTAGACTAAGTCAAGGATTCTTCAGGTTCTCATGCCCAGCCAGCAAGAAGGCTGGAGGGGCACAAGGAGTTGGGAGGGGACACAGCCAGGGCAGTTGACCCAAACTGGCCAAAGGGGTATTCCATACCATGGCACATCATGCCCAGTATATAAACTGGGGGGAGCTGTGTGGGGAGGACGAGATTGCTGCTCAGAGACTAACTGGGCATCGGTCAGTGAGTGATGTGCAATTGCACTGCGCATCACTTCTTTTGTATGTTCCAATCATTTTATTATTATCATTATTAGTATTTTCTTCTTTTCTGTTCTGTTAAACTGTTCTTATCTCAAACCAAAAGTTTTACTTTTTTTCAGTTCTCTTCCCCATCCCCACTGGTGGGGGGTGGAGTGAGCAAGCAGCTGCATGGTGCTCAGTTGCTGTCTGGGGTTAAACCATGACAAAAAGTCGAATCTGAATCAGGTTTCTTTTTTTTCTTGAAGTGGAGTGTTCAACTTGAAGGATTTGGATTAAAGCTCATCTTCAGCTTAAATGTAGTTTAAGAATGCAGAGTGAAGACACATAAAGACATTCAGAACTAGCAACTGTGTCAGTTTGAAAACTAATTAGGGAACAAATCAAGCTAGAAGATCCTATTAGTTATACAGTACTACTATGTATTAATTTTTTTCATAAGGCAAATAAACACATGAAGCTATTAGTCAGCTAGGGTAAATCAGATTTGTTCCTGCTACTGTGGATTTACATTAGCTGTAGATTTAGCTACTCTTACTTTTGGGTGACGTGATTCAAAATCATTCCGTTCTGATTACCTCGAGATTTTTTCAAATTTTGCGTGATATTTTAGAGGATCCTGTAATGTATAGATAGCAGTAAGTCAAACTTGCAGCCTTGCCTGTGGAATGAAGACACATGAGATAGCTTGGAAGAGAATTGTCGCATTTTTTGAATCTATATTCTGAGGTGGAAATGGTGGGAATTAACCGCTTTAACATACTGCTGAGTTTAATGTGGTGTGATTTTTAGGTGTCAGTCTTTGGTATTTAAAGTATTCAGGATTTTTTTTTGTAATATCAGGTAAATCCTGCTCAGTTGGCAACAATTTCAACCTGTGTAAATTAGAAGCCCTGACCTAACTTTAATCCCAGTTTATACCAGGTAGGAATCTGCCCATGAAGTGGTGACCAGAATTCAAAATATTTGGAAGCATTTTTTTTTAATGATTTTCCTTAAACTACTTGTTAGTCTATCCTGTTTTTTCTTCTCTTTTCGTTTCTTTTTGTTTCTCTCCTACATAAGGGGGGAAAACAGTGCCTAGATGAACCAAATAAAAAGAGAGGGTATCATCTTGCAGTAAAGTTTTATTAAATTTTAGTGTTTAATCTAGAAATGCCGCTGCAGACAGCCATCTCTGGAAGTTTTAGTTTGAAGTGCTAAGCTAACACAATTGCAGCATGGTTGCAGATCCACTGAAGTTAAAAGCAAAGTTTCCATTGTTAGCGGGCTTTGATCAAGTAGTTGAAGAGCAGGATTGTCAGAGACGTTGATCTCGGTGTTAACTCTGTTCACAGTTAAATTAGTGGGTTGCACACGCTTTCCTAGGTTGAATCTGCAGTTTTGTGAATGCTAAGTTAGTGCCTTGTGCTGTGTCCTTTCAAAGACAAACATCAGAAAGAAACATGGATCATCTGGAAAGCTTGCTGAAAAAGAAAAATTATTCTTCCTGGAGCTGGTTGGCAAGAGGGGGCAGCTGCGGGTGGCAGGTTTGTTAGTTCCCAGTAGCTGTGCCTGTTCAGCGAGGAAGTTCTTCCAAGAATTGTGGAGCTGTTGCTCTGCTTTCCCTTGGGACCAGGCAGGGGTGCTGTGCCTGCCGTTTTGCCCAGGACAGCTTTATCGTTGGAAGCTGAGCAACTTGTGGAGTAAGGTCCTTCTCCCGATGAGTGAGGAGGGCTCAACAGGAGAGCTCTTTGATGCTAAGCCTTGTGATTTGCTTTGATTTCCTGAAAGGTAACAGACACAGTCTAGTAGACACCCACAACCTTAACTGCACTTTAACAGGCTGGGTTTTGTGAGGGAACGTGTTGTAATACATAAGTTAGATAAAACCAATTGAAACAGTAAAGGTAGTTTTAAAACCCCAATGCTTGTTTATTCTCAGTTTGTGATCCCTACCTTGGAGAGCAGGTGACATAACACCTCAGTTTTAGCCTGAAGCAGTGGAGTGCAATCTTGCTTTCCTATTCCACTATAAAATTTTATATTTGATATAGTTGACATTTTGGTGCAATGGACCATAAATTAATGCAGGTATGAGCTATAAAAGGAAGGACATTAGAATAATCAAGTGGCTACAGAAGTAGTTGAGTGTGTGAGTGTCTATGGCACAGAATTTTTCGATTAGCTTACTTTTATGAGCCTTGTCTGTTCACTTTGTCTATATCCAACATACCTTAATTTCATTTTCTCTGGAAAGTAACTCAAGGGATTGCTGAACCTCTTGAGTTATGAGATTTTTGTGTCAACAGAAATTTAATTACTTCAGAGAAATGCATCACTGTAACTCATCTATAATAAATCTCTACAATATAATATTCTAGAGAATACATTTTCTGTTGAACCATAAGGTGTAATCTTTGTCAGCGTTTGTCTTTCCATTAATATGATCATGTTAGAGACATACTTGTTCACTTTTTAGTTTTGTTTTGTCTTTTTTTTTTTTTTTTTTTCTCTGTGTGTACTTTTGCTTCTGTTAGGGTAAATCTCTGTTAGGAAGGTAAGGACCTGTACATGGCACATCTCCCACACTGAGGTCTGCATTTCACAGAGACGCTGTTAGCATTACCGAAGTGACTTGCCTGTGTTGTGTTAGCTGTGATGAAGCAACTGCTTTACACTGGAGCTGCCAGTTTTTTATCCTGCCAATTATTTAATCAATGTTAATGGCACATTGAATTACTTTAAGTTGCTCCTGTTGTTTTAGAGATTAAGGCCTGGACTTGTTTCGTGTGGACGGTTTCCCATGGCATGAGCATTGGCAGGAGTTGGGGGCTAAGGAATTAAAATGAGAGGAAGGACTTTGCTCTGTGCTGCAGCTGGGAGGGAACGGCATGCTCTGTTGTATGTGTATTTGACTGTGTCCGTTTAAAATTAGTAATCCAAACTGAGTTCTATGTAGCAACAAGATAAGATTTTGATTTCTAGCTACTGAGTGAAATAATTTATTTCTCAAGGGTTAAAATTTCTCAGCCACTGAAACAACATGAGCAAGAGAGGTGTGGCGGTTGTGTTTTGTTGTGGATTTTTTTTTTTTCTTCTTAATTGGAGCTCAAAATTGCAAATAACTAATAACCTAATGCAGGGAGCCAGGGGTTCTTTCTCATTAGTAACTTGGTAAAAACTGAGCAGATTTTCTTCCAATTCAAAAAGAGGAAAAATTACTTTTGTGTAGACAGTAGATGTGAAAGCTGTATAAACTGGTCCTATATAAATTGCTTTCACACAGGAATTCACTCTTTTGCACATACTTTGCAGCAAAGACCCTCTTCTGTACGCTTGGTGACCAGCAGCCCCATGAATATTATTGGAACTGCTGCCATATCTTTCTATGCTGTTGGAGAGGTTTCCATGGTTTGGTAGGCTGCTTGCAGTGAGGTCAGTGGGAATAGCTATGGTTCAGAGAGCTGCAAGGTTTGGGGCAGAGAAATCACACGGTCCTGAAGAGATCTGGGATCTATTGTTTGCTGTCCATGACAGAGGATATTCATCTAGCCTTCTGTTCAGGGCCTCCAGTGGTGAGGATTATTCACCTTTCCAAGGCAGCTTTTTGGAGAGCATCACGTAGTAACTTTTTCCTATTGCTGTTCTGAAATGATATCACTGCAGCTTACTCCAATGACTTGTCTGCATCTTTGAGGACATGGAGGACAGGTTATTCCCATTCCCTTGGCATGTTTTATGCTTGGATATTTTACATTTAATACTGTTGCACTTGCCCTCAAGGCCTTTCCTTTTAGGTTATACCCTAAACTCATTCTGTCTTGTTGGTAGGTGCTGTTTTCTAGACTTTAATTATTCATATTGTTCCCTTCTGGATTTTGCCCAGCTATTCCATTTTTTTTTTCCCTCATCTAGTATGGCCAGTTTGTCAGGATCATTTTGGACTCAAATGCTGTTTTACAATGTGGATTATGTCCCTCGGGGACATGATCCTCAGTTGTAAGTTTTTCTCACTGTTGCATCATTCAGGCTTTTTAATGAAACTACTGTCCTAGAACAAACTCTGTGTGTGAATAAGTATAAAACCATCTGGATCTAAGAATGGGGTTATCTGCTTCTGTTAATCTCTAGATGAATGTTACACCTGTTTGAAATTGTGCAACTTGGTTACAAATGAGTTGTGGGGGTTTAATTTTTTCTTTTTCTTTTTCCATATTTCCTCCTTCTTCCTATGTGTGTCAGTGCTTGTGCTTCCATAGGAATGATTCCTAATAATTGCCAAGCAATTCATTTTCAACCTATCAAAATAAAAATGCTACTGAAGCAGTTCAAACTTGCTCTTGGCTCTTAAATAGGACTGACAGAGCTGTTTATTATTGCTATTCCTAATGATACCAAAGCCATAGAACATTTAGTGTTACCTACATGTACGCAGAGAAGGGATAAAAATGTTCCTTTTGATCCAAGAATAAGACAAAAGAAATACGCAGACAGGCAGGTGAATACAAGGGCCATAATGCATCATAAAGATGTGCTACTCTGAGAGGAGACTTTCCAAGACATTTTGATAAATCCCTGCTGGGTGGCTGCAGTGGAATAAGTCATCTGAGGACATCATCAAGCTAGTGGTTATTTTGTTTGTTTTTTTTTTTTTTTGTTTTTTTTTTTTTAATTAAAGATGCCTTTGGTACATGCATATAAAATATGTATATACATATATATATATATACTCACACACACACTTGCTGTAGTTTACATGCATGCTAAAGAGATATGAACAAAAGTTCTAGGTTTCTGTCCCCACAGTTTAGTAGTTGCTAAGACTCACTGTCAGCTCTTGCTTACAGAAATACAGCTTTTTCTCTCAAGCGGCTGTAGCTTGGCTTTTTGTGACCCTGCTTGATCCCTCTAGGTGGCTTTAGGCAGTATTTTGAAGTCTGTTTTGTAAAGCGAATAGCATGGTAGCCATTTGTGGGCATATATTGGAATGGTTCTTTGCTAAGGCTCATCTTCTGCTCTGCTTGCCAAGAATGACATTGAAACAAAGCTTATTAATATAAAGTAATTTACTGCACATCCACCATTCTCAATCTTTCCAAAATGCATGCTCTGTCATTGTGCAATACCTTTTCTGTTTAAACGTGTCCGCAAGATACTGACAAAGATTGCTGCTGTTACAAGCCAGGTCCTCACTTGCTGTAAATCACTGAAGTTAATAGAGCAATACCAATTTCTCCAAGCTGCACAGAAATGATGAAAATACAATTTTCCAACAGAAACTGCTTATTCAACAAGATCAAAACATTCTGTGAAACATACAGACTTCAATCAAGCTCCATTTATAAAAGAAATCAAAGTAGCTTTTTACCTCATTAAAAGATAGCTTTTTGATTTTTTGCTTTGAAATTTAGATGAGAAATTATAATACGATATTTTAAAATATGTTCTGTTTTAATTGATGAGATGAAATCTTTGCACAGATATATACTTTAAGGGATATTTTGAATGTTGGCAGTTCATTCTAATTCTGATTTAAGTGCAGGAATACTGCAAATTCCTGCACGGCTGAGGACTTTTGCTAGGCATTCAGGTATCCAGATCAGAAGCCATTATCACTGACAGTTTCTTGGTATTTTCAAGCACAGCCAAGGAATGATTAAGAATGGAGAAGCAATTTTCCCTAAGGTAGGAATGGTCCATATCGGGTCTTATCATGAGGAAAGTGTAGGGAAGTTTGCATTTCATATGATGTATTGCATATTTTCATACCCACATGTAAATGGCTATGCACTTATGGATGAAAATGATGCAAGATTCTTTGCAGATTTATTTCTGTATAATATAAACACACAACGTGATAATCATGTCTTTAAGTATAGCTAATGAAATTTTACTAGCCTGTGATAGCTATGTCAATAAAAATGTGAAGGATGTGCAGCTGTTCTGAAATAGGCTTTGAATTGTGTGTGGCAATGGAGTTATTGGCATCTTTGCTGCATGGCAACACCCTGTAGAATCAACAGAGCTTTGAGGAAATGAGCAGGAAGTTGAAACTCTGGCTCAAGATTTGCTGCGAAAATGTGCACGCTATTTTGGAAGAGAAGCAGAAATGCTGGCTGCGAGACTGTGGTTTAGCCAGGTGGATGATGGGGAAGGTAAGAGGCAGGCAAATGGAAAATCTCTTAGGAGGGTATTTGTTGGGGACTGCTCGTGTCGAGGCCATGGGGTTGTTTGGCTTCGGTGCTTTCCTGGGACTGAAATTCTGATGACGAGATAGGTGAGTGGGGTGGGCACCATGTCTATGTTCCTTTGCAACGTCAGCTGGTGCTGGGGTCAACTGGCCAAACTGGGACTTGCTGGCATAGGCAGCCCATATACATTTGTCCTGTAGCCAGGAATGGTCAGGCTGTAGAAAGACTAATGAGGTGTGTGGTAGCTGCTCCTGCAATCCTTGGAGAAAGATAATCTATCTTTGATTAATTAGGAAGAGGGGCAACACTGACTCCTCAGCTCTAGCTGATATATGATTGTAGTCCACTGCATGTCCATGTAAATCTGACAGCCAAATAGTAAACAATAAATTTGGTCTATAAAATCAGGGAGTGAATGCTCTAGTGTTGAGCAATGCTTGGATCCCATATACTATAGATGATTTGTGCATTATAAACAACTAATAACCACATATACAGGTATTTGAAAATATTACCTAACGTAATGGAATATATGTATAACAATTTTATATTATTTATAACTTTGGACAGTGCTGTTTACCTGTGGTCCAGGTCTATTTCAGTGTGTAGACATGTGACTGCACAGGTTTCCAGGCTCTACTTTTCTAATTGCATATTGGTTTGTATTATGTCAGTAGTGTGGTATGGGCATTTCAGAGAGGACTAGCGCTACTTCTGCCACTTATATTATTCCATCTACTGCTGTTTACCTGCTCCCAGATTCCTCATTTCTGTAGTTGTACACAGTTTTCTTTTGCTTTCATAACATTAGTCTAGTTGACAGCAGTGAAGAATCCAACCCAAAATGTAAGCAACACCATAGTGTAATGAGAGGTATACCAAGTTTCTTCAGAGCTACCTTGGATGAATTTCAAATTATCTAATGCTGAGTCATACCCACATATAAACCTGGCTGAAACTGGGAACTCTGAGAATTGAGAGATGCCAGACAAGTTGATGCTGTTCATTTCAGTGCTGAGTTTCCATTAATCTTAGAGATCTGCAATTTCTGGTTTGGTTTTTTTTTTTTTTTTCCAGGAAGGAAGGAAGTAAAACACTGTTGGAGTATATTTGCACATATATTTGCAGTTGCATTCTTTTACTTTTATAGTCACTGTGGAATTCAAGGTTCACAATATCAACCTGTGCTGCAAAACATAAAAGCATTGGTAGCAAAACAAATTACCCAAGGGCCCTTTTTCTGTAGGGAATTTTTCTTCCTGAAGAGAATAAATCTGTTTTCTTTCCAAGTACAAATTAAAGAACAGGAGTCACATTTTCATCTGTTAGCAGATGAAAAGATGCCTTTTTCTTTGCTGTGCACCAATCAGGGTTTAGAACATGAAACTGAAGTTACATCGATTATTTCAATGCAATTCCTAGGCAGGGCAGATTTTTCCACTACGTTACAGCTTTTTCATGACAGAAAGTGTAGTATCTGCTTTATGATTTAACTTTCTTTGATGTTTAGATACTGGAAACATAAGTGACTTTCTAGAAACTTTACTAGAGTTGGTAAGCAACATACAAAAATAGTACCTCATCCTTTGTTTATAGCCAGGTATAGCCTCTGGGTACTAAGCGATTCAGAATATTTTAGCATGTCTTTGCATTTTTTCCATCCCTTCAGGTTATAGTATTCATTAAAAAACAGTTCATTAATTTACTACTGTCCGTGCATTCTAAGTGGCAGCACTAATATTAAAAGTTATCAGTTATTGTTTTCTTCCAAAGTATTTTGTTGTCTCAGCTTTGTACAAGCCAAGCACTTTAATTGCAGCTCTTAATCTTCCAAAGTGCTTTGCAAAGATGAATTAATTAATCATAACACCCTTGTTGAGCAGGTACAGTTGCATTGGGCATAAATTGGAGGACTCTGTGCTTGCACCCAAGTGCTTGCTTAGCTTCCACATTGGCACTGTATCGGGAATATGTCGGAGGATTTCGGGCAATCAGGTTCTCCAATTTCCAGTAATTTACTTTGGGGAACGTAAAGGCTCTGGCTGCAGAGCTGAGGTAGCCTGAGGGAGATGTGCCCCAGAAAAAGGTCTCTGTGGACAGCGGGTGGAGATAGTGAACTCTGTCTTGGAGCCCTTAAGATTTAGGTAATGTAGTGGTACCCTTTTCTGTGACATCAAATATTCTTAATTTAGTGGAAATCATGCCCCTGCAGGTCTCGAGAGCACGCTCCTTCCCCTGAGCTTCCTTGCCCATAATTTAGCTGGAGGGCTGGACACCCTACTCCTACACTGGCCAGTCCCGGGGACTGAGAGGTTCACCTCGGTATAAAAATCAACTTCCATCAACACGAGCCATTTCCCTTCCCTCTGAACAGTAATGCTTGCACCCAAAGTCTGCTCTGGGAGCCTTCTACATGAAATGCTGTTTCTGGTTGAAACAGCAAATTGGAAGCAGTCATGTGTCCTATAAATCTTTGACTAAAAAGATAGGTTGTCAATTTTATCAAAGTTGCACTGCAGAATAGCCCTAAGCAGGAGTCTCTAAAACCCTACTTCACATTCTACAGATGAGGATAAATTATAAGCCTCCTTGCTATATATTTCTGAAATATAATGTACCTATGTCTGTAACACAGGCTATAAAATGGAAATGAGATAGCCAGCACTCTGGTGTTTTTCTGATGTACAGAGGTTATCCTGGTAATATATCTCAAAAACCTCCAGCAATACTTTAAAAGATCAGCAATGTTGATTTGCATAATTTGGTATATAATTTTTTCCTTTTTTCCTAATGACTGAGGCATGGTGAATAAAATTTTGCACTATTCTCAATAAGAACAAATAATTTCGTGTGTGAAAATGCAGCTGTTACCAGGTACACAAAAAACAAAGAGAAAATACTATACATGTGACATTCAGAAACCCGTCAAAATTCTATTGGGCTTATACATTGTACCCATAGTGTAATTACAACTAGTAATTATAAAATTATCTCTTTTTGTCAAACTGAACAGATGTGGAAATTTTGTGGTTGACTTTTGACATTTTGCTAGACTAATTAATTAGATATAGCATTTAATGGTGTACTTAGTTTGGATTACTGCTGTGGCGGATGTATGAAACCTCTTTGCAACAAATGTGGGTTACTCAGTGTTGGGGTGTAAAATTCAGTGGGACTGACTATTAGGTCTTTACAGGATGAACTCTTTTGAGCTTCATTGTCCATAAAGACTTGGAGTTTTCTTTTTTTCCAACAGACATATTTGGATAAAAAATTGCAATTTTTATTCTGTGAAAAAAAGCTTTATAAAAGAGATAAATTTTTTTTCTTGGTTTTTGGGGAAGAATTGAGTATTTGCAAAAAAAATTGAAAATTTCAAAGAGAATTAGCACCAACCTCAAATTCAATGTTTTGTTTTCTCAGCAGGTGGGAAATAATTTCTTTTATTTTGAATGAAATTTTAACTGTCTCATTTGGGGGCAAAAAATAGAGAATGGCATTTTGAAGTGAAAAGTCAATAGCTCCATTTTAAAGCATTGGAGACAAACTTCTGACTTGGGCTAAACTTTTGACCTAACTTCAGAGAGATCGACCCTGTGTTTTTCTGTTAATATGCTAGCTGTCAGAAAACTCTAATCAGCCTCGCAACCAGGTGAAACTTTTCTGTTGAGTATAGCTGCATTTGACCTATTGATATGACAGGCTGTCTAATCCACAGATATTTCTTCTACATCTACCTCTCTGGAAATATTTGTTCAGCAAGTTAAACTTATTAACTGATTTTTTTTCCCGGCTCTTGAAAGCCGATCAATTCCTTGGACTCAAAGTATATAAATTCTCCCTCGTACATCATCTTTTCATCTCATTGATCCCAATATTATAACTTCCTTCTATGTGTATTCCATTTGAGGCTCTGTTGAAAAAGAACGGACCAGTTTCAACTGGAGGTTTGCATTTAGTGTTTGTTTACCTGTGTTTTTTGAGAGTCTTCATAGCTGCTGTTGCCCTCAAGCTCGTGCTGTGGTACAGGGCAGATGCGCCTGGGTAGGAGTACTCAGATTATGCCCAAATGACACTCTAATGACTGACTGTGTGCAAATGTATTTTCTAGAGGACTGTGTTCGTTCTTGCATACAGTCACAGATTTGGAAACAATGCCAGTCCCCTTTTTATAGAGAGTTCTATAATTCATGATATATAAGGATATGGCAATTTTCTTCTTTTCCTGAAAGATCATTTTCACAAACTGAATCATGCCTGGGAAAATATTTTCTGGATATCTCCAGAGCAAACAAACATGGAATGTAATTTATTTCTCCAGGTAACTATTTTGACAATATCTGCTCCATAATGGAAAGTTTTGGTGACGCGATTTATCCTTTAAAAAAAAAATAAATAATCTGCTTATCTCTTTTAATGTATGTATTGTTTTGTTTAGCCCAGAGTTGATATGAACGCTAAAATACAAAGGATGTGCTCATGTTTGATCCTTGTTGAAAAGTGTACTAGGATGGGATTCACACAGTTTAAACCTACTCTCTTTCTACTTCATCTTAAAGACAGAGATTTGGCAAGTCTGTAAGGCCCAATAAAGGAGCGAACTGAGACTGAAGGTTCTTACTGCATCAGCAAAATATCGCCTGCATATTTAATGTTCCTCTGGTTTAGCTTTACTGCCATTTCAAACTGCTTTTTCAGGTAGCTTCTCCCGAAGGCTCAAGTGCAAGCCCCGATCGTAATGAGAGAGGGGGCTGCCCTGGTTTCTCTTCCTCACCTCCGAAGGATAGGGCCAGGCACCCATTAGCAGTTTCTCAGAAGTTTTTCATGTATCTGAGGTTTCGTGGTTGGTCCTAAGCCTATCCTTTCAACTGTAAAACAAGGGGCCACCCTCACGTTACATCTAGTGTGAATAGCAGAAGTGCTCTGCCCTGTTGCCTTGGTCCCCAAGAGGCCAGATCTGCACGTGCTGCTGTCTCATCATGCACAAAGTCCCCAGCTGTCATTGTTTGCACCTAACTGATGCCTGCTGCATCCGATATCATCTCGCATCTGCTCTGTGGGTGTTCACTGCACAGTCACTAGTTATTTCTTCAGCACCATATGTAGCCATTTCTGTGTCAGTGACGTTTGCTTCTTGCTTCTGACCTCAGATGCTGGATGTGGAAAAGAGTTTCCGCTTCATCAAGACCTGTGGCTAACAAGCCTGACTCTGACCTGGGTGGCAGCGCTGTTGCTGATTAAGGTCTGTTCAGGAGTTGATCCTAATGTTTTATGGCATGCTTCTTGCAACCCTTAGTCCTGTGACCGTACCCATCTTGATACTGGCCATATACAGGAAAGAGTCCCTAACTGGAGTGAAACATCTGCCATGTTGCTTTCAATAAATGATGTGGTTTGACTTATGCATTATTTTTGTTAGCGCTGTGTTTCATTTCATCAGACAGAGCATATTAGTGTGTGCAGGGAAATCAGTGGGCTTGTTACATGTGAACAAGCACTTACTTGCCTCTTTCCTCTTGAGAGTGAAGTCTTTATTTGCGGAGGCAGAGTTGGAGTTTGGGGAATGAGCAGATAGCATGCTCTCTTACAGGTGCATGAGATGGGAGGGACAGGAAGGTGCCCCTGCACAAAGTGGGAAATTGGACTATATCTACACCTGTTCTGTTTGAGACCCGGTTCCTTGAAATTCATCAAGACTGGAATTTCTTTTTTTTTCTTGTAGATTTTTTAGTCCACCGTAACTAAGAGTTTTACTTCATCATTACTATGCATACGGTATCTTCAGTGTTGAGGTTATGACACATTATTGCATCTTGTGTTAATAGTGCATGACACGCAGAAATCACAATGAGGTTAGGTATAAAGTGTGTTCAGTACAATCTGTCCCAATCAAATATTCTGTTTCCATTATCTAAATCCAAAAGCCTCAGTTGTCTGACTCGGAGATGAGCAAGTCTGGGGGCCTTCAGCTTTCCAGAACTTCTAAGCCACATGTAAAAATTTTTGTGTGCCTGAGATCCATTCAGCTCATTTCTGGTGTGCATTGGGAAAGGGAGCTGTACATGTGGTTGGTGGGTGGGATATCTAGGACACTAGCTTCCTAGAGCTCCTGCGACCCTGTTGTGGGAAGGTGCTGGCCTGGTGGTAGATCCTGGAAGACATCGGGTGCTGGCCTCACCAGCCTCTCCTGACTCAGAGCTTCATTTAAGAACAGCTTTCCAAGGGCCATCACAAACCATGGCAATGTCAAACTTTCAGCCTGAGCTGAGAACCTAGTCTCCTTGTACAGAGTTAGGAAGGGTAAGGTAGCTAGGAGGCACTAATGAGATGAGCAAAGAGCTGCAAAGGCTAATTGCTGGGGAACGGCATGGGGAGGTGAGGGGCTTGAGCATCCAGATTTTGGACAAAGCTGGTAAAGTTGGTAGATAGCTACTTCTGTGTGTTTGCAGAGTTAGTCCGTGGACTGTGTCACAAGGTGTCTTGCAATGAACCATATCTTTCCATTATAAACTCTCCCAGGAGCTTTTTGGGGCCGGTTGTCGTCTTCTGAATGCACTTATGTGATGCAGGGTAAGGCACTTAGGAGCCACGTGCTGAAGCAATTCTTTCTTGGAGTATTTGGCACTCAGCGATTTCTGTACAGCATATGATAGTGGCAGTGGATGCAATGCACGGAAACAGCGTGCTTAGAAAGCCTTACCAGAACAAAAATTCAGTGAAAGTCCATAGGGTAAGAGAAGAACACTTCAACTACACTTTACCCTCTAACTGCAGAGAGCAAATGCAAGTAGAGAGAAAGACACCCTCTGAAGCATTTGAGGGCTTGAAAAGGTCTCTGTTAGCTTGGCCAAAGAGGTTGCCTCTGCAGGTGCAGCACAGATCTGAGCAGTTGAGACTGGCTTTGTTAGAGATTTCAGAAGGGAGAGGAGATGCAGAAAGTGGATCCCAAGCCAAGTCAACAAAACCTAGCAAAATCTAGTATCGGAGAGGTTTGGGAAGGCTCAAGCCCTGCACAGATGGCCTTGCTCTGTGTGACTTTGCAAGCATTAGTGCAATGCGTAGATCCAGGGAGAAGAGCGCGCTACGTTTGAAGGGTTATTCAGAGAAAGGGACGGTGTGCCAGGACAAGACAAATGAGCTGCCAGCCTGAAAGCAAAGGGACACGTTAGTTTGAAGTTGGACACAGGCTCAGAAGCCAATATGGTGCCAGAAACAGTAGTCCTTAGCACTGCAGAAGAAAACACAGATGGTTGAGAGAAAATAGTTAAAACTCCAGGCTGACAGCTGGGATCTGGCCTCTGCTTTAGAAATACATGAACCAAATGTGTAGCTAACAAGGTGAAATAGATACAGTTTGTAATAACATCTGGGAATGGATCATCCTGGGGTTAAAAACACACCAAGTCCTTGGTTACATATGGAAAATGCTGCTTTTGGCAGAGTGGAGATTTACATATCTGTCCCCTTGAAGATGTGCTCAGATACTTTTCCTCAACCTTTCTGCACTCTGTCAGAGTCTGAGTTTATCTGCCTGGGGATCAAGATGCATTTGAATTGTCAGTCTTTGGCTCAGAGTGATTACAAGATCCCTTGCCACAACATGCAGAAGGTATCTGATTTTTTTCTCATTAATCAATGCCTGTCTCCATAGCATCAGGATGCAGGATTTCCAGACTAGGAAATATTTCCAGAGGCAGCTAACCATTCAGGAATGTGCGGTTGAATATTTTCCCACTTGCCCACTTTACCACGGGAGTTAAGGGAGTAAAGCTGTGCAAAGATGGAACAGTCACCAGACAAACTCCAGTCTGTTCACTTGTGACTTGTATGACTATCAGTAAGTGTCTAATTCAACTTTGCCTTTTATTAACATGCTTTTTGGTAGTTTAATTGTTCCAAGCAAGTGTTTGGGGCAGCTAAGTAGCTGTTGAAAAGAAAGCAGTAGATGGACTGATGTAAAGATAAGCTTTATTTCAGTTCATCAAGCTTCAGCTTGGGTGATGCACTCATGCTTTTGCAAAATCAACAGGAGTCAGACTGTTTCTTGGCATTTGGTGAAAACAGCATTTAATTGAAGACCCAACCAGTAGTTACAGATGAATACTATTCCTCATTTTGCTTCTGGACACTTTAATCAACCTGCCTGCATGTTGGGATCAATCAGTTTCAGCAGTTGTGTTCATTCATCTTCGTCCTGCCATTCATCTCATGGCAGCAAGGAGAACACTGTGTAATTGAATTTAGTTGAAATCTAATACAAGGACAAACCATGACAAGCCACCTGTAATCAGCTTGATTCTGAATTTGCAGAACAAGGATTAGCTTTGTATTTCCAAGAGGAACATATCCAGGGTCAACGCAGAGCCTCAGTGAGAAAGAGGGCAAAGACTGTGGAAAACTGGAGATGTGGAATCTGTTTTGTGGTTTGGGGCTTTTTGTTGTTGTTGTTGTTTTGTTGGGGGGTTTTTTGGTACCATTTAGAGTTAGTTAAGAAATGACGATATCTTATTGGTTTTCACTCAGCTTCTACAGCGTTTGCTTAATCTAGAAGGGAAATCCACAACTTGGTCCCATGTGTAAAATGTATAAAATTACATTTCGTGTGGTGTGTGGGCGTGGTTTGTTTTTTTAAGGCTAATGTAACAAACCATAGAGTGGAATCTCAAAATATTTTCACTGAAGCAGATGTAGGACTAGATTTTCAATTTTTCCAAAGTGCTCAGCATTTGATCTATATTTCCACATGGGTTCCCTTACAAATGACTGTGATAGTGTCATATTCATGGAGTTACTGCTTTTTTGAAAGCAGGATATTAACCACTTGGGTTTAACATGCTGTAAGTTATATACGTTGTCTTCAGAGTTTCAGCTGATCTGACTTGACCAAGTATTCCCATGGAGATGTGGCTTTTGCAAGTCTTTTAATATTGCAGATCTTTCTGACAGAATTGGAGGACATCACTATAAACAGAAACCAAGTTAGGAATACTCAAATGATTTCCCACTTTCTGCAAATTCTTTACTTTCAGTAGCAGTTTTATATATGAATCATAAAATGTATTCATAATCTAAAGTAAAGGAGCTAAAATTTGGGGAGGAGAGGTTTCTGTATAAATACATTAAGTGAAAGAATTGCAAAATAGTCCACCAAGGACATTTACGAGGGCCTATGTTTTTCTCAAATATGATAACTAATAAGATGTCTCTTTTCTTGGAGTATTATTACAATACATCGCCAAGCTCTTACAGCAGCTCCTGGGAAGTGCATGTGTGACCATTTTTTTCAGACCAGATGTGGCGAGAGGACTGTGTATTAAGAAACAATTCTGATTTTTTCCTGCTGTAACAGCTAGACCCTACAAACCTCACTCTCCTTTCAGTGCATAGACAGCAATATTTACAGTCCTAAGGTTGTTGGACTATGTCGCATCCTGATTACAAACATATAGTTAAAGCAAAGTCCTTCAAAAATACTGTCAGCTGGGGGAGGGGGTAATAAGTCTGTTCTTCACATACTGTTTTAAGACACCTAGGAAAATCTCTGGTTTTGCTGGGTTTTGACTGCTGTAGCTGTGCCACTAAACATCAAATGTATATGCGCAGAATGCAGCATTTGGATTTTTGGTGATTTCAGATTACAACATCAATGAGTGCTTTAACGTTTTACAATTAAGAATGTAAATGTCTGTATAACCACGCACTGTGTAGCATTTAACCCTTGGGCGATGCACAATTTTTCATTTGAAGCTGCCCATATTTCATGTGCCATGTTGGACTGGGAATAGGCTGTTTTCAAAATATTTCAGTGCAAAGGAGTATGAAAAAATGTAGAATATGAATCATGTCAAAGTACCATTTTTGCATGTTAAAGCACTATTTTGACAGTCTGCCGCCAACTGACTAGTCATGCCTGGCTAAAGGAAAGAAGCAGCTCTGTGTGCAGCCATTTTTCATGGGGAAATGAGGACAGCACATTGACATGGGCATGCACTGGCAGACTTGAGTTCACTCTGCCTTTTTTCTGACCTGGCTGGAGACAAACAAGTTTTGGACTAAGGCGGTGCCCAAGCTAATAAGCCTCATTCAACCTCTCTAATTCAATTACCTGAATTTCCTAGGTCACCCAGCTCTCACAAGCCCTCTGTCTGTTGGACATCTTTCATAGCAGTCAGTCGCTTCAGGTAACGGGGAAGAGTTGTAGGCAACTCTTTCCTGTACCAAGAACTGAGATTCCAGTTTTTTGACTCACCTGTTTTTAAAAACAAACACAAAAATCTTCATAAATAGCACTAGAGGCACAGTAGTTAATTTTCTCTTATTTTAACCAAAAGTAAACTTAATCTTAATTGATTCGTTGTTATACTTGTTATTTCTCCTCTCTGGGGGTAAGGTCTTGCGTAACCAGCCCAAGCAAAAAGGAACCCAGAAGCAAAGCCTGTAACTTGAGTGTAAGATAAGCCACAGGGGGAGACTACTACAGAGTGGGCAGTGAGAAGTGCACAGGGTGCTAATGAGGTCAATGTGATTAGCACAATAAACCCTGGCCAAATCATAGCAGTTGTTTCCTCTGTGCCAAGAAGTCTAATGCATTTTTGTTCCTATCATGTGAAAAGCTGTGGCAGGTGCCTAAGCAGAAACATGGCTTTCTTTTGATTTTTGTCTGAAATTGTTTGCTTTTCTTCACTCTTAGAAAAAAATCTTTAATTACAATGTATTTGTGTGTACTCTCCTTGCTGCTTTCCTTTAGTGTGTTTTTGAAATCAGTGGGATGCTAGGAAATTAATCGAACAGAACATCCAGGATGTTCTCATAGACGTAAATATTATGAGGGAATGAGGCTGCTAAATCTTCTTTATCCACAAAATTGGAAACACATATAGATTATATTGTGAGACAGAACATTACTTAAGGGGTATGTAACACCTCCCATTACGTTCCCATTAGCCAATAGCATAAACCACTTCCTGTCTGTGGAAGATTTCACAAGAATAGGCTCTGGCATTTTAAACACGAAGTGCTATTCACGGTAGCGATTAATTCCTGTAGTTTCTGAGGTATTCTGAATACGTACCTAACCTGCACTGTCTTCAGTTTTACAAGTGCCCACTTTTCTTTCCTGATAACTCACTATAACAAATTCAAATTTTCAGTCTCTATTTGGGTGACAGAGTTGTCCTCTAACAGCTACAGGTATAATTGTCTCCTGGTGAGAGCAGGCCACTCCAAAATGAGCACGTTCATTAAAACAAAAAGGTTTTGTTTTTTTTTTTTGCATTGCAAGGTTTAATGTGCTGGCAAAGGGAAGGGAGAAAGGAAAGGGGAGGAACTGGAGTACTTTTTAAAAAAAGGTTTTGAATGAAATTAGCTGAGTTAATTAGGCTGCTTAAGCCCAGTTGAAAAGGATTTTTATAAAAGAAATCCTTCCAGCTTCATTCTACCACTGAGAGTTTTGTATCTTATAAAATTTGTGAAATTTTACCAGAGCTCTCACAGTGATTCTAGATACTTCTGCTGACATCAGTGGAATTTGCCCTCCATTTATTTTGTGGGTTTTGCCAAATTTTACTAATTTTTAGATACGTTTTAAACGCTGAAAGGATTGTTTCATTATCTGATAGTAAAATACTGAGACATCCCCTCTGTAATGCAAGCCAATAGCAGAGAGGTTTTCTAGGCCTGGGGAAGGGTTGGAAGAGGGGAGGTCCTTGATGCTGATTCTTTTGCTCTCTGTTTATCCATTTTACACTAATCAGCTACTGCTTTCTTAAATCCACACAGCAGGAGAGAATAGGGACAGGAACATGGGATTTCTTCTCTTCTCCAAGGATCTATTTCATACCAGCAGCCCTTCATAGTACGCTGTGTGGAGAAGAAATCTGGGTCCAGAAAGTTGGTGGGAGCTTACCTAGTTGCTCTAAAAAGGTCAAGATTTTGTTCTGCCTCTTACAGTTTAATTTACTGTAAACAGCAAAAGCATTCCTTGCTTATGTATGTGGGAATATATCATTGTAAGTCAATGCAAACAGAGGAAATCTTTATATGCAGCCTGTCAACAGCAAATGTCAATGGAAGAGCATTAGTAATAAATGTCATGGTGTGCTCTAATTAACTCCTACAGCTCTGCTCCTTTAGGGTAGATGTTCTATCCATTGAGGTCACGCTGTGGTACATATTAATTAAATCTCTTCAATGTTATCTGCCATTTCTGGAAGGCAGCAAACGTAATGTGCAAAATAGTGGTTTATCTGGAAAGAAAAGAACACATCCCAGAGCAAGGAAATATCTTTACCTTTTGAAACAGATATCATCTATTATTAAAGCAAAAAAAAAAAAAAAAGTGCCTGCTAGATTTTCTGCTCTTGTTAATAGCATGTTTTAGAATGAAATATTGACTAGAAAGAGAAGGAAATATGCTCAGACATGAAAGCACAAGTGCTATAGTTGAGTAAATATGTGTTTCTATTAAAATTATGACCCTGTAGAATCAGTGACTAGTAAAGAGAGGCTTCAACAAGCATTGGGAAGAAATGCAGCAACGAGCAGCTCTTTGCCCTTTGCATGGAGAGATTCCATTGTGTCTGATGGAGAAACAAGTTGTTCCAATTTAAAGCCCACTAAAGTCAGCCAGTGGAAAACTGTGGGGCTTTTCCTTGATGCATGTGTCTGGCTCAGGTTTCTGTTGACTGTTCTCATGTATATTAACACTTAGTCATTTTTGACAGAGATATTTTTGACAACTACTTTTGCATCTTCATTTGAGCTGCAAAAATATATATCTGCACAGGCAAAACCACCTATTTGTCAGTCAAGAAATAGGATCACTGCTTGATGACACAGTAGAAAGTGGAAATTTTTACAAAGTGTCTGAGAAAAGTGAGAATAGACTTTGGGTTTGAGGCAACTTCCACTCTTATGTCTTTTAGATCCTACCAAAACTGTTTCTTAAATTTTTGAGGGCCTTCAGAATCACTAAAGAACAGCTTATTCTAGGAGGAGGGAGTTGATTTGAAGTGGGCGAGAAACCTACTATGCTTTATTAATGAATTCAGTATATTCCAAGAAAAATTAGTTAGAAGCACTGCAATACAGTATCTTTGGCTGTCTACTATGTAGGCTCTTGTGCCTTGTTGATGAATTAGGATGAGTGCTCTGTGGCAAGAAAAAAAAATTGGAATTTCCATTACGATCAGTCATAATGTCCACCTAAATCATTAAACACAGACATCTTTTACTAAAGTATGTTTGCTTGGGGTTTTGGTGTTATGTTTGCAACACAAACAGCGGAGGACAAATATTTAGAAGAGCTCAGAGTGTTTAAGAACGTAATTCCCAGGAAACCTCAGGAGCAAACCGTTTCTGTTGTTCCTAGATGTGCACAGCTGTTTTGAAACCTGGCTGCTACTTTAAGTTTTTGAGGGACTAATCCTTTGGTCTTTTGATTATCTGACCCACAACGTTTTGGATGCAGCATCTGATGAGATACCGAAGTCCAGCTCTGTTGATAGCATGAATGTAACTTGCATATTTTACAAAAAGCCTGAGTCAAGCCTGGACTCCATTAAGGTTAGAAAATACAATTTAGCTATACCCTGGGTGGAGCCCTCCACTACATACCGATACGCTATGTGAAAGAGCTGCACCGCTGGTCATCTCAAATGCTGATCATCTCGGGCTTGACGGACACAGATCTTCATCCACATGCGTGTGTTGGCTGAGCACAAACAGTGTGAGTGTACATACGTACAACATGATCCTGGCAAACCCCGGGTTACTGAGCATGTGCTTACACTGGAAGAGCACTGCTGACACTGTTCCCTTCAGCTTGGCAATCCTAAATATTAGCTGGTGACTATTCAGGGTAGAGAAAGCAACGCTTGAGAGGGTCTCTGCAGGGCTGCTGAGACTGTGGTAAGTTACTTGAACCATCTCGCATACCTGAAGTGGCGTTTGGATATTGAATGACAACAGCTAGCATAGTAGAATTAGCATAAATTATGACATTAAAGGAGATGCTTTGGTCTACTGCCAAGCAATTACAATAAGTAGTGTTTAACTAGGTGTTAACATGAATGAGAATTTCTTTCTTCTCTGTTGTATAATTCAAGGCTTACCAGGTGAAGTTTGAAAGATGAAATGGAGAAAAAGAACACAGTGGAAGAGGATCCCATTGCTCTGTTACCACTCAACTCGGGTGTCTTGCTCAATCTTCAAAAGCACAAGGACCAAGTCTCTAGATGGGTTCCTGGTTTTAGATCCAAGCTTCTGTATGTACTGAACTTTTCTCTCCTTTAGGTCAAATCCAAATTTTGGAATTTTGTAGAAGTGTGGATCTGGATGCAGAGATTAGTATCTGGCTGCTTTTGAGCTAAGGTGTTTAATCTAGATGTGGTGCTCCAATGAGAAGTTTTACTTCAGGCCTGTTTCTAGTTTGAAATGTTTTCATATTGGACTTGTTTCTTTCCAAGGCAGGGAGGAAGCAGGGCAGCACTGGAGAAGGAGGGTGCTGTTTTCACTGTATTTCATTTCTTTACATTCTCTGTCATCTTGATTTACAAATATTTAGCTATAAGTATGCTTGACAGCTTGTCTTCATCCTGTGCCTAGACAGAAGGCTCCTGCAGATAAACACCACCATTTGTGTGCCTCAACCTATCTGCCCTGAACGTCCCTTAGTGCAGAGATGTGCTCTGAAGGGTCTGGGAGCTGTTTTGGTCTCTGGACACGTTGCTCTGGACCCAGGCTCTCAAGCTCTGGGTCACTAGCAGGTGATGAGAGGCCATGGGCACCTTAGCCTCCCACTACTGGCTGCGTTTCATGATCAGGCAATAAGGAATTCTTGCGGTATTTACACGGAAATGGAGATCTCATTATGGGAAGAGCAGAGTATCTGGATATCTGTACTAGCTCTTGGCTGTAGTTCAATACTCATCTGTTTTCACCAGGGGCTGGGGACCGGCATTGTCCTTCCTCAGCAGACATGAGGTGAAAAAGTCACATTAGAGGAGCTAAACAAAAAAATTGCTTTATATTTTCAAGTGCGAGTATGTAAATTCTCTCTCCACAGCACCAGGGCATAGGTATGCTACAAATAATAGGAGGTTTGCATCTGTTACTTGATATGCAATCTTCTCAAATAGTGGTTTTCTGCTGATTTCACATGCTCATAAAGAAATTATTTTAATTACCTAAAATAAATACGTCTTCTCTATATATATCGATATCAATATATATTGATATATATAGATATATCAATACCCAAATGTAGCTGTATGAGTGTTATTAGATGCCTTTTCTGTTAACCTGAGTCAGTAACAATATGCAAGAGCACCACACAAAAGAAATCTATGCCACTAATGATGTTGCAGCTGTCCAAAGACATCTGCTCTTTTTACTACTGTACATCTTTTAGTGATGTGACAAATGATATAGTTAAGATCACGGCCCGGAAAGATAACCTGGATGTCAATTTGCACAATGATGAGAGCTACTTTCTGCCAGTGGTTCATTAGAAAGTCAATGAGCATATGCAGTTACACACAAATTTACAAACATTGCTGTTTATTACACCAACTTGTATCTTTGATATCACTGAGGGCACTCCAATTGATTGTCCACTTGGTGATTGTACTTACTGGGACACTGCATCTTGTTGAGTGAGCAGCGCCAAACATCACAGGACCTTCGTGGTCAGATGACTAGGTTGTTTATTTTGCTCTTCTCCCCGCACCTTAAACATCCATTTAGCAGGAGATCTGACAACTTCACATGTGTGACTGAAGTAGACACACCTTGTGAGCTCCTCTCTTGCTCTCCCTTCCCCCCATCGTTTGCAAAGTAACATGGTCCGGCTCTGTGTTTGTGTTTTATTGAACTGGTATTCCCTTACTCTGCTGATCATTTCCACAGCAACCATTATTTTCCTGGAGCCACCATTATTTTCCTGGAGACACTACTGTAAAATGCAATACAAACTTACTCGTTTGTATGTATCTCAAGAAACTGAGCCTGTCCTTTGTTTTAGCTCAGTAATGCACAATGTTCCTTCGGTGCTGGTTTACCTTGACAGAATAAAAGGTCTAAACACAGTGGCTCATTTCTTATTACGTGGCTGGACATGTCCGTTGCAGCCAGGTATGAGATTTCAGCCTATCCATACACCCCGGCACGTGAACACACCCCACAGCTGCACAAGCTGACCGCGTGTGGCTGGTGTGAGGCTGAGCACGAGGTGGGGGCAGGAGCACCTCGACACCTCCCAGCTGAGCTCTCCACCCGCACTGAAGGCTTCTTTTGGGAAAATAATGGCAAAGGATGGTCTTCAAATCCAGCGAATTGTTGCAACAGTGTGGATGGATATGAACTGGGGCCTGAGACCTTGCCGTAGGCTGCAGCAGTGTTCTCCACAGCTTGCAGCCCTGCTGTTTGCTTAGGATTGCCGGTTGTGAAACCACCTTGTACTCACTCGGGGACACAGTTACTTGTAGAGGAACACCGGGGAGTACATAGCCAGAAGTGCTGCAAAAGTGACCTGACTTTTCACTCCAGCTCTGACATGACCTTGTGGAGAACCCTGAGGAGGTCATTTTGCCTCCATTATATGTGATTCTGGAGCTGTGCTTTTCTTATCATGCCTCGAATTGATTTTACTCTCTGGCATTAGCTTGGGAAGTTCTTTTCAGTCATGCAAGCAAGTAATTGGTTACATCGCTTAAAAAGCAAGCAGAAGTGCAATTTTCATGTGAAATAAAATTGCATCTATGCATGGTAAATGCTTAAGAGACAGATAGACCACTAGGCAGGAACTCCAATTGCTTATATTCTCTTCCTAAATCTATCACTTGCTGTCGTGTGTCCTTGGCACTCACCTGTCAGGTATCCAAAATACCTGGAGTCCTTGCCTCAAAATCATGGCTGTGAAGGGCTGGAGCCTTGAGAAAGAAGCACTGGAGTAGCTTTACCATGACCACCACAACTCTCTGCTCAGTTCCTCCTGTCTAGCCCTAAACCAATTACCTGCATGACATGGTGGTTCTTCTCACACTTTGCCTTTTTGCCCAAACAGACATTGTCCCTTATTATGTGTTTATAGACTGCCTGAAAGCAGTGTAAGTCTTTGTGCTTGATGCTAGTGTTGTATACGTCATCTTACAGGCAGAGATCTAACACCTTTGTGCTTGCAAGGTTTTATCTAGATTTTTTGGCATATATAGTCATTTTAAATGCTGCTCGTAGGGGTTGTCATTAAAAGGACAATGTTTATAAACTGCTTCATTATACTCTTTGAGATAACACAGCTGGTTTACACCCATACAGCTTACCTTGGTGTGCTTGGGAAATACTGTTTTTTTTAAGGCACTCTAGGTTCTTGGGTTATTCACATTTGCAGCACTGAACCAGTCTTGCAGGGTGAGTGTCTACACTTAAGTTACTAATTAAATCTTTAGGCAACTAACTGATTTTCCTCAACCTTCAAAAATCCCAGTTTCCTGAAAGCTCCTGCTAATTTCAAGAGTGTAGATTTCCAGAAATGCCAGAGAAAATAGAATGTAAAAGTATTTCTGAATATCAGGATGACTTCAGGTATCACATCTTGAAAAAAATTGCTTCAGCTTTGCTCTACCAAACCATTCAGTGACTTTCTTAATTATATTGCACTGTTTGTGTTCATGCCGTTAAGTTTTTGACAATCTCCCTGCCCTTCTGTTTTGCTAGGTATTGATTATTCATTATTTTTAGGTGGAGGAAGGGAAGGAAGAAGAAGGTATTTAAAAAAATGTAAATATATTCAGCACTACTTTGAAAAAACTGTCACTCACAAAAGATTGTAAACAGCCTTGGTATTTGTATTTATTATGATTTAGCAGAGTACTAACAATAGCATAAGAGAAAACAGATTCATAAAAGATGGTATTTTCCTCCTTTGATGGAGAACAAACTGTAGCTCTTATAAAAAGGAGGATCATTTGTATTGGGCACTGTGGTTCTGACAGATTAGTAATAACACTGCAGAATTTTCCCTTTGAAATCTGTGGTTCCACAAGATTTATGGTGGGAGAGAGAACTCCATTTGATTCTGCTCAAAATTTTGGGCATGAAAAGCTTAAGTCTAAAATTCTTTTGAAGAGAGTCCAAAGTAATTGAAAAGATAATTTTGAACGGGCTACGGTTTAAAAAACTGTTTGTTCCAGAGTTAGGAGTTTTGCAATGAATTTTGTGCTTTTCACAAGAGCTGTAATGTAGTTCTTCCGTGATGGCTTAAGGCCAAATACTCGCCACTACTTTCAGGAAGGTGATTTAAAATGTTGTTGTGCCTTTAAATAAGACATCTTGACTTCTTTCTGACATCTTTCCTGTCAAAACCAGTCATTGCCAGTCTTCAAGTGACCCACAATATATTTCTTTAATCAGCTTGCTTTTGGATTAGATTTTGCTACAACTACTTTTGTTATCTCCCTGTCAACCTTCACAGTATAGTAGTGTTAAAAAACAGCAACATTTTAAGAGAGGCCTTTAAATCTGGCTGGTTGGTTGTGTTATGGCTTTTTGCTTGTTTTATGACTGTTGAGGAACAATGATGCAGATAAATATATTTTTAAGCTATCCTTTAAAGGCAGTAGCTCCTGCTAAACCGTTTTCTTTAATGCCATTTATTCACAATGACAGAGTGTACCATCTGTATATGCATATTTGGACACATTGTTATATTCAGATGATGAAAAATTTCAGTTCACCTCTGTGCGATAAGGCTTGTAGCACATGTAAAGGAGTAAGTGTTGGTATGTAGCTCTGGAGCTGGTTCTTCAGGAGAGGGAGTATCACAGGTGGGACCTTTTGGATGACTGCATGACTAGTGCTCATGCTCTTTAGGAGAGGAGTTCTGCTGAAGTTGGGCAGATTCAGTTTTCACCTCAGTTTTGATAGCCTTAAATACTTTTTTGTATCGCTGAACTTACGTTTTTTTTAAAGTGATCTACACAGATTCAGTGCTGACAAGTCTGCGTCCTCTGGGATGGTGTGGTGGGTTGACCCTGGCTGGACGCCAGGTGCCCACCAAAGCCGTTCTATCGCTCTCCCTCCTCAGCTGGACAGGGGAGAGAAAATATAACAAAAGGCTCATGGGTCAAGATAAGGACAGGAGAGATCACTCACCAATTACTGTCACAGGCAAAACAGACTCAGCTTGGGGAAAATTAACTCAATTTATTACAAATCAACCAGAGTAGGGTAATGAGAAATAAAACCAAATCTTAAAACACCTTCCCCCCACCCCTCCCTTCTTCCCAGGCACAACTTCACTCCCAGATTCTCTACCAACCCCCCCCAGTGGCACAGGGGGATGAGGAATGGGGTTTACGGTCAGTTCAACACACGTTATTTTCTGCCGCTTCATCCTCCTCAGGGGCAGGACTCATCACACTCTTCCCCTGCTCCAGCGTGAGGTCCGTCCCACGGGAGACAGTCCTCCACGAACTTCTCCAACGTGGGTCCTTCCCACGGGCTGCAGTTCTTCACGAACTGCTCCAGCATGGGTCCATTCCACGGCGTGCAGTCCTTCAGGAGCACAGACTGCTCCAGTGTGGGTCCCCCACGGGGTCACAAGTCCTGCCAGAAAACCTGCTCCGTGGGCTCCTCTCTCCACAGATCCACAGGTCCTGCCAGGAGCCTGGTCCAGCGTGGGCTTCCCACGGGGTCACAGCCTCCTTCGGGAACCCACCTGCTCCAGCGTGGGGTCCTCTACAGGCTGTAGGTGGAGATCTGCTACCCCTCCCCCCCCCAGCTACCAAACCCTTGCCACCCAAAACCAATACAGATGGAGTGGGCAACACCTAGCCTAGTCTTTAAAGTGCCTTTTTCAGGACCTGCATTTAGTGTCAGAAAGGTGGAGTGACACAGGATTTTGAAATACAGGAACGACATTCTTGAGAAATCTCGGTGTTTAAATAGAGAACACATAGGTGGGACTATCAGAAAACTTAATGAAAGTGGAAAGATTTGAATAATAAAACTTCTACTTCCCTTATTAGTGCTTTGTTAAGAAGCAGGAGCATAATTTTTACATCCAAAATTTTCTGCAGCAATTCTTTGATAGGGGACAGGATGGAGTGCATGTTGCCTTCTCTGTAAACTGATTTCTGACAAGTGAGAAACTCCATGGTACTCCCTTCAAACACAACTAACGCCTGCCTCTCAGTCCTTCTCTTGTGCTCACTTTAACCCATCCACTGTCCCTTCGGTCTGTGCAGCAGCAGTGGCCTTCAGGAGTAAAAGAGACTTGATGGACATGCTTCTTTGATTCACGCTGAAAGCCTGGTTCTGCAGGTGCTTAGAAAAACAACTGCACTTGGTGTCAACAGTGAAGCAAATTATTGTCCCTTGCCCTCCTGCCTTGGAACCACAGGCACAGCTTTGCTTTGGTTTTCCTCCTGGTTAGACACTTCTCTCCAAGTTTGTTTGGTCTACCTACTTCTGTTTCTACAGTGACTAATTCGTGCGTCCTCAAGGGCTTCATTCTTGGACCCAGGTTTGTTTATTTATCTCTGTTTCCATATATTGCTGTACTTTGGCATCATGGAGTAGATTTCCAGTTGTGTCCTGATTTTATGCAAATTTATTTTCAGGTGGCTGCCAGAAAGCCAGATGATATATTTTGATTGTTATGATTTTGATGGACATCAGCATTTGGATGTCAAGCAGTTGGTTATCGCATTCTTGCAAGGAAGAATAAACCACTTTTGTAAAGTATTTGGCATAACCTTTCCCATACTTTTTTCCCCTGTTGCAATTTCTTTTTTCTGTACCCGGGCTGTAATATTTAGGCACTCTTCTTTGCTAAGTTGCTTGGTGTAGCTCGTCATACAGTGCTGTTTCTAAGAATGGCTTATTATTATCTCTGTGCTGAGTGTTGGGATGCATAGAGAAAGCAGTTTATTTTTAGAAGGTAAGATCCAAATACGCTTACAGTCACTCCCAATTCCTCTTGAGTGTTAGAGAGACACCACTTCAAACAACCATACAAGTTGAGAACTAAATATTTCTGCTTTGAGGCAAATGTGTGTCTGTGGAGCCAAATTCTATCCTCAGATGCTTATGTGCTGTTCCCACTGGAGTCTGCGGCCTTCCTGTCTGGGAATGCAAAGCAGATTTTGGCATGACACAGTGGCTTGAGAATTAAGACTTTATGAATTGGCACTTTTTTCTTACTGCTTTTGTTTAAGATAAGGATGGGAGAAAATTAAATAACTGCTGTGAGGCTCAACAGTCACTTTGCTTTTCATGGAGCAGAGATTGTCTATTGGGGAGATTTTAAAGCCTGCATTTACATTTTGAGGTAAGCGGCCTGAATTTTATATATACTGCAATATACATTGCTTTTTGAAAGTCTTACCCTTCTCTTTTCTGCTGCAATCTTTGCTGTTCTTCACTGTCCACATGATAATAGCTTACCACCAATGCTCATAACAGATCCCATGCCACTTATTGTTAGACTGGAGGCTAAACCAGCATGTAGTCAGATCAGCGGCCATAATATGAAGCATCCTTAGTTTTGGGAGCTCAGCCTGTGTTTTGCTCCTCCTCCCATTCTTGCAGAGGCCTTTTATTAGAGAAAGCTCATCTTGGTGGTTGGGCTACTAGACTTGCAATTCCAGGCTCTACCACAAAAATGGGCTGGGTACCTCTGTCATACCATTTCACCTCTCCTGCCCTTGTTTCCCCCACCTACCAGGGGCTGCTGGTGTGATATTTGGACTTTGGACACTCTACAAACAAGCTGGGCATCAGGACCTATTGCAACCTGCAGGACTGGTCAAATGGTCTCAGCTGAATGAGCTCATACTAAGCCAACACATTGCACCTTCCTGATGGAGATATGCGTTTTTCTTCATCTGTAAATTATAAGTGGTGGTTGTTTGGGCAGCGTTTCTCCCAAGTGAGAGCACTGCCAGCTCAGTATTATGACTCGTTGAACAGCACGGTCCTATAATGGTAGGCTTTTAAAATATTTTATGGGGTATTTGTATGGGATGGAGTAAGACTAAATAGAATTGCATAGAGCATTTTCCACAAAATTTGCTATAAACCTCTAACAGGGCAAAGCTCATTGCAGACTAATTAAAGGGATCCTGCTGAAATGAAATTTGTCTTTATTGCTTTCACTTGAATAGCCTGGAATATAGCAGTATAAGCAGACCATAAGATTTTTAATCTTAAGATATAGTAGAAGTATTTAATAATACTTCCCATTGTTTAACTAAAAAGACAACAGTGTACAAGTTCAAATCACAGAGGCAATCTTTTAAAGCTGATCCAATATTTGGAAACAAACTTTCCAGGCAGCTCCCCACACTTTATATCACCTCTATGTGCTGGGCACTTTCTCTACAGGTGTCAGCACCCTGCAGCTCTGCTGAGCACCCAGTGCTGTGCAAGACTGGAATTTGCTGTGTCTGTCAGTCCAATGGTTGCTGTCTTTATGTTAGGGGTTGAACACCTATGTGAAGTCTGAAGCCATAGCAATATTCCTGTGCTAAGAGATAAATAAGAGATGGCACCCAGCTTTAGATAGACTAGGTGCAGCACTCTTCCAACTTCTCCCTGTCTTCAATGTTTCCTAAGTGCCCATGCTCTGTCAGGGGAGAAGACAACAGATGCCATAATCTTGATCCACAGACCAGAGAACATATCTTCATATCTTCTGGTTTTTTATTTTTCATCTTGCCTCCTGAAATTTAGAAGAACTTAATATATGTGGTAGAAGAGAGAGAATTTTTTTAAACATGTGTGGTAATTGCAATGTCTGCCCTGGTGTGTACTTCATTAGATGCTGATAGCTCATTCATTAAGAGCTTTATTATAAACACAGACATCTGATGCTTCAGTTGAAAGAAATGGAAAAGTTTGAGAATTGTTTTGTGCTGAATTCTGATGTAAAAATTACAAACAATTCCTCTTCACGATATACAGTGCTGATTTTTTTTTTTTTTTTTTTTTTTTTTCCATGCTGGAATGCTCTACTTGTGAAATTTCAACCAAGAGTGCATTTTAATAGCCAAGTTCTTAACCTTTCCAAATAAAAGTCTATAATGGAAATAATGATAGAGTGAAATTCCACCCTTAATTTGAGCTGTGTTAGAAAGCCTGGATATAACATTATTCTATTACTTATTACTTTTTCCTTTTTTGAAAATGAGTATGTACTTCTGTCACTTGGCTTTACACAAATTCATACACTGTTTAGCACCCTTTACTCAGATGGATGAGATATTACCTAGGTAACCTAGCTCATTTATCTTCAGCAGTGCAACTTGTGTATGGCATTATTCACCAGTGGGGCCTGTTAGACTGGAATGGATGATTTTTTAGCAGTAATGTGTATGTTTTTTTCAGCTCTAATAAATGCTGAAAACTGTATATTTAGACACAAGTATATTTCCACATGACAAAGCCCAGCTCAGTTCAGAAAATACCATCTGGACCCCATTCTCCACTGCATTGTCCCCCTTGTATGCTAGCGTGACCGTGGATGACTTTGGTGTAGGAGTAACGGGGACGTGGTGTGATAGAATGGACCATCAAATTCTGAATCCCCAAGTGCTTTCCAATCTGCTATGAATGAACGCTCATTACTGGGAGACAGCAGTGCGTGTGAGCTCTAACTCAGGTGACTCAGTTGCACAGGAACTTTGAGAGAAAATTCAGGAGACCTTGTTAAAGAGGTTAACATGAAGGAATTGCTCAGTTAAAGCTGACCACAGACTCCCCACCTTAGCCCTTTTGAGCAGAGTCCTTAGGATGTAGCATATAATGAGGGCTTCTCGGATACACATGCCTTCTCCAAAACTGTTGGTACCGGTATGCTCATGCAAGCAACTTGGAGTTCAATTGTAAAGTCCTGAATGTCACAAGCTGTTTGTTAGTATTTTTCCAGCTAAGCTGATGCAAAGTCCCTGTGAGCCTCCTCTTATACTGTCTCAAAATTCCTCGCTGGAAGACTTGAGCGGGCTCACAGTTTTGGACTCATCTTCAGCGCCACATCCTGGCTTCCAGCTCCAGCATTTTCCTGCTGTGCTCCCATGACATCAGGGAGACTCAGGGCTGTATAAAGCCACGCTGTGGCTTTCTTGGTGCATCTACCTCACCCCAAATGTACAGGACCAAATAGACAGTTGTGATGGCACAGGTCTGAGCCAGCGAAAAGCCCCTAATTGGTGTGTGCTTTGCAGTGTGAATGGTGAAGCCTTGTCCAATGGTCAAGTGGTAAACAAGTTAAAAACAAGGCCCCAAGTGCCTTTCTTCAGGCAAAAGCAGCACATAGATTTGGGACTTGTTTAGAGGAGTGGAAAGAGTTTAATTCTATCCACTTTGGACTTGTCTGACAGGTTCTTGCTTTGACTGTGAAACAATTTATACGTTCTTTTGTCCACCAGTAAGTGGCAATGGAAGGGGGAAAGCTGGTTTTAAGTCCTCCTCATTGAAGTTGAGATGGCAAATTGCCGCTTTTGGTTTTTTTAATGACTCTCCAAATTTTTAGACTAACAGATCTCTCAGACTGCTGAGGAATGTTTGTTACTCTTTGGCTTTAAACTTAAGGACTATCAGTGGCTTATGCCCCACAATTTAGGAGCGCTTGATTTAGATAGGATATTCCCTGCTATTCCCTAATAGAAAGAGGATGTTAGAAACAAGCTGTGTCCCTGCATAAGGAAAATATCCTTGTGATGTAAATCTCTCATCAACGCAGGTCTGTCAATGTACCTTTCAGGAAAAATAGATGCTTTCTTCCTCCACCCCTCTAGGCAATGGTGAATCATTAAAAGAGCCTTTTGTTTGTTTACAGTGGGGTTGACCGCATGGGAGCACGGATGTCATGCATGATATATTTATTGACAGATAATCCTTTGTTTGGGGCTTTACCATGAAAAATGGTTTCACTTCGTAAGTATCACCTTCAGAAATTATTTAGTGCCTTTTCTTTTAAATTATGAATCTTTTGCAACCGGGAGAATTCTTGACAGAAGCTGTCTGTAGGAACAGGAAACCTTCTCATGTATCAGTAGCATTAACTCAGCAGATAACCTCCCCTAGCTACATCTACATGGCCCAGCGCTGTACAGCGGAGATGCCCATGCTGGCTCAGAATGAGCAGCAGTAATGTAAAATTTTGAGCTGGTTTCTCTTCCTTTTTAAGTATGTGTATACCCTATGTAGCTCAGATAAATACAGTATGGAACTGGTCACAAACCAGATGCCTCCAGCACTTGGGCTGCGGGGCTCAGATCTGGCTTGCATGTTACAGCTTAGCAGTGAGTTAAATCAGGTAGGGGAAAAAAAAAATATACACATGTATATATCTGTGTGCCTTAGTCTTCTGGAGACTTAGAAAATGTGAGCTTAATAAAGAAAAAAGGGAATGCTAATATTCAAGTGGGAAGAACTGGTCCAACTGGTCTGTTACGGTCCCTGTGTAGTTAGTAGTACATGTACAATCCAGAGTAGCTTAGCTTGTCGTAATTGCAAGACTCTGAAGAAGAGCTTTACATTGATGCTTCATGAGTTGCTAAAACCTGCTGCTAATTGCCTCAGTCTGGAGGCCTCACAGGTGAAATCAAAACAAAGATCCTGCAGGTGTGTTAATCGGAGCAGCCCTGTTGTGCTTCACGGATGTGATTCAAGCCATTCTCCGTAGCAAGATGTGAGGTGGCAGTGCTGTTGCTATCTATGCTCTGTGGGTGCTGCACCCTCTCAAGGAGCCCCAGCAGGCACTAAGGTTTCAAAGCAGCTGGTGCCATGCAGTCAAGCAGGGCAAAAACGTTCTCCTCCAACAGCTCGTGCTCTAGGATCCTGGCAGCATGCAGCAGGTGAACAAGCAGGTGATGCAACGTGGGGAAAAGTGCAGACCAGCAGGTAACATAGCACAGACAGTTGCAAACACGATGGAGTACTTAAATCTGCATCAGTTAGCACCATAACTGGTACCTGATGGCAGCGCTTTGTAGGGACCGTTGCAGTGAATGTAGGTGACTTAAGAAGATAAGGAAGTTACCTCTCCCAAAACGCTATTTTCTTTGGGGGTTGTTTTATGTCCTATAAAATTTAGTTGATCCATTATGAACAGCTCAAAGAAGTTTAATACACACTACGCAGCAAACACAGTGCTTAGGAACGCTGTATGGATATTGGATATATGCTCATTGTAATGGTGGCAAATAAAGGTAAGCCTTGAATACCTGCCATTAGATATTACAGTATTTTTGTTACAGTACATTATCTCAATAATTTTGTGTTAGAGAGCATTTTGTTTATCTGTCAGGCATGAATTGTCATTACAAGAGAGAGGCGAGCTAGTCTGCCGAAATTAGCTAGAAATTAGGTAATATTAATTATTGTGAAAACTGATGTTTAACTGCTCCCTTTTGTTTCTTACAGTACGGAGTGCTTTTACGTCCAAATGATTATAGATTGATTCAGTTGTGCATGAATAGTGCTAAGTGCTGTTAAAATAAAACAACGTTATTTGGCATTTACACACCATTGTGCATATTGGAAGCATTTAAAAATATAAAAGTTTAGATTATGATCTGCTGCAGCTAATATCAGCCCCACATCAGCTACGAGTCACTGGTCAGCAAAGAAGGCAGCGCAGCACAAACATTTCCCTCCCTGTGTTAAAATTCTTGTTTGCCACATAAGCAGGAAAATTATCATCAAATGACATTTATAGGTCTCTAGAGTGGTATGTGCTTGGAATATCACAAGGCTGACTTTTGTATCAGAGTCAAGCCTGTTCACACCAAATGTGAATGCAGTTCTTATTTAAAGTAAAATCAAAGCAGAAATGGGTCAAACTCTTCCAGTTGAAACTTGATTGGAAATGTGTTCCTGAATGTCTTCTGCCCTTTGAAAATCAAACGTAAGTATTTTATTTTAGGAATTATAATCAGTTAAACTTGCAGGGTTGTGGAGGCATGTAGTTTTGGACGTGCCATTTTCTGTAGGACTATTTTATAGGCTCGTATAATCCTACAGAGTTCTACAGCAACGTGACTTTATGGTGATAAGCTACTTCACTCAAGTGCTCTATAGGTTAATATTATCTTAATTTCCCTTTCCTGTAACAGGAGTATAAATCTGATGCTTGCTAATTTTTTTTTTTTTTCCTAATGGCAATTTTAGACCTCCCAAGAATATGACTTCAGGCTAGCGGGCACAGCACTGAAATGTGGGGTCTGCCTTAGCTGTTAGACTGCCATGAGGGACTCATTTTGCTGTACTTCGGCTTCTGTACCTGGCTGTGTTTCAAGAAGAGAGCAATGATTTTGGCCTTCTTCTTAAAGTGCTTTGGGAATGTTCTACTGAATAACGTTTTTATTTTTGTTTGTTGTCTCAAAATCTAATTTCTCTCACAAAAGTCATGCAACCTTAGTGGCCATGCAACGTTTGGGGCTAGAAAAGAAACTATTGGAGCAGTCATTTTCTTCTTGAAAGATGAGGTTTTATAAGAAGAAAACAATGAATTAAAAAGCTACCACAAAACTCTGAACTCATCTCCTTGAGGTTCTGGCTAGCTTTACATCTGCTAATGTTAGGTAATTTCCACTTGCAAAAACATCCCTGTCCCATGCAGCTGCTTCAGGTTTGCTCTTGTGCTGACATATTTAGGGCAGGACACTTTTTAATGTGTGGACGGGCTCATACTAGCAGAATATTACAAAGAAAATGGCGAAGACTACCAATGCCAAATTCATGAATTGCATTATCAATGCTTTATGGAAAGAGCCATGAATCGCATTACAAGATAAAAAAATGAATTTTTCCCCTCTGCTGTTAAAATAAAAAGCAATATATGGTCTGAAGTCTAGCTTTGATATTTCTCTCTACTGTTCTGCCTCTCAAAGCTTTCTTATACTCAATAAAATTCACAGGTTTGCCATATCTTATTCAGTGAGAAGGCAACTTAAAAACTAATATGCTGCGTTGGCACCGAGTGAAAGAAATTGATTTAGAAGATGACAGCAAAGGGGCCATGCTGAAATGTGTATAGCCAGGCAGTGTCACACATCCTTGGAAAGCATTCAAATCGATTTCTCATGGAAATGTATTCCTGAGGAGCTGTATCAGAAAAAAAAAGCTTCCTTCAGGAAGCGCTGATCAGTCCTGAGGGCTCCCACAAGTGCACTACCACAGTGCCACACCAGAAGGATTTACCGGATTAAACGCGCTTTGACATTGCTCTGGTATGTTAGCGCAGTCTGCCCGAGACGGCAGATTAGGCTGGAGCCCAGAACACCCGGTGCTGATCTCAGCTTAACTCCTGGTTTGTCGCTTGGTCAGGGGCAGGACACATCCTTTTCAATGCACTCCAGTTTCTTCGCCTCCAGAACGGGACAACTGAATCCGTTTCCTCAGGGGTGTGAAAAAGAAGGGCCTGAGGAAGAAAGGATAAAACAGCCAGCTGTTTGCTGCTGCTACAATCGTGAAGCCTTAGTTTGAAACACGTCTGGTTTAGATCTTGTTATTTAAGACCCAGTAGACTAGATACACTTCTCTGCTCCTGTGCTGTATCATTGGCTGTTCTGAGCTCCAGGCTTATTCAGGAAGGACCAAATTTCTGAGGGAACCTGGGGGGATTTGTGGATTGCAGTATGAAGCAGAAGTTCTTCTTAACAATTTAGGGATTGCTGGGTTTGGACTTGTAGAATGGCCAGTTGTCCAGAGAGCCAGGACATTCTCATGGGAAGCAGAAAGTTCTGGTAAACTCACAACTTTGTGAAAGCCTGTTGTTCTAAAGAGTACAGTTGAGGTTTCAGGCAGATGGGCAATACCTAGAGAAATGTAGATTATATCCATGAAGAAGGGAAGTGAGATTAGACTGTTCAGAAGCTTGCCTTTTAAGAAATAGTGGCTGCAGTTTTCATATTTCCAGGGAATGAGATTGCATGCACACTGCAATACCAAGAAGGAATAATAATGTAAAATGGAAATAGAGCAGATGAGCAGGAAGGTTTTCTGGTTGCTGCTTTTCCCTTCCTCCCCTGAATCACAGAGTCCATCTACAGATGAAAATGTTAGAAGTAGTTGCTGCTGTTTTCCCTGGCAGCCAGAGTTTAGTAAGCTGCTAACTTAGAGGTTATAAGTCTTTTGCAGTTTCTTAAGAAATATCGTAATCATTCTTCATATGGATGAAATCCTGTATATCAGTTCACTGCTGCTGAACTCACTGCTGCTTTGGAGTTCATTATTTGGGGAATTAATTTTCTGTTCGACTTAATGGTTTCGTCTGTGTGGGGGCTTGGGGTTTTTGTTTTGTTTTGTATTTTACTACAGCAAAATACAGTTGAAAGCATTTCTTGTATCTTCAAAATAAACTGCTTAACTCTGGTGCTTGCGTACCATCCATTTGGGTACCTCGTTCCCTTCCTTCTTCCCCCTTGCTGGTCCAGAGACAACCCTTTGCTGCTCCACTGATTGTAACCCTTTTGTAATTGTAAATTGTAACCCTTTCTCTTTCCCATAAAAATCTCCTACATTTATTGTATAACCAAGAGCTGGGCTGGTGCATTACAAGTTGGGTTTAGCTTGCCCACCTTCATCTAGCCTAGCTGGTGGGTGAATGGCAGCAGGCTGTGAAGGGCCATCTGTGTAGGTTATAGAAGGGACACAGTTTTCTTTATGCCTGGGCTTGAGGATCTTGGTTTCTAAACAGCCCAGTCTTCCTAGAAGCTGTTAAGAGCTACTTGCACCCTTTCAGTCTAATCCCCTCATCTCAGCAACCAGTTGTCTACAGTGACTAGTTTTTCTCAGAAAGCGGCAGCTCATGGACATCTCATGTGAATCGTGATAATAAAGCTTCACGGGCAATTGTATAGAGAGTGCTGCTATGGTAGGAGTCAGGAGGGTAAGAACATAAGCGTGACCGAAGTGGTCTGACCAAAGATGAGTGCATTCACTCCTGTCCTGCTACAGTAAACCCAGCCAACTCTGCAGGTGCTTTAGCCTGTTTGGGACAGACCCATCTTCGAGTTACTGGATTCCCTAGGAATCCACTCTGAGGTGAATCCCACTCCTGAGCAACTACTGTGCTTCTGAAGGACAGTTGGTATTGAACCAAAACAGAGTCACTCCAGGACTAGCATCAAGCATTCATTTCTTACAAAAATTTTATATGTCCTCTATAAGGACATTTTGTAGGTGGCTCACATGTGAGTACATTTGGAGCAGTTGAAGGCACGGCATTAGTTTATTCAGATACTAAACCAGAAATGGAGCTCTTAATAGGGCCTCCTGAAAAAGGTTGAGCTGTTGTGGGGAAAAAAAAAAAAAAAAAAAAAAAGAGCACTATGAAAAAAAATTTAGATTTTTTTCATCCTTTTTCCTTGTTTCTTTGAGGGAATCAATTGAAAACTGTTGTTTTAGAATTAAATAGAAATGCAACATTTTCATTTAGATGCTTTTTGAAGGGAGCTGAAATGTTTTGGTTTTTTCTCCTGAGACTGTCATTCCGTGTGTGTAATTTTTATTTCTTATCTCAATCCACTTTTATAATGACAAAAAAAGGAGAGGGCAGTGAAAGAAAAAAAAAAAAAATTGCAAAAACTGAAAACCTAAACTATCCTCTGATTTGTATCAGCATAGAATTTCTTTTCATTTGAAACATTTTACTAAAATTGCACAAATCCTTGAGCCACAAGAAAGCATTTTTTAAATGAAAATATTACCACTGAAAAATTTACTTTGGTTCTCAGAAGATTTTACCTGCAAATCACTCTAGCCAACTCTACCTATTGGTGAAGCAAATCAAGCACAAGTGTGTCAGCTGGATGTGTTTGAAATAAGGTAATATTGCTTACACTGTAATATATCTTATAACAAAACACTCTGATCCCTTGTAAGCAAATGGAACAGTGTGTGAAGAGTATGGATAATTATTGCTAGTTTTCACTCTGGCGATCTGGGTGGAACACTGAGTGTCATGTCAATGTGTCAGTTTTGCCCTGAGGAGTGAGTAGGGATTATTGGGTTTGGTAGCATTTTGTTTCCCAAGTGTTATAGGGGAAAGGTCTGCATATTTTCAGATATCTGGTAGTCAAATGTTGAGGATTTAATATCTCCATATTAAATTAAGGTGTGCTATCGGCAGGCCAGGACTAAGCGTCTGGAGAAGAATTTAGTTCTGTATTTGTACAGTACCTGCATCGCTGGGTTCTGGCTGGGCTCTCCTGTGCAATACATGCTGTCAGTTCTTCAGGATCTGAAAGGCAGTAACAGCTCTAAGCCCTGATAGAGACAGTCCACTGTCAGTCCACTAGGTTATTAATTAATTTTAATGAACCTTGGAACATGCAGTATACATGAAAACGCTGTTTTCAAAAGCAGTATTTTGCCAAGTAAACAATAGAAGCAGGTACTTCAGAAAGCCAGCTCTATTTAGTAAAATAGGTTTTCCTGTACATTTTCCTCTGTGCCTTTATTTTTGAAAAAAGAAAATAAAGCCTCCAAACCAGAATTTTTGTTGTTGTTGTTAATTTCTACTCAGCAATTCTGCTTGCACCTTGCAGTATCATTATTTAAAAGAAGAATTGTATTTTGGAAATATAATTCACCATTTGCCAGTCTAGCTTGATGCACTCACTAGACAGTGGGGTTTTCCCTGCCTGGGCTTTGCAGAGGCTAATGGGTTAAGTGCTTGAGCATAAAAAGACTGAACTGAAAGTTATCAAAATAATTGAGGTGTCAAATACAGTCATTCACTGACACTTCTTGTCCTAGCAGGTGGCTGAGGTAGAAAAGGCAGTCCTGGCAAAACACGGGGTAGGATCCACCAGCCGGCTTCCACCACTTCCCTCTAAATCATCTTGGGCCATTCCAGCGTACCCCCACTACCTGAGAAGATGGGGCTGATTAGGCCTGTTCACTTATTTCTCTTGACTAATGGGCACGACAGTGGCCGTTTTAGACCCTGCACTGCTCGAGAAGCTCAGCTTTTATGAGTATCAGACTGAAAGCTGAACGGTGGCTCCTGCCTTCCAGTGCAGAATACCAATGTGTCCTCAGCATCCCCTCGTAATCGTGCTGCAGCAGACCTGAGCTACGGGCTGTTGATACCATTTGGGGTGCTTAGATCAGCTTCCCATTTGCTCTGGTGCTGTATGGTATGTGGCACTAGAGATGAATTAATTGTATATTTTATTTAACAAAGACTAAAATAAATTAGCAATGTACTGCCTGGCCTGAACACCCGGTAAGTACTAGTAGTTTTCATTATCCCTCAAGAAATCATTGACTATTTTATGCGATGCAGTAATGTATTATTCATAGACAATTTCATTGGTAGCATTATTGCAGATTCTCAATGTAACAAGAATGTACCTAAAGCCATGAAATCCTTAGGAAGGGAAAGATGGGTGATCTTCCATAAAAATGAGAATATACGTGCATATGCATACACACGGAGGACTACAGGTCTTCATGGAATCAGGCAAATGCCTTTTAATTGTGGCAGTGAGCCTTATTCTTAAAGCATGTCTGCTACTACTCCTTATAATCCACTAATCCCTCTGTTTATTAATGATAAACTTTAAATATTGGGCTGAAATGTTGTTCTCTGCCTGAAGCTGAACATTTTCAGTCTTGTTGTTAGCAAGTCGCCTGTATTTATTACATGGATGGATATCCACATTTCCAGCCAATTTATTCACCAGGCTTGGTACGTAAGAGTACGGACCTGGAGAAAACCCATTTGCGTAGCACAAAGTCCCATCTTCTGCAGTGACAGGACATGGTGCGCAAAATTATATACTCCACGCTGTCATTTAAGGCAAAGGACTCAATTTCATAGTGTGTCTTTGGCAACGTAAAGTAATACCGGTAACAAGACAGCTGTTCAGCCTCTCTTTGGTGTAAAAAGGTGTAACTCTTCTGGCATCAGGGAGGTTCACTTATCGTCACTTCAGGCTGCGTCATCAGCCATAACTCTGCCTTTTCTGCTCCTCGAGTCTCCGGTTTCCCAACCCGAACGCTACATCTGAGGCAACCGCGTGTGTCACCGCAGCAGGTTTTTCTCGGCAGAGTGCTTCTTTCTAACCCACCGTTCGTTCCCCAGGCGTTGCAAAATCGAGGAAAGAGCCTTTACTCCAGTGGTGGCAGATGGTAGCGCTGCCTCTTTATGATTCCACCCTGGAGCACTTCCCAGCTCGCTTGGGACTTGCTACAGGGAGGGAACTGAGCTCTGCCTCACCCGCTGCTGCCGCACAGGCTCTGCCTCAAAGCTTTCGGCACATGGCCTCACCTGCCTTTGGGGACCTTGGTGCTGTGGCTGCACAACCACGATGCTCTCTCTAGAGCTACCACCATGCCCAGTATCAGACCAATTCTGTCCAAAGGCAGTGGAGCTTGGATTTCACAACAGCAGCAGAGGTAAAAAAACCTGGCTTTATACCCTCCCCAGTGTGTCCGGACTGGATGCTTGTGGCATGGAACAGAGACCTTGTGATACTTGCAGTGAGTGCAGTGTAAAAGCATATTGTGTGACTCCTTTCCTTTTTGCAGTATGTCTTATGGTTGCCCTTGAAACTATGCAGGCAGTGTTATTGAAGTGAGATATATTGCAGTTAGAGCTTGGTACGCTGGGTTGGGCACTTTAGAAGGCTTTTACCACTTCATAATTTAAATGTATGTTTGTCCCTCTTTAATTGAAAAGTTGTAAGGAGTGAAAGGTTTGTGGATTTGCACTGTTTGAAGGCTGCTTTGTCTTTTGGTTACCGAGGAAACTGCTTTTAATGTAAAATCAGATTCCAGTGACCTCAAACTCTCTGTTCTGTTGGGGTTTGTGCATCTTTCAGGATATGAGCTTGTTTCAATGGGAAACTGTTTCAAAGCATTTTATTCCTGTCTGGGGTTTGACATATCTAAAGAGTGCTGATGAGGCTTGAAAGTTCAGCCAGCACTGAAACTTCTAGACCAACTCTAGGTTTCTCACAGATCTAGGGCTGGACCTGATGCCGACGTTGCTGACTCATGACTTTTGAATACATGCACTGACATGTTACCCTGTATCCTGACTCTTACGCCCAATTTCTTGTCTACTCCTTTGCCTGGTCATACAAGTGTAGTATGCACCAGTGATGTCATGGTTTATTGAGTGGTTAGATGTGGTATACTGGAGACTTTTCATATTAAAGCAGCGGTAGAGCTGGGAATACTGCCTGCTTTGTACAGTTAATGATAAAATCTCATATGAAGAAGGCAAAGAAGGTGATGGCTCTACAGCTCTGCAGTTCTCATCCATCTCATGCTCAAGGTGTTGAGGAAAAGAACAAAGCAATCTCTTAGAAACCGATGTTGAGACTAGGATGCCTCTTATCTCTCCTTTCAGACAGTTGTGTTGTTTCTGAAGACCCATGGCATTGGTGCATAGGGTCTTCCATCCTTAATTTAGAGCCGAGGCATGAGAATGTAGATTGCGAATTTGCTGAAGCCCTTAGACATATTGGCTTGATTCTGGTATTTCACAGGCAAGTCATGGGACGTCTGGGAATGCAGTCTCTGTCTTGGCTGCTAATCCCATGGCTCCTGAGGCTGGGACTGAATAGCCACCTAACTCGCCTGAACTCCACCGGCAGCAGGGCCTCTCTTCTCACAAGCTGTGAGAACTGCAGAGCAAATGGATGCTGAGGTGTAACCTCTGGGGCAGGAGGACACGATTAAACCCAGTTCTGTAGTAGAGACCTTTCTTTTTCCTAGCAAGTATCAGAAGGTTGCACGGTAGACACATCTTGCTCCCATTGCGGTATTTAGCAGACTGCATGGGATGGTGTAGGAAGGTGCTTTGTACTCCATGGTAGTCAAGGCATTGGGCTGAGGGAATAGAGTGGGCAGGAAAAGTCTTCTATGTCAGCAGCTCAGATACCTGCTAGCCAGAAGCAGCTTCAGATCATGCAAGCTGCAAAAGTGCCCTTCAACAGTTCTCTCCCAAGTCAGGAAAAGACAAAGCTTATCTACAGTGGCGGTTATGGGAAAAATATCTAAAAAAAATATATATATATATGTGTGTATATATGTATTTTCTCCTAGAGGCACATCCTCATATACCTTTTATGTGGAGCATAAGTACATTAATACAGAGGAAGAACTCGCTTCAATAGCAGGTTCTGCTGCACAGCAGAAGGCCATGGCTGCATAGGCGTGAGCCTCCAGCCCAGAAGGCGAATTGCACATCAGCTTTGGAGGGTAATAAGGGCATGACCTTCTCACCTAATGAAGGAAAGATTTCCCAGCGGATGCTGTTCCCTGCTGTCTGTTTTATGTTTTTCCAGTCACAGGCCGCAGTTCTAGCCCTCTTTTGCAATCGGCAGCACTTGTGCTGTCACCCCAGCACCAATTGTGGGAGGAGGCAGGTCTGGCTGGCCATGGTGCTCTGGGTGAATGATCAGGAAGGATTTTGCAGGCAAAGAGGTCAAGAAAAAAATAAGTTACTGCAAAGGAAACATAGGACATGAAGATTAGCAAAGAGAATTCTTGAAGGTAGCTGGGAGGAGGTGAGTGGTTGATGAACCCTATGTGGCTGAACGCTTTAAATCTCCCGGAGTTTATGCCATCTAGAGCAATGCAGGTAGGCTTCAGGACATCTGGGCAATTTTTTTCCATCCTGGTAAAATATAATTATTATTGCATTAAATGAGTTTTGGAGGTTCAAGGACTGAACTGGACCATAGTATGTATGAGGTGAGCTGGAGAAACCTTGGTGAAACAGATGTATTCATTTTCGCGTCATCACAATCCAAATACTTCCTGAAAGTGAATTGATTTCTGTGCTGCTGTTTTGGAAGGAGTGGGGGAGGAAAAGCTTAAACGATGTCAAAACATCCCATTTTGACTCTCGGAAGTTGTTGGGGTTTTTTGGGGTTTTTTTAATATCATCATCTTTAACTTGCAATGTATAAATGCAATCTAAATTATTTCATAGCACAATGTTAGATCAGTACAAAGCAATTCTTTTTCTCTAAGAATGTCATGTTTAATTTTGTTTCTTAATTCAGAATTGGAAATCTCAAAGCTCTTGATGAAACCAAATGTTCATCATTGTTTGGACAGTTCTCTCCAGGTGCTCTACTTTCAGCTGTGGAAGGGTTGCTCCATAACACAGACTGCAGTGTCTTCCTCCTACCCTGAATCTTTTCTGGCTGGGGTGAAATCCCTACAGAAAAGAACTGCTTTTTCCTATGTAAACTGTGAAGCAGAAGGGAGTAGTAATTGTCATCAGGTCTTCCAGGGTCTACTATAGTACTAATTCAGGCCATATATCTTGCAGCAGGCATTAACAACAACTGTATATATACAATAAGTTTGACATGTTTGAGTTCTAGCAGCCTTAAACTCCAGGGATTCAAGCCAACTTCATTAAAGTGGTGAGAGAAAATGTTAGCAAGTCATTTTAATTTGATTTGGCATATACACACCTTTTGACTTGAACCACATACTGTTGTCCCAGTAATTTAGTCTGGGTCTTCTGGCACACTGTGTCAATGTAAGGGGGAAGTGGTGCAGTTTCCTTGGACTCACGCTGATGCTTTAGCTGTGTCTTTGCAGTACTTGTTCACTGTATATGTATGTGTGTGTATATATATACACATGGGAAAAAGCTTGTATTTTCCCCATATGCAAAGTATTGTGAAGCATAAGCCCAGGTTTTGGTGCCTGTCTTAGGTATTTTACATCTTTGTTGCTAAGGCAGGTAGTGTATATTATGCAGGTAGTGTATAGGGCATGTATATTCGTTTGTTTAGTGTAACAGTTTTTGAAGACGCTGGCCAATTTCAATTTTATTTGGAAGAGAAGCAGGAGTGTCAAAAGGACTGCACTCCTACAAGTTTTTAAGTATTAGTGGCTCATAGAGGAGCCACAGTCAAGAAAAGCTAACCCTTTATGAGACACCAGGAAAGCATGCAGAAGAGAGACTTGTGAACCTGATTTACTACTTCCTATTATTCCTCGTTCAATTTATTTGTTTAAACCTTAAATATACCTAATTCATACAGAGTGCAGTATGTCTACACACATTTGTCTGTTTGTTATACATGCATATTGTTCACTCAAATCCTTCCAGAAATTAATTGTGCTCCCCCTTGTTAAAAGCATAACCTCAGCTCCATCTGGTGGCTCTGTGGATTAATAAGACAAAACTGCTGAAATATATCTTGTCTGAGATTTTGCTTTTTGACTAGTGAAAAAAATAAGTATAGCACAAGACATGCAGACGTGTCAGCTCCCTCAAGATAGACATGACACATATAAGAGAAGACCCTTATCTTTTGATTCCAGTTTTGGGGGGGTTCTTATTTTCTGGACTTCATGCCTTTAGAGATCAGGGTTTTTTTCCCCTCAATCATAAGAGCTAAAAAACTACTTTAAAAAAAAAAGAAAGAAATTTCCCTCCCCTTTTTCCCCCCCTTTATCTCTTGAGAGCAGGAGGTAAAGCTTTATGAGGAAGGTCAAATACTGTATCTGAGTTGCACTGCCTTCCTGATTTATAACTCTCAAAGTGTGACCCCTGGAACAAAGCTTCAAGCCAGCACTAGAACCAGAAATACTCATTGACTGTTCCATGCAGCTAATTCTTTACTAATTATCTATTTCGCTAAAAGTCAAGTACTAAGAGCGGGTATATTCTTGCTTCATTGCTTTTTCTCTGCTTATATTAAGAAGGCATTGGGCTTAGATTTTCTGTTATGCAAGCTGTTTTGTAGTCAGAAATTATTTTTATTCTAAGCAGGATAAGAAAAAGAATTCTGAAATGAATTTTTCATCAAAAATTAGTGTTAGATCTGGCAGACTTTTTGTTTTGAATTTGATCACATGTTTTTAAAAAGAAAAAAATTAGGGCAATGCTCAAAATAAAATATGAAACTGTTCTGTTCAGACACTGCAGGCCTGGCTTCACATTTTCAACAAAACAAGTGATGCAAATAGATGACAGAGCTTTTTGGTGAAAAATTAAATGTCTTGCAGCAGTGGGTTGTGGCAGTGAGCTGTGCTGCGTCTGTCAGCTTTGCACGAACATGAGGGCCTGGAAGTAGACGAGTGAGAATTAGTATGGCCATGTGTAAGGTCAGCTGAAAATTAGATTCTTTGCTGTTTTCCTATTGTGAAATGATACAACAGCACTGCTGAAACTTTGGCTAGTTCATATAATTTAAATGCATTCTGAATTGAATGTATTTGTTTTAAAAACATTAAAATTAAACAACTTGATTTCCCTCTGCCTGCCCCTGCCTTCTGAACTTGACTTAAACTCTATGACAGTTTGGATAGCCTCAAAACATGTCTTTGAAGAATTTTAGTAATGTAGCTGACATATGTAATTCTTCACCCCCATTTGGCAATTAGCAGAATTGGTGGCTCTTTGTTCAGCTTGCAGATCTTGTTTTATGTATTGCAGGTGGCCATGACCTTGGAAAACCATTACAAATATAGGGTGCTGATAGGAGTAGGAAATTGTGAGCTAGTCTGATAAGGGGAAAGCCAAATCCAGTGTCTTTGGCAGATACCTGCTGAGAGAAGCAGAGAAGCCCAAGGTTATGGTAGAAGTGGTAATCCAAGACTGGAATTCACTTATTCCTTGTACCTTCTTAGTCCTCTGGGCCACGCTGTCTATGCTTCATAGCAACACAACCAATGCTGTTAGTGCTACAAGCAGTGAGAAAACCTGAACCTATAACAGAGGAAGAACGGAGAAGACTACATCAAGGCACTGCAAAGCGCAGCAAATACATCCAGGTAGAACAAACTTCTGAGTTAAGAGTCTGTGCGAAACAAGGATGTCTTGCAGGTAATTTTAGCTCTTAATACGTTCAATTTTGCTGTAGAGGTCTCTTCACAGAAGTTTATGGTCTCCAAGCATTCCTGGCTTATGCCCATTGCTAGGCATTTGGGAGTTGAGCAGTTGCATATTCTCTCTTTTTTATACTTTGCACATTCCTATTTCTAGTATGGTGAAGAGTTTTATATAGCCACAAAGAGTTTTATATGTCTTAGTGACATTTAGTCTACATACTCTCCTCTACTTCTCAGTTTCCTAATGAACAAGCTGTAGGCTGCATATTTGCATACATTAATGCTTTGTCACTTTGAACTCAAGGCAGAAGACTATTCCAGGCAGAAATACCATCTTGTTCCTCTCAGAAGACGTAATACAGGAGAACATAAAAAAACAGCATTTGGAATCTTTTAACCAATTTTTGCACAGGGTGTTTTCCTGCCTCAGCTGTTTATAATAATGCTGAAGATCTCAAATGGGAGCAGCCTCTTGGTGCGTGAAGAACTGAGTTTATTAATGATTAAAGAGAGCCTTTCTCCCTAACCTGTGTGCACTCGTGATAGGCAGAGGCCAGGAGATGACAATCCCTCTCTCCAGGAACTGGTGCAAAAATCACCAGACATGCCCAAGGTTCCACAGTGTGGTTCTGTAAGTAGGGATATTTAATCTCTGCTGCCAAAAATAAGACCACCCCCACACACAAAATGTAATAAATTACTTTAGACTGAGGCTAACTAAAACAAACATGTAGTCTACTGCTGAGCAATTTACTTCAGAAAAGAAGGAAGTGGCCCCAAAAAGTTTACAAGGCCTTTCCTCTTGCCTGGCAGTTGTAAATGATGTGCTCCAGAGAAGGGAGATGTGCAAAAGGGTTAAGCAAAGCCCATGTGACAAAACTGTTGCCTCATTTCTGCCGCTTGCACCCTTAAATTGTATACTGAACGCATGTTTGAATGATGGCATCTGCAAGACAATGTTTTCCCAAGAACAAACAAACAAAATCATGTTAGGGAGCAGAGCTGTTCAGTGTTTTCTATTCCACTCATGAAATGCAGGTGAACTTTCTATGGCATTTATTAAAAAAAACCCAAAAGACACAAGAGAGCAATCATACTTGTGTGTGTCTGTGCTCGCATTCAGGTGCAGTGGAGGATTATGGTGTAACGAGGTCAGGTATTGATCTGGGGAGCAGACAATTTTCTTGGGAAAGGCTGGAAGGATCCACAAAGAAGCATTACAGCCCCTGGGGATCCCCTGGCTCTCCCCCAGCCCTTTTGAAACGAGCAACCCCACTTCTGCTTCATTGCGTAGGGGTACAATCCATACATGAGCCTGTGTGCACCACTTAAATGTGCCACTAAGGAGCCAGGATCTCTACGAAGGGAGGCAGGATTTGCTGAGGGATCATCCCATGCTACCTCAAAAAGGAGACTGATTTACAAGCTCACCATCACTTGTCCCCACAGAGGCCCTGAAATGTCAAATCATCAAGGATACAGGACATGTAAAATATTTGTTTTAGAAGGAAAGCAGTCTTGCCCTGCTGAGCTGTAAGGAGCATAGAAAGGAGGATGACTTGACAGGTAGAGAAACACGTAGGTAGCATACACCTCTCACGTCCCCTTATAATTAATCAGACACTTTTCAGTAGTAGGGAAGCCTCTTTGTTCTTGGGGGGAGGGGAGTTGTGCAAGCAGAGAAATGGGCACAAAATGCCAGAACTGCATGTCCATAACATCACCAAGTTTTTTGTGGAGATTGCAGTATTTTGTAGCACCCCTTTACAGCAACTCACAGAGAATTATTAGCTACAGACCATAGGAGGTATATGGCAGCAGCAGAAGTATTCACTTTCTTGTGCAGTAGTTCACTAAAACCTGACCTTTTTATCTTATTTTAACCAAAAAGGGCAAAATCAATCATAAAATGAATATATATTCCCAAATCGACGTGTGTTTCTTAATTGGAAATTTCTACTGCTGTAACAACTTTCAACACACTTGATGCGATTTTGACATGTTGCAATTTGGTCTGTGGAGTTTTAATGACTGTATGTGAGGTAACATTGATTTTAGACTTACTTTGTTCCTTTGCCGTTTTTCTTAGTCACTTGCTATGGCATTTGTATCTACAGACATAAGATGAAGTGTTGTTCAATCTTGCCGCAGTTGTGGCACTGTCATTCCATCTGAGCTTCTCTCCTTTGATGTTAAGGGAGCCTGCAGAGACCAGGCTCCTGGCTTAAGCATCTGAAGATAAGTGCTTAATGCAGGCTGTGTGAATACCCCTTTGCTGCCCCTTGTCATCTCTTGTAAGGCTTACTTAAAGTCAAGTACTTAATTACAGCATTTTTAGAGGAATCTCTAGCATGGACTTGGTGGATTTCAGGAGTGTCTCTGAATACCTTACCAGAAATATATTGTAGTTTTATGTGGTTATAGAGGAAGAAGAGAACAGCTGTAGTGGTAGTTTGGATATGTCTGTCCCACTGGTTGTCTGCTCTGTGAAGCTGCTTGAACTGCACCAGATCTGAGCAAGAAGGATGGCAGTGGGTGTAACAAAAACATTGGGAGCTTTCATTAGGGCTGGCAAAGCTTTCCATCCAAGCTGTGCATCTTCAGCAGGTCCCCTTAGAAGCAAAAGTCCAAGGACCTGATTAAAATAAGTGGTTATGTTACATCGACAGTATCTCTCTGCTTTGTAGGGAGCCTCACACAGGCACTTCACAGTCCACAGTAAAGTAATTTTTCAGGATCACAGAAATACTAATTTGGGGACTGGGAGAAGGTAGAACATTTTCCACAATAGTGAAAAATTCATGGTGCTTTGCCTAGCATTTATTCAATTGAAATATCGGACACACCAAGTTTATGATTTGACATTGGCTCCTGAAAATTTTGGGATGACTCTAAAGAAAGCTTTGGCCCGATGTGATAGACCAGTCAAATTCATCTAAGCCGAGCTTTTGACTAACTTGTATTTGTACTGTGCTGGCTGAAAAGCTGAATTTTTACCACCCTCCCCTAGAATAGGTTGTTATTCTTGGCATCACTATTCATGTTATTGTCAATGATGGATCACTTTTTCTGCATGTGGTAGCCCCACTCCTCCTGGTCTCTCACACACACTGCTCTGCTCAGAGATGCTTGGGAGGGGAGGACGTGGTGCCCAGTTGCCACAGCAGAGGAGCTCCTGATTAAGATCACAAGGCAAAGTGCTGCTTAATTTAAGGAAAGATACCCTGCCCAGAGGTGATATATTCAGTCACAGCTTAATTGAAATCAAATAGCATGCAAAAAGGAAAGAGAGACAGCAGACAAAAGGTTAAGCAGAGCACCTTGTATCAAGTGTTCAGCTGAGGATTAACTATTGATTGTGAAGCATAAGCCAAAAATCAAGTTTTATTGTGTACCCTACAGTGATTTCTGCGTTCAAAATGAATTCTGAAAAGCTGGCACTTGTTTATCTCTGTACGTTACTGCAGCATGTGTGGCAAGAAAATAAAGAAGTAATGAAATATCATTAGTGTTTTCTTTTTGTTGATTACTGAGTTTCTTTAGCTGCAGGAAATACTGGAGAAAATTTATGGCTCCAACCTTTAGTTTAAAATTAATGTAACTGTTAAACTTTGGGATTATGAACAGCTGCTTGTCGAACAGCAACAAGAAGACAGCCTTTACAAAAAACACCTAATAAGTCTGCCTGCATGAGGGAACTTTTGCACAATAAGAAGAGTTGATCAGTAAGAGTAATAATCTGTTTTAAAGGGGGAATGTAGATGATAGTAAATAAGAACAAGTGTTGAAACTGGCAGCACAAGGCACATAATGAAGCTGTTTCAAGGAGATTTACAGTAAATACAGCTTTTTTTAATAACAGGATGTTTACAAGTTCCTCTTACTTTTTTCTCCTGACTCCAGCACAGTAATTCCACTGGCTCAGTTGGCAGAGTAGTATAGTCAGGCCTGATGAGAGCTAGATTTTGTTCTGTGACTGAATCATACCCACTTCATCCTCCTAGTCCACTTTTGCTCGAAAATGTTTCCTGTTTAATTCTGTCCTCTTCTTTCAGGAGAGTTAAACAGTGGGGGACAGTGGCTTTACAAAAAAGACATTGGTTTATATCAGCTTTTGGGGTTGCCACCTCTTCTGTTCATAACTTTTTAAGCTGCCATTACAGTGCCATTGTCTCTTCAGTGGAGTGGTGCCTCGTTTTGCCCCATCCAGTGTGTCTTGCCCTTGCAAGAGTTCTGTCTGCAGAGACTCAGGAGAAATCCTTTTTAAAAAAGCAAACATTTTTGGAAGGGTTTTTTTTCTGATTTATTGTATGATATTTCTGTTCCTGAGGCATCTTTCATCTGATGATTAGCATCAAAGCATTTTGTAAGTCTTGATTATTTAGCTTTCTTGGTAGTCTCAGGGTATTTTGAGAAAATTTTTTTGCATATCTCATGGTTGAAACTTACTACTTAACAGCACAGAGCAAGTTGGCATAACAGCTTGGGCCAGAATTAAAAAGATGAGTGATGGTTGGCTAAAACTGTGGGAGGAAACTGATGTGCAAAAAGGACTGTAAGAGTTGAGTGCTTCACAGGCAATCGAGACCTTCCTCTCTTTCATTTCTGTCTTATTTTATCTGTAAAGCTTTGGAAGAAATAAAGAATTGGGCACTGAGCAGAGATTGCAGAAAACCTTGTTGAGCTAGAAAATGGAGGAGTGGTTGGAGAACGTCAGTGTTGAGTCTGGGGCCGTGGCTAGCTTGTGAGAAACCAAGAGGCTTCCGATGCTAGCTTTCTCATGGCCAGCAGATGAATTGGATGAGCAGCACCACAGCTAGGACCTGTGGTCCTTGAAAGTCCTCCGTGTACTGGTAGCTGAGAACTGGGAAATCCAATAGCTCACAGGAGGGCTGCTGAGGGATCTGGTAAGGTAAGCCAGCCAGGCAGGGAAAAGGCAAGTGATCATCTTGCATCAAAAGGGACATGGTCCATGAAGCCTTAGCTGTTTCTAATGGAAACAGTTCTGCTGAAAAATAGGTAGCCAATGTTAGCTATAAGCCCTCAGAGATGTTTGCAAATGCTTTTTATTTCACACTAAGAAATAGCCAGAGGAATATCATTGAAGTCATTCACAGTAGGAAAATTGAATGAGCACCCAGTCTTTGCAAGATTGAATGAGCAGATACGACCGTGGGATTAACAAATACCCATCCAGTTAATCACCTCGTGTGCCTGGTTTTCAGACATAGCACCCACACCAGGGACGATTGGTTAAGGAGCTCTGCGCTTAAAGGGACCAGATTTCTGCATAGCTCAGCACTCTTTGGGAAGTATCTATTCCCCTAGCATCGTGAAAAGATATGCACAGGGTGAGCTGGCAGGACATGCTCTGACCCACTATAACATAGGCATGTGTATCAGCCTTCAGTAACTAGCTGTAAGTCCTTAAAGATGGTGCTGAAATGGAAAAAGATATGCAGGCATGGAAAATAATGGCCAAATTTGTTTAACATACTTTACAACAGTGGTTATGTCACATAATTTTGAGTGAATCTTATTCATTAGAAGCTGAGCCTCTGCATTCAGTGTTGTAGAAGTCTGAAGGAATCACGAAGAATTTGTCTAATGGGCATCATGCATGAAGGCTGCTGAAGCATTGGGAAAGGATAGATCTTCTGCACCAGTAATGCTCTTATTGCCATAGTTACAGTTGTCTGATTCTCCTTCTCCTGCAAGTTGACAAATCACATTAAGAATATTTTCAAAAACCTGAAAGTCTCACCTAGGATGCAAGTAGCTGAACAGCTGCTCTAAAAGCCTGCTCTGCCTATAATCATGCCTAATCCTGCATCACCTGTGGGCGAAGCCTTCATTGTTTGTAAAACCAAAACATCTACCCGCTCCTTAATCCCAGGTACCGCCACCCCAGGGACTCCTTTAGCAAAGACTATGTGGATGCTTTGGGCATACTGAGCGCTACGGAGGGCTATGGGGTAAAGCAGCAGTTTCTTATGTGCCTTCCTTCCTAGGGAAGGGAATAAGTATAATGCTTGGGAACCTGTTCAGATGAGGGCCCGGGTTACGTATGTACGGTTGGGCAGAGACACTGGGATCAGGGTAAGTTGCTGTTGACTTGTCTTGGCAAGGCTGAAATGCCTCTTCTCTCCATAAGATGAGAGCACTGATTCCAGCTCCCTCTGAAATATGGGCAAATGGAGCCATCTTTCATTCCCTGTCAGGAGGCTGTGCCCTACCTGAACCGTGCAGGTGTATAATAGCACAGGCTTTGAGTAAGAGCCAGAGCAAGGGCATTTATCACTTTGACTGAAGAGTCTCGACTCTTGTTCTGTAAATGAAAGAAAAAAGGCTCAGAGGAATATGGTTGCTAACCCACTATGGCACTTTTAACGTCAAGTCCTATTTCAACCCTCTTCATTTGTATCCTTTTATTTCTTCTGCATCTTCCTGTTAGCAAGCAATAGTAGCTTCTTTTTCCATTTCTAGGCCCTCTTGTCTCAAACCATGTGGTAAACAGGGGGGCCTGACCTAACCAGGTGCCTGAAAGGTGTTAAGAGGAATTTTCCCCTTCCAAAGCACCTTGTCTCAGTTCCCTGCCCTGTAAGGAGCTGTGTGGTGGTTTGGGTGGTTTCAGCATACTCTGTAATCCACTGGCTGTCTTTCTCCATGGGAAGTGTGAGGATGTCATTGTGTGCTGTGCTCACAAACTAGACTGCCAGCCATTCTTGCATGTATTTTTTTCTCATTTTGTAATCTGACTTGATAAATTAAGAGTGGTTTCCATACAAACAAGTAGGCTAGCAGACTCTGGAGGAGGCGCTTCTTGATGCCTCGCTTAGTACAATTAATGGGATGGGCAAAGGGTCCTTCTGTCAAGCACATTGCCTTTGTGTTCATCTGTCATCTCCTTTTGCAGTCTCATTTAAGGTAAGTCTGACGTGTTCAAAGTTTCAGAAGAAGCATCCATTTGAATCTTTTAACTGAGCTCAGGAAAGCAGAAGCAGCAGCAAAGTTGAAAATCTGGAAAGGGGAAAAAATGTCAGTTTGGGTCTGAGGCAAGCCTTGTTGCAAAGGGGCAGAGGTTTCGTAAGAGGCAGGGCATTTTTTTTTTCTGACAGTTTGCTGTAACTCTTATGGAGGGTGGCAGTGAGCCTCTCCCTCCCTCTCAGGGACAAAGCTTCCCCTCTGGACCATGTCTTCCACAGGGCTCTGAGGCCACAACAGCTCAGAGAGGGGGGACATTTCAGCATCACATGGGAAATGGAGTCCACTCAGGAGACCCCGACTTGGAAGGAGACAGGGTCTGGCACAGAAAAACCCATGAGGAGCCAGACTGGTATTTCCAATTAAGTACGGCACTTGCAATTGTCAGTGTTCAACTTCCCATAAAAAAGAAACAGTTTCCAGTGAAAAAAGCATTTCTAAAGGTTGGGGTTTTTGTTTTTTTCAAGTCTTTGCCTACATCTTTTGCACAATTAGACCTTATTATCTAAGAGTGTGGAAGCGATGAACTCTGTATCTGCCCAACATGCTCCACACTAACTGTATTAGCCTCTCCTGCTTGACCTTATGGATTAAGGTTTTGAACTGTCACCTGTAGCAGGTTTCATAATGGCCATTAATAATATCTAAAAGTACATGTGTATTGAGAAGGGAGGGAAGCAGGCATTCTCTTTCAGTTGATTAAACAGCTGCATTGTATCTGTATTATCTGGGCAAAGTGACTATTTTCCCCTTAAACCATGGGGGTTTTTGCTTGTTGAGTGAATTGACTAAAATTGCATTGAGCATGACTTAGAAGGCATTAGACCAATGACATACAGTGACTTATGCTGTATTATTCCATTCACAAGCTGTTTGAACAATGGGTCAATAGTTACTAATAGTTTGCAATGAGAGATCAGGCTGTGGTCTTCGATATGGTTTTTAAGTTGAACCCTACTGATTTAACTGTGCATGCAGAGTATATGTCTGCAATCGCATCTTCAATTTTAAGTTATAACCAAGCTGTAGGAAATAAAAACTCCATACCGAGTAAATTATAGGATACTTTATTTTACTTAATCTTGCCCAGCAAGCTAAAATAAACATGTGTCCTTAGATATATCAGTAATTCATGTAACATGTTAATTACTCAGTGTGCAGTCATTACATTTCCAGTAGCACTCATTACTCCAACAGCTCTCAAGTGTTTCTGCAGCAACACTTGGCTTGTAGCTATAATGATACTATTTTGCAAGTTTCTGAAGGCATTTTTTTTGCTCTGACTTGCATTGATTGCATTTCATTTACCTTTTTGCCACTGCTATTGTTTATTACCAAGAGCTTATCAATTAGCTCAGTCAAGATCCCAACAAAAACTACTGTTTCACTCACTAAAAATCAATAAGGAAACTCAATAACTCCTTCCAAAACCCAATAAAGAAGCAGCAAATTAAAGTGTTCACAGCAGATATGTGCACAGAGCTTTGGCTGAATAGTTTATCTGATGAAAAAATGCTGGGTTTTGTTAACTGTAACTACCCACTGAATACAGCCTGAATCTGCAAATAATTTGTTCCCGACTTGCCCTTTTGCTTAAAAATGCTGAAATAAAGGTGGCATTTTCAAAGAGAAAATATTTTGATTGTTTAGAAATCATATCTTGAGATAAAGTTCAAGGAAATGTGAAAGAGTACCATTTTTGAAGGTTAAAACTATGCTAAAACCAAACTGCAATGTTGTGTGCAGGGATGGGAAGGAAGAATTTTAACGCAAAGAGGCAATGCTGTGCTGCTCAGCTCAGACCAAAGCAACCACTCTTTGCTTCCACTTCCCGTGTGACTTTGTACTTGTCGTTTTGACCTCGGTGGACATCCATTTCTCATGTTTAAAATGGGAGTCCATCTGGAGTATGTTTTTTGGGACATGCACTGAGGCTCATTTGTTCTGTTTATGCTGAGGCTAATGTAGCAGCCTTCATAGCGGAAAGTAATAAGAAATTACTACGTATTGTAGTTTGGGATGAAAAATTCAAGAGGAATGTATTTGGTGATGAGCTAACTAATTCTAATGCAGAAGCAGTAGGAGTTTGCAGCAAAGTTACAGCAGGATCAGTGTTCAAATGCCATTTAGGTATGGCCAATAATTCTTACTATTTATACTACTGTATCAGCTAGAGGCGACCAGCCGAGCCACAATCTGGTATATGTGTGATGCTGTATTGTTTGTGCACACAGTGCAAGACATTCCCATCCCAGAAGATGTGCTAAGATAAGTAGATAAGACAAAACTACTGACAGAATGAAAATATTTTTTATTTTTGTTTGTCCAACCCATGGAGAGAGGGGAGAAGTTAAGAGATACTTTCTGATTACCCATGGAGTTCCAAGCACAGCCCTGAGGCAGACACTAGTACCTTGGTTCCTGGTAGGATACTTTAATCTTGTGATTATCCTTCATGTGCACAGGAATTGGAATGCAGCAATTGGGGAACATTGTGTTTCTCACATTTTTAAATGGTCCAGAGCAAGCAGACGTTTTTGCATAACAAAACTGCTTAAGGCTTGTCAACAATTAACAGTGTGTGTAGAAGGGAAAACATATATTTTTAAAATCTGCTCCACTCTGATCAGATTAGGAAATACTGTCAAGGCAATTAGAGGAAAATAAAGAAGGATGAAATTGCTCTCAGAGTAATGGAAAAATAATTATCAGTGTACTAGCCGATTGCATGTTGTCTCTGCTGGATGCCAGAGGAGAAACATCCATTTTCAAAATGCTTTTTGGTGCTTATCCTACATAATGCTCAGCTTGCTCAGTTCCCATGCAATGTTGATGGAAACTAGAGGCACCCAGCACCTCAGCAGCTGCCCTGAGCATCTTCCAGGATCAGCCCACCCGTCATTGACAAGAGCAGCTCAAGCACTGGCAATGAGAACAACATAAAGGAGTTGAAAACACAGCAAATTAAAATGTGTTGAAAAACATGGTCACTAAAGATGATGGCATTTAATCATGATTTGTTAACATGGTTGCTGCCATGTTTCCAATTATTATTTGCTGTTTTGGAAAAGTGTCTCCTTGGATGTGCTTACGCATTTGTGTCTCTTTATCATGAGAGATCTTCACAAAACAGCTCAGCAGCTGGGAGACTGCTGGTACACTGGGAAGTATGTGCATCTCCTGGGGGAAAGTCCTTTTGACTTTGGTGAGGAGGCAACGGAGGTTATCTTGGAGAGACTTTGAAACCTTGTCTTCCTGCTCACGATAAGCTACTCCCAGAAAGGGGCATAGAAAATAAAGCAGGAGTATGGAGGTGGCTGTCTTCACAGGCCCCCGCAAAAAGACTAAATGTGTTTAGTCACCGATGATAGGAAAAGAGTAGAGCTCAGGCGTTCGTTGTGCTAGCTGTTGTACAAGCATGATTAAGAGATGGTCCCTTCCCATGCTGGCATGGTTATCAACTTAGGCACTGGTGCTGCACAGGCAAGGTAAAAACTGAGCAGTGAAATGACTTGCCCAGGGCAGGAATGGGCAGGAACGTATGCGGAGGTGAAATCTGGGCTTTACTGAAGTTAGTGGACCTTAGAGCTTGACCTGCATCTCATCCCAGTATCCAATAGTCTCACACTGCCTTACACCAACACGGATACTCAGTTAATGGCTCTGACTTTAATTTTAATGACAACTTTAGAAAGGTTGAAGTTTGCTTTTGTGGCCTTTGGTTTACAAACTCTTGCAGCAGCACAGGGAGAGGCTGGAAGAAGTACTGGGAAAGGGAGCTAGCACAGCTACTGCTTCTCATGGCAGGAAAAAAGTGTAGTGAAATTCATGAAGCTGTTGTTTTTCTTCTGTTTTGCTGCTATTTAGCAAAGGTAAATGCATGTTGAAGATCAGGGGCACGGCAGTCATATGCTCGGGCCTGTGACATGAACACGTATCGAACCATTCCAAAGCCTTCCCCTTCTTGGCCCAGAAAGATGATGGCAGCAGGAGTGCTTCCTCCTGCTGTAACTGTTCTTAGGCCCTTATAAGTAACAGCCAAGGGGAGGACTTTCTTAATCAACTTCATTGGTGATCTGACTGGGAAGGTCTTTAGTAAGGTTTATTAATTTCTTTGTCTTTGGCTGGAGCTGGTGAAATGGGTAATTAATTATAGTTTATCCATTTGTCAGGATGATTAAAGCAGCTCAGCTGTGTAGCTTGACCTTCAGGTAACCAGAATACTCCTTTCGCTTAATACTACCTACCATTCCAGGAGATTTGTGCAGCCTTTTGCACTTCATATTTTCCTCCTCATTTTTCTGAAAGCTTGTATTCTTCTAGTAGGATTTTTGTTTTGACTGGAAAATATGCAGAATCATTCCTGTTAGGGTTGGAAGAATTTCTGGGGCCCACAAGGAAATTCACACTGAATATTGTAGGCAGTTCTCGTAGGTTTATCAGTTTCTCTACCGATCTACAACCCTTTTATTGAAACTCATATATAAAACTGTCCTGCCTCTTAGTAATTCATGCTCTCTCTCTTTACCAAAGCTAAAGATATTTCTTTTGCAATCCTCCTCCCAGAGGTTTCATTGAAAACTGCACTTTTGCTTATAAATGATCCTGAGAGAACCGATTTAAAAGCCTACCAGACTGGTGGAGAGGGTAGTGAGGTTTTTCTGATTGCGAGTCCAGACTGATGCTGGAAAGAGCATTCCTGCAGTCTTGCATGTTATCCCCTTTCTTGTGCTGAAACAGTAAACCAAACCAAGTATGATTTACAGATTTTCTTTGTCTTTACCATTCCTTGACTTGAAAAGTCTCTCAGTTTCTTTCTCTTTCCAAATTATCTCTTTTGACTTATCTAACTGGACGACTCCAGCAGATGCTTCTGTTTCCGTCTTGGGAAGGACTTTTGATCTACGATCCTAAACCGCAGCAAAACAAAACTGGCAGCATGATGGAAGACAGTAAGCCTGAATCTTGGCCGCCTTCCCTCTGGTGTGCTCTTGAGAAGCGCCTGCTTTTTATTCCCTAGCGACTTTTCTTACAGTACCATTGTGTGTTAGTTCACTGCATTTCAAAGGAAAATGTTCTAATTTAAAATACAATAGAACCTGGGGTTGATACTGTAACTGCATATTCATATTCATAGATTACTTCAGAACAGTTCACTACTTGCCGAAGTAGAGTTGTGAGCGAATATTCCGAGCGAATATTCCGTAAATCATGCGATTGCCTTAAAATCCTGAGACTCCAGCATGTGTGTGTGTATTTCTCTTGGATATTTCTTTAGGGTTTCCATTTTCCAGCTTTCCTCTGTGAGCTGAAAGGCAAGTCGCTTATGAATAAAAGAAAGGCTGAGAATTTCCTTCATGTTAGAGGGCTTAAGGAACCACAACTTGAGCATGAAATGTCACTGCATTTGTGATGAAATCATAGAAGCTGGCAGGACTGCCAACTTACTGTCCTTTGCCTGTTCCTTAAAATCCAAACCCTTTAAAATTGAACTAGTGTTCCTGGAAAATTAAATATTGCTGTCTTTTAATACATTCCTCCTGTGGACTCATTTAATTATTTTGGATTAAATGTATGATTAGCAGCAGAGCAGAGATGTTTAATAATGATAAATAGCTGAGTATTTAATGTATATCATAGTCCCATTGATGTGAATCCACCTCTTTTTCCTTTGTTGTTGTTGGGGTTTTTTAACTGCTGTTACACACCTGCAATAAAACTGTAGTAAATACTTTGAGGAAACTTACATTATTCCTTCCAAAAAGATTTTTCTCCACATTCCAAACTTTTATAATATAAAACCAAACATGCATTGTCCACACATTTCAAGAGGCAGCTGGATTAAAACCTTTTGGATGAGATCATAATGAATGACTGTGTTCTCTCACTGAATCAGTGCAGGGAGTAAATTTTTAATGACTCATTAACAAAGTTAATAGTTTTGAAAATCATTACAGTGCGATTCCATTATTTTGTTTCTTTTTGTAGTGTGACTAATGCTCTATGCATCATAGTAATGTTTTTCTTTTGGCGCTTCCAGCAGAAGTTGTTTTGACTCAGAGCTTCCTCTAGGAAATGTGTTATGAAAATGGCAATTTAGAAATACTCTGAGATGTTCAGGAGTCCGTAATGGATTTAGGAGCACTATAGACCTACTCGAGGGCCAGGCACCACAGCCCATATGGGTCCCTTGAGAAGCAGATATATACCTAATACGATTTTCAGAAGTATTTTAGTAGCCTAACATCTTGATTTCTGTATGAATTAGAGGCCAAATCTCCATAGGCACTCTATATAACCCCATAAGCTGCCTAGATCAGTTTTCCTTCCTTCACTGTTTGAAATGTTTTAGATGGTCCTAGGTCCGCATTCATATGGCTGCTGACCAGCAGCTATTTGCCTGGCATAACAAGAGCTTTATACAATACTATACTATGTATTCCCTTCTGTCTACAGGCAGCACTTTCTATTAACCACTTTTATGTACAGACATATCTTTTATAGGAGCCTTTTTGCTACAGCTGTCGCCATGAAAATCATTCTGTTGCATTCAATCCAGATTGACTACTTCTAGTGGATAAAAAAATACCTAAAATTATTTGCTGCAATTTATCTCTTAGTCAAATGTCTGTATAGTCCATTGCCTGCTGAGTGAAAAGTATTTATAATAAATGTTAGCTAACAAGCTTCTTCCTTGCTAACTAGAGCATTAAATTCATTGACAAATGTTGTCATGAGTTGGTTTGTGGGCAAATAAATGGAGTTCAGAGGTAAGGAGAAGAAATATGAGGCCATAGAAATGGTCCTGGAGAAATTTGAAAGCTTAGCACTTGTAAGCCCTGGAGAAGACTTTTATCTTGACTAAAACACACAGGACAAAGTTTCATAAAGTGATTAACAGAGGCGGTAGTATTGTCCCCCAACCCATACTGAAAGGTGTACAGGTGTTCAGAGATACCAAAAGAGGTGAGTTTAAAACCAAAACAATGATTCCCATTGATTTGAGAGCAATTTATGGTACTAAATACAGTTGGTCTTATTTTTTTATGAAGATTGTCTCCCATATGGGCTCATGGCCAGACTACTCAAAAAGTCTGTGGGTATCAGGAGCAGGTATTTATTATTTTGCAGACCATGCCAGTATTTAAGCCTGCACTCAGGGCACCTTGTAGCTTGGGCCTAAATATAAAATAAACATAAGCAACTGGCTTCCCCTTTTGCCTATCTACCCCCTGCCAAGCATTGTATAATTTTGTCTCTTTAGATTACAAGATTTTGGGTTTCACGGAGCCTCCTAGCCTGCAGCACATACCTCTGCTGAGGCCTTAGGGTACTGCTAAGGTGGCATTATATTTCTGAAAGATGCTAAATTGTAATTTCTTGGCAAAACACCTTGTCTCTGTTTTACACATTTCCTGCTGTTCCTAACAATCTTATCTTCATATGCATCTGTGTCATGATGGGGACTGTCTTCCAGGAGATCTTTGTGGATGAGATTTCCTTTGTCTGCAGGAGAAAGACCCTGCAACCAGGCTCAGTCTTGCTGTTTTGCAGGGACTGAAGCCTGCTGTCATAGCAATGAATTGGGTTACTAGCAGAAATGAATTTGAAGTGCTTTCATGGACAGGACTACAGGGAATCAAGGTTTTATGAAATGTGTAAATAGGAATTTGTAAGAAACACTACATCCACTTGCTTTTACCTACCGATAATAAAAATGCGTTTCTTTAGCTGCAGGCATATTATCTTGCTTGTCAGTTATATGTGATACTCTATTAACCACTGTATTTAGGGTTGCCATTCATTCAGTACTTTTGTTCTCCTTTCGATAGAGGTATGGGGGCAGAGTATCTTCTCAGTGTGTGAATGTGTGTAAAGCTCTTTTGCGCTAATGGAAGATACACTTAGCTGCATTCATGCAAAAAAGGAGCCAGCACCTGATGCTCTTTTATCTCTCTCCTCCTTGCAAGAACAAGAGACCCCATTTATTTAACGAGATGACTCCACTTAGAATATTCGCTTATGAACTCAGGGGAGGGAGTCTTGCAGTTTATTGCCGAGCAGGGCTCAGGGAGCCTGGTCCCAAGCCTGAGCCTGCAGCCCAAGCTGCAGTCTTGGCTGGTCTCTGGGTACGACTTGTGCTTGCCCTGTCCTGTTGCTGTGCTGCCTCTCAGCCCCATGAGCCTCAGCGCAGTGGGGAGCTGCATGGGCAGCGTTGCATCACAGCCTCGCCTTTGGCAGCACCTTCCGCTGTCCTTCGTGCTCTTAGTTAGGCTTCAGGGGGGCGGAGGATGTGCAAAATCATGGAGAAATTGTTTAGAAGGCAGCCTTCAGTGCATCAGGCTTGCAGGAGAGACGTTAGGTGTGGACTGCATAAGGGGTATGCAGTTTTCTCCAGACCTTCCTGAACAGGGTCTGAGCAGAGCCCACCACGGTTCCCACCTACCCAAGAAGAACTTGCAGATCCCACAATTTGTCATAACTGGGAAGGTACCTATGTGTCACTTATCTAGTCTCGTTCCTGCTCCTGATGCTCCCCAGGTTTGGTTGCTTTTGACAGGGCACCAATTTCTTCATCAGTCTATTGGTGGCAATACCTAAAACTCAGAGCTGGCCCTGCCTGTGCCAGGAGCTGGGTGGTGCTTAGCATGACTGAACGAGCCTTCAGGTATTTTGGTTTCAAAGGAACAAATTTATTTTTTACACTGGAAGCGTCCTCTGATGTTAAGGACTATAAAGAGATCCATGGAAAAGGGGTAACCATCTTGAAGGGTTAGACGTTGCTGGAGAATGTGGACAGAGAAGAAAGGGAACCCATATTTTGGGGCACCAGCCTGCAACCATCAGGCCTGGCTGCTTCTGCAGGTGTGCTGTAGTTTCTTAACAGGTTATTGCTATATTATTGTAGCTGCTGATAGAGGTTATGCTCAAGCTATGCAAACAATCATAAAATTTGGACTCATGTGCGTGCATGTTTAGGTCAATACAGAGTGAGAGCCAGGAGCATTTGGAAGGGAGGCTACTTAGTATGTGCTGCCTGTTACTGGGCATTTAATTCAAGGGGAAATTCAGTGTGCTTTGTCCTCGTAAGAAATCAGTGAACTGCTGTATACTAAAAATTCTGTGTAGACCTCTTAGAAATGGCAGTGTTTGAAAATAAAATGGACTGATAGTATTGGCACGTTCAGCATTGCAGTATTTTTAAGCGTACTTATTGCTAATATATAGATTCTAATTGGTAATTCCCTCTTTTAATTATCTTACATTTAGTTACAGCAAATGGTCCCCTTGTTCCTTAAATGTAAATAAATTTGTGTGAGCATGTGTTTAATGGCCTCTCTCATATTTTCCTTTTCACCAACACTGGAGTTTATTCTACTCAAGCTAAGCGCCTCCATATTTTGTGGCTGTTTACTTATCTATCTTTCTTCTAAAAGTATCACAGTCAAGATAAATGGATTGGCACCAACTTGGTACTTGGGTGATTAATGTGAAAGCTATTTCTAAACCATTAGTTTGTTGTATGTGGCATTTTATCTTTGTTTAGGAAAAAAAATGCATGAAGTGCAGATGCTAACTATAGATTAAGCAAGCTTGATTTATTCTGAAATGTAATAAACCTTGGAGAGGGGATTGCCTCCAAAGGTAATGCCCTCCCTCATAAGTACTCAATGAGTGAAATATCTTTCTTTTAAGCCCACTTATTAGTTTGAGGTGTTTGTCTGTCCAAATAACAATGCACTCCAGAAACACTGATTTGTGTTTTGTTAAAAAACAAAACAAAACAAACTGAACACCACCTCCATTACTTAAAATACATCTTCCTGAAATGTTCATTGTTACTCCTACATATCCCCAGCAGCTGAGGGCACTGAATAATTTGATGTTCTAATTCCAGTATAAGATTTTGTATATGTCACTTCTGAGTGAAGATGTTTCGTCCCCAGCAGTTTTTCTTAACACTTTTCATCTAACAAAGGCTGAAGGATGTCCTTTAATACTTTTTTTCACTGACTTAAGTTACGTATGTGATTTAGTGTCTGTATACAGCCAGGGTAAAGGCTTGGGTTTGGGTCCCATGGGGCCTTCAGTTATACCAGCTGCAATTTGTACTGAAAGCAGCAAAATTTTCAGCCAGTTCATGAGGAACAAACTTCAGTCCTGAGTGTGTAACTGTCGTGGTTTAACCTCAGCCAGCAACTGAGCACTACGCAGCCACTTGCTCACTTCCCCCCACCCAGTGGGATGGGGGAAAGAATTGAAAAAAAGTAAAACTTGTGGGCTGAGATAAAGGCAGTTTAATAGAACAGAAAGAAAGAAAATAATAATTATAATAGTAACAATAATAAAATGACAACAATAATAATAAAAGGATTGGAATATACAAAACAAGTGATGCACAATGCAATTGCTCACTACTAACCAACTGAATCCTGAGAAGCGATTCCCCCCAGTCCCCCCAGTTTATATACTGGGCATGATGTCACATGGTATGGAATACTCCTTTGGCCAGTTTGGGTCAGCTGCCCTGGCAGTGTCCCCTCTCAACTTCTTGCGCGCCTCCAGCCTTCTTCCTGGCTGGGCATCAGAAGCTGAAAAATCCTTGACTTTAGACTAAACATTACTTAGCAATAACTGAAATAATCCGTGTTATCAACATTCTTCTCATACTGAACTCAAAATGTAACACTATACCAGTTACTGGAAAGAAAATTAACTCTATCCCAGCTGAAACCAGGACAGTAACTGATCAGTGGATGTCACAATGGCCAGCTAAGAGCATCACACATTGGAAAAATTTGGGAGGGAGTGATTCTGGGTGATACAAACTATAATACACATACACAGTCACTATGTGGAGTATGTCATCTGAATCTGCAGAATAATAAAGCAGGGTGATGGTATGTGAATTACCGTGGGCAGAGAAAGATGGTCAATAGTGTGATATCAATGAGGTTCATGATATAGGTTTCCAATTGAGGCCACAGTGTTACTGATAGAGAAGAAGTAACAACTGTGATGTCTCTAATGAAGGTTAGATCTCATGTCTATTTAAACCCTAGTTTTGCACCCCAAATCAGTTCTTGGTAGTTACGAAGTTATCCAACAGCCCAAAGAGAAAGAGGTGTCTCTAGTCCTTGATTAGATGGGAAATTGAACTTACAGAGCTAGTTTGAGTGATGTTTATGGCAAACCAATGCCATGGTTTGGAATAGCACAATATAGTCTGGCTTCTACCCTTAAATATTATTTTTCCTTCCATATTGTGTCTACAAAATATTTTAAAACTTCACTCTCTGAGGATTAATATGGCCTGGCTCTTGAAAGTGTTCATCTCCTAGCAGCAGCCAGGGAGATGGGAGAAGCGTGCCACATAACTGAAGACGTTTCATTAGCACTGTCAAGCACAGCTCCCCAAGGACAGGCCTATTTAAACATCCTGATTTCCAGGAATCCTGATGGAGATCAGCTTGTGTGTCCCAAATATCTTTGCAATCAGGCTGCATATGTTGTCAGTGAGGTATCCTGGTGCAAATTTGAAATGTTTATAGTCACACATATCAGGTTTCTGCAGAGTTTACACACACTGACCTCCTGTGGACTTTGGTTGTTCAAAGAATGTGCTGACTGCAGAAATATTTCATGTCCCCTACGGTCTGTCTGTCATGTGACATCTCATGTCCTAGTGACCAATGCGATAATTCTTTGATTTAATAGGAAATAGTTTTTCAAAATGAGAGCTAGTGAGAAAGAAAACACAGGAAGATAGAAAACAGCATGATAGAATTAATAGATTAATCTGTTCATCAATTACTCTTTGAATTATACGTCAAGTTCTTTTCTTTTGATTTTTATCAGATGGATCAGCATTACTTCCAGGAATAAAGTCATCACCTCTTTGTTCCTTTTGCATTCTTTCTTTTCCTGCCTAGGACACATAATCGATATCTATAAATTTCTTCATTTTTATTGTTCCAATGTAAAATCTTTTTTAAAAATAATTTTAGCTAAGGCTTACTAGGCAAAACATTTTTTTGCAATGACCACTTGTAGGCACGTTCTTCATTCCTGCTCAGCACTTGCAGTGAAAACTTCATCTGATAAGAAAGGAAAGAGGAATCAATAACTAAGGCATACCTGTGTCTTATACATAGGAGCCTCTTTACTCCTGGGTGGGAAATGCTGCAGGTTTGTTAACCACACAGATATAGTATCCTGAAAATACCACAGTAGTTCAGATTTTGGCTCTGTCAAGGACCCCTGTGCAAGTGTAGTGGGGAGCCTTTTCCCCTTCTTGTGTCTGGGTAGAAAGTGGTCCCATTGTCCCAGATTTTAACTTCCTTTTCCTGATGAACTATAAACCTTACACAGCTGGGACCACCTTTCTGCCTCTTTTGATGTGACATTAGATAATATTTGGAGATTTGCAAGTGGTTTCTGATGGATGAAGAAACTGTTGATAGGCTTGATCCTGTATTGCAGGAGCAGCAAGACTGACTCTCCTTTCCCTCTGATCCTTCCCACGTGCCAGTGAAGTAGGAACAGTCACTGGGTTTAAATGTATGAAGAAAATAATGGAGGTGAACAGAGAATGTGCATGATGGTGTGGGCCTATTTCTTATTCCTAGATTCAAGATTTCAAAACCTAATAAGATTGCTCTTTTCTGATGTTCAATATTACTCATAGATTAGAGCTCATAAATCCTGCACGGAGCCTGTAGTATTGGCAGAGATGCTGTCTCTCCTAAAAGGAGACACTGGATCCTCATTTAAATGCTTCAAATGGCAAAGAATCCCATGCCATCCCTTAATTAGGTCGTGATTGTTAATTATATTCTCTGCTAACTAAGAGCATGCAGTTCTCTCCAGCGTGCATTCAGCTCACCTTTCAGCCATGTAATCCCACTGTAATGTTGTTGGCTACATGGAGAAAACCCCAGTAATCAGTTATTTTCTCTGTTGGTGTGTGGTTGGGGACAGCAGGATAATTCGTTTCACTGAGCCTAAGATGCAGTTTGCTGTTTCTATCATTCAGTAATAGTTACTGTCTACATCAGCATGTGAATGTGGGATCTGGGGTAGGGGGACAATATGTTGTGTGGGCATAGCTCTTAGTTTACATTGCTTCAAGGAGTAAACTTGAGCAGCTGTTGGCAGAGGTGGGATCTTTCAGTGCTGTGAAGCCGGGGCTGTGACTGAAGGATGGGAGATCCTTTGTGGTGAGAAGGGGAGAGCAGTGGGCTGGAAATCATTCATTGGCATTAAACCCTGTGATAAAATATATCTTGTAATGCTACAGCAGATTGTACATCCTAGGAAAGCATTTTAATAAGTGTTTGTCTAAATTAGTCTTTTCAATCTGACCTTTGAGAAATGTCATATGGATTCAGTTAGAGTTGAAAAGAAGGCTGGTCCAGAAGATTGATCCTTCTTGTTCCAGGTGTTGAGTGGCATCAATGTTACTGGGTTTTGCAAGTTCTAGATTAGCCATTTAGGTAAAGAATTGTTCTGTGAAAACCTTCCCAGAGAAAAAAAGAAAAAGGGCAGGAGGAGCTGCAACAAGGATTGGTGATTGTAAGGAGCTTTGGTTGTAGGCAGAGCTGTCAGTTTGACTGTATTCAGTAAACACAAGCTTGCTCCTTTTTGGACCATTCTTTCTCCATCTTTAGTACAGACTGCAGGGGTAAATATACCCAGGCATAGGCTTGTGATCATCTGGTACCTACTGGCACAATTTTTTTTTTTTTTTTTTTTTTTTTGAAGCTGATTGTGAAGCCACATCCTCCTGTGCAGGAAAAGGAAAGGGGCTGTCAGACTCACACAGCCAGTTCTGTCTTGCTATGAAAAAGCACATGCTTTGCATACCAGTGACAGTGAGGAGGACCAAAAGGCCTGGTGAGTCCATGACCACATAGCTGGCAGAACTGCAATGGCAGGTCACCCACAGCATTTAAAACACACCTTTGGATAGTCAGATGCTTTCTTATAAACACTGTCAAGTAGATATGGAAATATTTGTTTGAATGAATATCTGGATTGGCAGACGACACGTTACTGAATAGTCATAAGTATTGAAGTGGCCGCATGAACGACTTGGAAATGTTTGCAGGTCTTGAAAGTACAGCACATTTTGCATGGATTGAATCTTCAGTGTCCACTTGCTCCTTACTGTTTTTCTTTAAAATTGGAAGATCTACTCCTCGAAGTGCTGCAGCAGATACTTGTGAAGAGACAGACTATTCTGAAGGGCATACACCACGGAAAAAGAAACAAAGATGCTATGATCAGTATTACAGCACAAAGCAGCAGCAAAGTTCTGTATAGAGCAAAGGTTTCTCTTCAGTATATCAAAAAGCAGCTTCCAACAGCACCTTGTAAAGTGTCTTCATTGTTATTTCCTATTTAAAGTATGATAGTCACAGACTTTGCCAGTAGCAGTGCCCACTAGTTTAGATAATCAACTACACAGATAGGCAGCAGCAGATATCTGATGGGAAGTGCTAAGGATCAATGATTATAATAATGAAAACTTTTCTAAAAACTTTTCAGAAACAAGAAAATGAGCAGAGGGATATCAGGCTTACTAACCAAGAAAGACAATATTTGTATTGATTAATATTTGTAATAAAGTTCCAGTAGTTATAATGGTAGATAACACTGGATGAGAACAAGCACTTTCAACATCCCAAACACCTTTTTCTACCTTTCTGTATGGCTATATTTACTGAAATGACTGCATATCTACAGAATAGTTGAGTCATCCCTCCCATGGTTGTGTAGGACAGGAAACTGTTACTTGCTGTCTGGCATATGGGAGAGAAGCTTCAGTAATAAATCCATGCAAGAACATCAGCAGGAGAAAAGCTTCCTGGCTACCATGGGGCATGATGTTCTGCGTGTAGGAGTGGAAAGAGGAGTCTTATAGGAGGTGTTTAATTATCATGTGCCACATAGCATCCTTCCGTCTTGGCTTTGATTTCTAGTACCATATTTTTTGTGGCAGCCTACAATGGCTGAAGCAGGCCGGGGTATTCTGGGTCTATTTTCTTTCATAGTATGTGATTTCAGTGTCTTCAGCTGAGCCGTGTTCTTCATGGTAGCTGACATGTTGTTGTTTAACAGCATGTTTACCCAAATTGCATATTCCACACCGACTGCAGGTCTTTTTTTTTACGTTGTCTTAAAGAGAAGGTGATTTTTTTTTTCTTGTGTTTTTTTTCTCACTCGAGATGATGGCATACTCATTACAGACAAAAGATGATTACAGTAGATGTCTTCCTTTAGGCATGCTTCCTTTCTGAGATTATTTTGAAAGCTGTGATGCTACTGATAGTTACTCCTACAAGCAAATCTATTGACTTCAAGGCTTGAATTCTTCCTGCTAAGATTGATGTTCATTACCTTTGGATTGGTATAGTTTTGACATTATCAGAGGTGGTTAAGAAATTCAGCTCTCAAAATAATTTCCATTTTCACTGATTTGTTTTTCTATTAAACTTTAGGGTTTTCTTTGACAAAGTGACAACCAAACCATATTTGCCTCCCTGTATGTATTCCTGCCTTTGGTAGGAGTCATACAATCATAGAATGGTTTGGGTTGGAAGGGACCTTCAAAGTCCAACCCCCCTGCCATGGACAGGGATATCTTTCACTAGATCAGGTTGCTCAAAGCCCTGTCCAACTTGACTCTGAATACTTCCAGTGATGGGGCATCCACAATTTGTCTGGGCAACCTGTTCCAGTGTCTCTCCATCCTTATTGTAAAAAATGTCTTCTTCATATCCAATCTAAATCTACCCTCTTTCAGACCTGGAAGTTTTGAAATTTTGGGTTTTTTGCATTGCAAACTTGAACACATTCAATTAAAATAAGAACAAAACCATATTAGTATTTCCAGTTACTTGTGTGTCATTTCTTTCAAATCCTTTTGGATCAATTTTCTTTGAGCAGCTATAATTTCCATGAGGTGCTGTTGAACAGTGGTTGTCTGGACTTGTTGCACCTAACTAGGTAGCTGCTGCAGGAATGTGGTAGATGTGAGCCGGAGCACAGGTGATTGTTTGGCTCAGTGATCAAAACCCAAGTCGTATGCTTTGGTGTCTTGCCTGGCCAGCTCTTTGCCCTGTTGTTATTCCTCTCTTTAATTAGCACAAGGGCAGATACCTATGCAATTATTTCTCCTATACAATGTGTCACGAGCCCAATATAAACTCATTTCAGACATTTACACGATTAACGTAATGAGAAGTAGTACGCATATCTTGCTATGTCCCCAAGGGGTGACCGCTTGACTAGCAACCAACCACTTTACACGTGTCCACTCCAGGGAAAAATATGTCAGACCAGCTCCTGAAGAAGACACTGATAAACACACTGTAGCTGAACCACATTTGGGCAGTGTATTTACACACGTACACAAACACTTTCCGAAGTGAGTTAGAGCCTAAATGGATAAATCTGATCTCTAACTGAGAGAAGCTATGGGGGTGGTTACTTGTAGCAAAATGGAGGAGATGGCACCTTTGATGTAGGATCCTGTTGGGGAGAGGAAATCAAGTTGAAGAGCATGCATTTATTGCATGGGAGAATAAAAGGCGAAAATAAGAAACGAGAGAGCGTGAATATGTGCATGTCTGCATGTGTACACTGACCTCTAACTCTAGAACTACTGCATTCCTTGTGGGCAGGATTTGGGTATTCAGGGGATCTAGGAAACATCATCCATGTCCCAACTGTGAGTCAGCCTGTGTTCATTGCACCCCAGCAGAACACTTGACCTACCAACTCTTAGGGTGAGTTGTTTTTTCCCTCATCCCTCTAATTACAGCTGTCCCACTTTGAACGCATCATTAAATATTCCTTGGATAAGAGAGAGCCTATTGCTCTCTGGCACATCAGGTCATTCCTAATTCATGCCATAAGAACAGCTGGGGAGAGCTTGCCTGAGAAGGGAATGCAAGCACACGTGAATTCTCTACCCACTTTATTGTGTGACTGATTTGTTTACTGTCTTCTGTTGCACCAATATTTGAAGCTTTCATTGGGCTCAGTTTCTGCTCAGAATTTCCCTCAGTGTAAAAGAAGCAGAAGTTACTGCAAAGTTGTATCATTTCTGGTTGACATCATCTTCCTGGAGGGGCAGTAGCTTGGATGTGAATTACTTGGAAAAAGCAAGATCGTGACAGTTAGTTCTCAAGGGTTGACTGTCAGACTGGAGTGAATGAGTGTGCATATGCATTTTCTGCGTGAAACACTGTAGGCCTAAAGTATATGCTTCTAAGTTTGTTCAAGATATACAGGAGGTTTGCCTGGATAAGAAATTTCTGAGATTTTGTACAGGGTGCTCTTGTGCGCACTGATAGCTGGCCGTGGAGGTGTTCTGCGATCTCCTGGCTCGCTCTTTGCAAGAAATTCCACACGCTGTATTATCTTGCATCAGAGCTGTGATACCACTGAGGCTATAAATGCAAACATAAACGAAAAGGAGGGGGTGGAGTAGCTCTGCATTGTCACGTGCTGGTCTGTTTGCTGCAATGGCTGGTGTCAGGTCAGCGTGAGGGTAATTCTCTCCTCTTTCTACTACGGATGTCCAAAGGCAGCCCTCATCAGTGGCCACATGATAGCCCTTCTCTTGTGTCAGCTATGTTCATTGTTGTCAGTCCCACTACATGGGCTCTGAAGGTGGTGTTTCCTGGCAGTATCTTCTGGGATCTGTGGGCCTGTCAGATGCCTCGAAGGAATGCATTCAAATAGAAAAAATAAAGACCAAATTATCAAATGCAGCCAATAGCTTTTTCTTCTTTATTTTTATTTCATAATACAACACTTAACTGCAAATACAGTACAGACTGTGCTAGCTAGGTTTGGGTCTGGAGTATGGGCAGGCTCATTTGTATGGCTGTGTGTGTGTGTGCCTCTTAAGGAGTCAGGTCAGCTGCATCTCAGGTCGACTTGGTATGGTTCCAGCTCACGTTCCAATAATCTTCAAAACAGACTTATATGCAGTTCTAGACCAAGAAAAATGGAGACTTGGAACAATTTTAATTTCAAATTTGATCTGACTTTTTGGGCTGTGTGTATATATGACACCATTTGTATTATTTTATGCGTAGGCTGGTGAAAGAAGCAATACATCCCTCACTGTCCTTCACAGAGCACCATTTCAGGATGCAACACAAGACGTGATGGCTACTGGGAGGGAAGATGGGCCTCTGCAGCAGATGGGAATCAAGCTGTCCTTTTGATTTCCCCATCCTGTGGCATCAGCCCAAAGAGCGAAGGGACCTGCTGCAGGGAATGACTACAGAGCCATGTGGCTGCTGAATTAAGAAGGGCTGGAGCAGGGATCAGCTGGGACAGAGTGACTCTGCATTACACCTCCACACGCTTTTTGGGGGGACTGAGTAATTCTTTGTGTGTGACTCTGAGGCCGTTATTTAAACTTGTTCACCGTTTTCATCTGTGATGTAGCGTAGTTGCACTGGATCCTGAGGAAACTATTTTAGGGCCATATTATAAGAAATATGATTTGGAAATCCGTATAAATTGGCTGCAGTTCTAGTACTGTACCAGAATGCAGGTGCTCTGGTGCAGAAGTACAAGACAATTCTGCAGAGCATAAAGATAAAAATATGGAACAGTTTTAGAAATACACGTTTTTAGTCAAGAAGAGGATGAAATATACATTTAACAGTGCTTTCTTTCTCAATTTGCAAAGGCTGATGAGATCATTTCAGTGTGAATGGCTTTCAAACAGGCAACAAAATGAAAACCAAAGTCAGGTTTACAAGAGATTTATGATTCCAGAAGTAATTATAAGCGGTGCTACTAAGACAGAGCACCTAAAACAATGCAACTGAATTATCTCAACAGATAGGTGTAACAAATCCTGTCAAGAGTAATTAAGGTCACCAAACATCTTATATTGAAAAATTTCAGACAGGGTAAAAAATAGGAAGGTTCCTTAGTCATTAATCCAATCTTAAACCTGAAAGATCTTATAAAAATAAACCCAACAGGAGGAGGAGGACAGAAAGAATAGGAATGAGTTACCTGTAAGGCACAAAAGTTGCAACACGGAATTTGAAATCTTTGGCTTGGGGTCACTTTCATGACTGTCAGAATGAACCTTTTTCTACTCTTAACATAGCAGCAAGCTCTTTATAAGAACTGAAAATTCAGGTATTATCAGTGTCTTCAAAAAGACACCACTTCTGTGCGTGAAAATTCAGTGTAAAAAAAATCTGAAATTAGTGATCAGTATCGGTAATCATGTTTGTCCGCTGTCTTGACTGCCCTTTGCTCTCCTGGAGTCGGTCCCTGATAGCGCCATGAGCCGTAGCATCGCCTCTCTTCTATCTCTTCTCCATAAAACACGCCTGGAGATGTGGAAGCTTCATTCTGCTGCTCATGTCAGGGTTGCATGTTGCCTGAGAGCTTGTGTCTTGGAAGGGGCAGCTGCCAGGATTGCTGAGTCAAGTCCTCAGCGTCATGAGATTCGGAGTCATCTTGGGCAAGCGTGTGGCTGTAAGTCCCCTCTGCTGCCTTTTTTTTTTTTTTTCTTCTGTAACTTGAAAGTCATGCTGTTTGCCACCTGCTGCATGTAAGATGTATACCAAAGTAGTGCACTGCGTAGGTGCCAAATATCTTCACTCAGTTTCTCGGCTATAAATATTAATAGGCCAGAATACTTGACTCAGTCACCTAATATAGGCATTAACTCAACAGGTTCACTACTGATAGCATTAAAATGTGCACTCCTTTAAAAGCTTGACCTTTTAATCATACACCGTTTTGCAGGTTAAATAATAAGCTTTTGATGGGTAGAAAAGACTTGGGATGATCAAGGTTTTAAAATCCCAAGTGGTGTCTTCAGTGGCAGCTTTTGTTTTCATTCAGCTTAGCAGATCCTCACCTGCCCTAGCCGACAAAGAAATCCTTTTGCCAAATGAGAGGACGCTCTCACTTTGTATGCCAAAGTGGCCAGAAGCTCTGCAGGAAAAAGCAGCCTGAGAATATTAGTGAGATACTTGGATTTATCAGTGGAGTGTCACTGGATAGCTGTAAAAAGCCTTATCTGAGTTGACAAGTTGGAAAAGAAGTTTGTAAAAGAGCATTATGGTAGGCTGTGTTGTGCTTAATGACGTTATATTTTGAATTTCAGAAGGTCACAATCTGATACAGACGTTGTGATATTTACTAGGATTGCTAGTACGACATCCCTGTCAATACATCTGAGTTTCATCTGATCCCATCAAACATGCTGTAGCTCTCAAAATTCAACTAAATAGAGACATTTGCCAGGCACGGCCTGAAGATTTCTTGCAATTATTTATACTTCAAGCTAAAAGGGACACAGTTTTCTAAAGACCTCACCATCTACTAGCTTCCACTGCTCAGATAAGAGTTGCAAAAAAAAGGGGGGCTCTTAACTATCATAGCCAGTTTGCTTACCCATGACCAGGATAGTGGAGCCTATTTTGCAGCAGACTCCATACTCTATATGTAGAAATAAGAACAAAGAAAAATGTGGCAAAATGATGTTTTTCTACTGGAATAGTGCAGTTTCAGCAAAGCAGAAATTTCATAGGCACATTTACATTTTGATGTTATTTTCAACGGGAAGGGGTGGAAGCAAATAGCTTGCTCACGTCATTTAAGTAATGCTGAATTGCTTGTCTCAATGAGTTAAAACATTTAATTTTCATGCTATTCCATTTAATTCCATCGAGACTTTTGTACTGTAACATTCATTTTATGCTAAAATGCTCTTTATTTTCTTTTATACTGCTTCAATATTGATTTAAAACGTCCTCTTCTCTTTTTAAGCAAAAAGATTCAACATTATCAAAACACAGCCTTTTGGTATTTCCCAATTTTTAAGTTTCACAAGAAATCTCAACTCTTGTGCTATTTTACAATACAAATTAATTTCAAAATGTCAGAAGATCCCACTGAACGGAAGTATTTTCTTCCCAGTTCTAGTGGATAAATTGCTTTTGGACTGTTACAAGTACTGACAGGATGTATTATTACTTCTGCTGAGTGGTATTTCTTCATTATGTCTTCAGTCCGAGTTCTATCTAGAATGTGTTTAAGCAGTCATCGTATTGGTCTTGTATCACAGGCTCTTTCTTTACATTTAAAGAAAAAATGCATGGATCATTCAGTGTTTCAGTGATCATGACCTTACACCATATATAGAGGAGGTAGTCAATAAGTTTCCAAAAAGGTGTTTTGTGCAATTCCTATTCAAGTTATCCTAGCATAGCACTCATTGCTGTTTGGTTTTTGTTGGGGGGGGGGTGTTTGGTTTTTGTCTTCTGTGTTGTGGTTTAACACCAGCCAGCAACTAAACACCACGCAGCCGCTCACTCACTTTCCTCCCACCCAGTGGGATGGGGAAGAGAATTGGGAAAAGATGTAAAACTTGTGGGTTGAGATAAGAACAGCTTAATAGAACAGAAAAGAGGAAACTAATAATGATAATAATAGCAATAATAAAATAACATTAATAATAATAAAAGGATTGGAATACACAAGTGATACACAATGCAATTGCTCATCACCCACCGACCGATGCCCAGTTAGGCCCTGAGCAGCGATCCCCCCACCCCCACTCCCCCCAGTTTCTGTACTAGACGTGACATCCCATGGTCTGGAATACCCCTTTGGCCAGTTTGGGTCAGCTGTTCTGGCCATGTCCTCTCCCAACTTCTTGTGCCCCTCCAGCTTTCTCGCTGGCTGGGCATGAGAAGCTGAAAAATCCTTGACTTAGTCTAAACACTATTGAGCAACAACTGAAAACATCAGTGTTATCAACATTCTTCTCACACCGATCTCAAAAACACAGCACTGTACCAGCTACTGGAAAGAGAATTAACTCTATCCCAGCTGAAACCAGGGCACTTTGGGTGGCATATTATTATTTCTAATCACAAACCAAACTGCTATTCCCATTAATGAGCTAGCTGGGCTTTCTGTTTGTTTCGTATTGCTAAGGTTAGTCCCTTTCCTTGGAAGGGTTTCTTTTTGTCATTCATCTAAATGATTCCTTAGGATACCTGGGATAGATATGGCGAATGGGCTGCTTCAAAGCAAGTTTAGGCAGCATAGCCGACAGCTATGGAGTTCAGTCTGAGCTGACATGGATGTTGTGCACTTTTTGGGTGTGTGCACCCTTTGAGTGTGTTCTGCAGCCTACAGTCAGCTCAAAGCCTTCACAGACACGCTATTATCAGCAGCACAAGTAGCTTCTGCACTGTGAGCTTCCTAAGACTTACCCACAAAGGAACAGGTCATTTTAATATCAGGATGATCTACTGTGATGGTGATTGTGATTTTATTATTTCTGGTCTGTAATTTATCCTCCACTGTATTGTTTGGAGTGACATATGGCCTTCATTTGCAGGTGATGTTTGCCCTGTCCCTGAGGACATGACTCTTAATTTCCAGTTTGCTTCTGCTGCAAATCTCTTGCCTTTGTGAATCACACCTTTGTCTTGGACAAACTTGATCAAATGTCTTTGGTTTTTCACTATAAAGCAGGTAATCTACATCCTGACCAGTCCTAGTAACTCTTTTGCATTCTTTCAGATCAAAGATAATCAGAAAAACACTGAGACAGAGTGGAGATGCGGTGCTTTACAGGCATGATGCAGCTGTGCAGAAGCAGCTGTAGTAGGCAGATGTGCACTAAGTCTGAGTTGGTAGTCTGTAAGGACTGGCATGACCAAGGCTAGAGCCATAAAAATAAAATTCATTGTGACTGCTCACACATGACTTTTTGAGGGTGAAGACTATATATTAACAGCTTCAGAACAGTTTGATGTTAGTATAGCATTTTGAAGTTTAGTCTTCATGCAGTATTTCCGACTGAAGATTTCTGGAATGATTTGGGTTTGTGGTAAACAAAAACATAGCCTTCCCCCTGCCACAGTGGTTGGTGAGAAGTAAACCTATATGAGGTGTGCTATAAGCGTACCTTTTACCCTTACTTTTACAATCTTTGTAATCCGTAAACACATTTTGAAATTGGGTGGGGCACATTTTGGCAGTACTGCAATTATCAAGAAAGGATAGATCTGCCCTCCTGTATGATTCCCAGAATGGGAAAAAAAGTTTGATTTCTCTAGAACTTAGAGCAGTACAACCAACCAGGCTTTTAGTGAAATGTCGAGCAAAATGTCCAAGCTTCTTTAGATAGCCCTTCCCCTGTATTCCTGTTGTGAATTCACCCCTAAGCCTGCATTGCTGAATGGTAGGGCATAGAAGAGGGAAGAAGAGTGGCTGTGAATGTAACTGTCACCCCTGCATAACAGAGAATTTGCAACCCCTCTCTCTGCTATCAAAAACCAAGTACCAGGGAGGTTACGCTCCATGGTTATTGGGAAATTGTTTTCCCATTTATTTAATGCCCTAAGAGCTCTTAGGACTGTATCGGTCCTCTGCATTAAAGAGGAAGACTAAAGAAAGATAACGGTGTTTACCTTAACTTGTCTCCCCTGCTAACAAAACAAGCAAAGAAGAGGGCATAGCTTGTGTAAAGTCCAGGGAACGCCATGTCTTTTACTCCTGAGGTTCTGTGTAGCAGCAAACCAAATGTAAAAAAAACCCTGGAATGATAAAATAAGCCTTTCTAATGGTAGTTTTAAGGGATCATTTGCTGTCACAATGACACTCCATTAGCAGGTCTGAAAAAGATGAAGGATTCCTTGGCCATGCTGGTCCAGATCTTCCATGGCACATTTTCCATTGCTGATGGTCGTGTCAGAGCTGGGGGCAGCCAGGACAAAGGAAAAAAAATTGTGCTACCCCCAAATTATAATTTCCAAGGCTACAAAACTGAGAAATAAAATCAAAGACATGACTGTCATTTGGTGACACTGAAAATGTTTTGCTAAGTGTTCCAGTAAAGATGATACAGTAATGGTGTCACATTGTGCATTTATATGTCACAATGCTTTTTACAGTAGCTATAGACTTGCAGATGCACTCCTTGATAATCCTGCAATTTTATCATCAGGGAGTGATAAGCTCTCAGATATGAAAGCTGATGTCAGCGTCTTCTGCCACTTTGATCTGCGTGAGCTGATGCCTTGAAAATTAATGAGAATGCTACATGTGAAATCAAAATCAATCTACTGTGGATTTTTTCCTCTCTCCGCCTTTCCAGGAGAGCTGGCAGAGGGAGGGGGTGGGTGGGAGACATGCGTTATCAAATCTGAAGCGCGGCAGAGTATAAAGGCTGTAATCTCATCTCAGGATTCTTATGGCTTTAATAAACTCTTCATGCTTCATTCTTGCAGTTTACTGCATCATAGGGACCCCTCTGCAAAATTGCAGCCATAAATTTTCCCTTCTGCTGGACAGATTTTACTCCCTTGCTTTGGTATATATGTCATCCTGCTTTCAACAGAGTTGAGACATGACAAAACTGATTAAACATTTGTATTACTTTTTCAAAATATATAGAGAAATACAATTTCTTAGATGGAGGGAAAGAAGGCAAAAGCGTTGTTGAGTACAGTTCACGGGTACTTCTTTGTGCTTGCAAACACACAAAGAAAAGTACAATTCAACTCCTGTCACCTCTTGGGATGAAAATTCCTTGTCGCTTGGTCTAAGATGGGCAAAATATCTTTATCACCACTGGCATTTGGCAAAAGGTATTAGTCAATCATCCAAAAAAGCATTATTGTCCTGCCATCTGCTCCCACATCTGCTTAAGTCCTGATGGCCCCCAAGAAACTGTCTGCCATTAGCAGTGATCCCTAAAAATAAAGTCCTTTTTACTATGGGTAAATGAGCTAAGTAGACCACGTTCTCCCTTAAGATGGTCGTCTGGCTGCGATTGCACATTAATTATGTTCGGGGCTGGCAGCTGGAAATTGCGGTAATTGTTTGCTGGCTTCTGCTGGAGGAATTTGTGGGGTGGAGCCTATTACAGTCCCATCATGTTTTCATCTCTAGTCTTTGTCTCCAAGGCCCAGGCATGGCCTCGGCTCCCCCTGCTGCTAGCAGAGCTTTCTCCTGTACTGTCTGTACCGCTCGCTGGGGACAGCTTCTGAGGCACAAGACTGGCGGTAGCAATTGCTGTTGAGAAGAGCACAGTGATGGAGCTACCTGCCAGGTGTGACACCTTTGTGTCCCTGCTGCTGTCACCCAGGCTAAGCCAATGATCTCACCACTGCCTGTAGGGCCCGTTCCCAGGGCTGCAGTTTCCTCAGTCAGGAGTGCCAGAGCAGGGATGGTTTCTATGTTCTGCAAGGACGGGATATCTGCGCGGGGGAGACGACAGTCTTCCAGCAGGGAAGGCTTCCCCAGAGCTGCCAAGGGAAGGAAACTGCGGGATGCAATTAGAGTCAATACAGCTGGCAAATGTATCTACGCCCGTGACGGCACACACGAGTGAGCGAGCATCAAATGAAGAGTCGGAACTGGAAGCAGGCATCTCTGGCACTCCATGCACGCGTTTAGGTCGTGGTCTACGCCACATGGAAACTGTACTTGCAGCTAGAAGTAAAGTTTTATGTCTTTGGTCTTCATTGCAAACTGTTTTGAGCAAAGCGTCATACCAGCCTTGAAATGGGGTAACAGCGATGTTAGCAAAACGTTTGCTTTATAACATTTTGACCAATAGGAAACAAACTAATCAGAACCTAGCCTTTGGGGGGTTGAGATGATCAGAGAAGTTTTTAAAAGGGCAAGGACATTAAGAGTTTCATCTCCACCTTCCTAAAATTCTCAAGGAAGCCGTAGAAAAGGTAGGAAGTTTCCATTACAAAAAGCTGCTTAGTACTAAAACTTAAGAGTTAGAAGCATTCTCCTTGCTTTTCTTTTGTTTCAGGGACTTGTGTTCAAATTAATCATGACATAATATATTGAAGGCTCTTTTACTGATAATGAAAAATAAATTCAAATAACGCTGGTGCTTTAGTATAAATGTCACGAAGTTTGAAAATGCAAGTCTAGAGCATCAAAACTCAAAGGTCTTTAAATTAAGAACCAATTTTAAATTTGCAGCTATCACGCTGGTTTCAGCAGGGAGCAAGTCCAAAAGGATGCAGTACATGAATTGAAAAAGGCAGTTAAGATTTATGTGTCCGCATTACCATTGCCAAAAGAATCTTTTCCTTTTTTTAAAAAAAAAAAATGGATCATATTAAGTCTGTAGATTCCTAAGGAAGGGAAAAGATACTAAGCCTTAAATATGAAGACAAGGATGAGACATAAACATTTCATAGTTAAGGAGGATTGTAAGATGGATGGATAGACAATTACTGGGACTTTCTTTTGGCCTTATTTCCTGTTGTCTTACAAATCTGAGAACTTGTTCTGATCATCCATATCGATGGTGGGACCCAGTGGTGTGTGGCAGTGGAGGTGCTCCTGTGGATTCCTGACCGGGTGCGGTTGTATTTGTGCATGGACAAGACTTGCTGTCTTCTCTACTGTAAATGAAGATCAGTGATTAAGCCCTTCTGTTTTAGCTAGTTTTAACCCACGTTGGAATAGGGAGCTCAGCAGTTAGCTTTATATATTCATATGTATTCACAGTGTTCCTGGAACCTCTGTCCTTCCATAAAGAGAAGTGAATATTTCAACTGAGTTCATATTTTTTTTTAATGACTTCCCCAGTTCATTATTTTCTTGCCATTAGCCTGTGGAAGAGTTTGAATCATACAATTTTCTGTGATTACCTTGCTCAGTTTTTTACATACATTACCACAAGGAGCACTTCTGCAGTGTGTTGCACCTCTGGTCTGCAGGACTCGCTGCTTCTTGTAATCCAGACTGCTGAACATGGAACACAAAGCCCTCCCATAGCATGTGCACTAGCTGTATTAAAGGCCTCGAGACATATACCCTGAAAAGACTTTGAGGACCTTTATAGTGTCTCACTGACGTTTTGCCTAATAGGTTGTAGCAAAAAAGGTGACTGAAATACGGCACATCAGTTTTTCATTCCCAGTCGGTAGAAAAAAATAAATAAATTAGGTTTTCCAAAATAGTTATGGGATTTAGGAAGACTGGTTTCTTAGGAATTCATTAGGAATTCATAGAGCTGGCCAGGAAATTGATATCCAAAAGGTATTTCAGCAGAAAATATGATTCCTGCTAGATTGTTATAGGCATTTTATTTCCAGTGGAAAAGCTGAAAAGTCCATTTCAGGTCACTTTCAATATTTGAAATTATAGGGATCTAAAAATTCATTCCAAGCTAAATCAATAAGAGGTTAAGGTGTACATTCTTTTGGTAACCTGTATTTCCAGCCCTTTCCATCTCATCTGGAGAAGGTTTCCTGAAGGAGTAGTATTTCCAAGGAGACACTATGCTAAAATATACGTAACCAAATTGTACAGCACAGCCTGCTGCCACCATAGTCGTAGTGCTTTAGAGAAGATGTAGTTCATAGTAGGAGCTTGGGCCACATGCAGGGCAAAGAACTACAACTTCACGAGCCACCTTGGGGATCTCAAAGGAAGCAGCAGCCACTGCACCGGTTTTCTGCTGGACAAGGGCTATGGTCGTTAACCTTCACATCACATTGCAAAGTCTATTTGCTCAAGACTTTCCTTGAAGGAGAGAGGATATGTGCTGAGCTGATTTGACAATGAAAGCATCAATGTCAGTTCTGTGTTTCTTTACGAATTCGTAATGTTTTAAATTGAAATACATTTGTTCAGAGACTGCCATGGGTATACATGCATCAGAGAGGAAAATAAAGTATCACGCTATTTCTGATTCACCAGCAGCTGTACGGAGCACCAGAGGCTGCTGTTCTGTGTCAAATATGCTACTTAATCAGGTGGAACAGGGGAAACAAAAGTTTTCACAGCCACATCCTCCTCCCGTTGTCCTGCTGTGTTGGTTGCTGCATTTCCAAGGCACTGGGTTGCTAGCCAAAACTTGCCTGCGCATTGGGAATTTTCAAAGACATCCAGGACAGCTTGTTGCCCAGCTCCCACACCCAACCCTACCCATTTCAGGATCCAGATGTAAGTCTACTCAGTCAGATAAGACGTTGCTTCTTCTAGGTTTATTCAGTCCCTGTAGCTGTACATACTGGAAGGTGGAGCAGACGCGGAACAGGGTGCCAGAATGAGTCAGTGCCGGGGCCAAGGGAGAAATGGATGGACATCTGCTAAGCAAGAGGATGTCCAGGAGAACATATTGGCCCACTTACTCCCCAGTACTCTGATCAGACCTGGTTTAGTGAGATTTGTTATCCGTGCTGTGTCCTAGAGCCTCAGAGGATTCAGTCAGAGTAAAGCAATTTGTGTTCACAGGAAACATGGCACTGGAGTTGCAACCTGTCTGTGCTCTTGAGCTGGATACCTCAAGAGCCAAAGGCAGGCTACAGGCACGGTAGCAGTGTCTGGACTGTCCTCTTTCATTGTCATGTGTTATCCCTGTCACTTGGCATTTGCTAGTTTTCTGCCCATTACGCCTTCTCAGCTACTTAATCTGTTCACATAACAAAGCTACAAGAAACAGGTTAAGCTACATATTAATGTTTCAGTGCAACACTGCAATTTGATAACAATAAACAGAAGCTTTTATGAGGCTGTAAATGTCTCCTCCATTTATAAATATTGTACTATAACTGCAGGCTCTGGGGTTATCAGGCAGTCAAACCTTTCATCAAAGCCAAATAGTTCCTAAAGTACCGCTCTTAAAAATCTTTTGCAGGCATTAATGTTTCATTAGTTCTCTCAAATGAGTCTCCTTGGGAATCTGTATAGCAAGTAAAATCTAGCTCTAGCCCATGGAAAACTTAACTGCATTTTTAATTCATTTCTTCAGAATTTACTCCACATGGCTTGTGGTGGTACATAGCTGATATTCCAAATGTACTCAGTTTTAAAGGGTAGCAGTAAAATTAATAACATATGTACAAATACACTTTTTACAAATGCGCAGTCGCCCTCCAGCCAGCTTGCTTTCTGTGTACCCATCCAGCTCTCCATCTATCCCTTGCTTTCCCATGGAGAGCGGCTGTGTCTACCCCGAGTATGTGCGTACTCGACAGAGCATATTGCAAAGCTTGCTGAAGCTCTGAGTAGATTCCCAAACTGGGGAATCTACGTTGTGTGGGGTCAGCATGTGCGCAGGCAGGCAGGTCTGTATGTGCATCTCTCCAAACCTGGTGCTCCCTGTCTCTGCTTAGCCAAGTCAAGCTTCCAGAAGCTACATTGAAGTTGCACCCATGGTGCAACAATCAAAGCGGCACTGTCCAGTTTGATTCATTCACAGGTCAGCAGGGACCACTGTGACTGCCATAAATATACCTGTTTACCTATCCAGTAGACTACTCAAAACACATTGTGCCAGCAACAAACACAGCCTGTGTATTCACCATTCCTTTTTTTTTTTTTTTTTTTTTTTTTTTTAATCTCTAGCCTTGTAAAACATATATCCTCAGTTCCTGCTCAGTGTTTAAATGTAAGTAATTGGCAACCTGTTGTTACTGCACATTGGCATGGGGCTTTATAATTGGTGTGAAAGAAACTGATTTTGGCATCTGTAGTGGCTTTGTTTTTTCCAGTTCGTATGTGGTTTTCCAAGCAGTGCTTAATTTTGTGTAGCTTATCCGGTAGACATTTACTATAAAGTACAGCTAGAGTGCAAGCGGGTAAGATTGAACCTGCATCTTTCATTTCACAAGTGACTGACAGTTTATCCTCTCTGGGCAGGCTTTTTGGGGGACAGTGAAGGCCTGAACTGATCAGAAGATGTGCTTTGTAAGCATTTGTGGTCTTACAAGGCCTCTTAGAAGTAGAAACAAAAGGAAATGCCTGCATGCTGCCTTTGCTGGGATGTTGGGAGTTGGGATGGCAGGAGCTGGAGGGGGGGGAGAGGTAGGGGAAAGCGGGAGCGCATCAGGGAGGTGCGTCTCTGGGTGCCTGAGGGGCTGCAGGTGTGGAAGTGGGCATGAGCATGTGAAGTCCCATGGATCACACTTCTCTTCACACTGTTCAATTGCACAGCATTGTAGTTCAAAGTACAGTGAGCTGAGCAGTTCCTTGCTTGGTCATGTCCAGCTCAGTGTGACCTTGGCACTCCTACTTCAGAGAACTTTGGATTTGGGGCTGAAATTAACTGTTAGCATTGGGAAGAAGTGTGAGTCTGTCCTTGAGAGTGAGCTTGAATGTGGTTATACCTGATGTCAGCATGTCTGTAGGTTTCTGCAAAGTGCTGACATTCATCTCATTCATCTCGCATCTCTGTTATCGAACCAATTGCGAGTGTATTTACTGATAGTTACCCAAAATCATTAGTAAACAAGGAGTCAGCAACAAAATGGTTGCACATCTAATGGGTCCCCCAGGAACCTGTTTGGACTATATTATCTGTTCCTGTGGACTGGAAGAAACTGTCTAGACTTTGCTGGGAAATAAATAAATAAATAAATAAATTGATAACGATAGAATTGGTAGAGTGGAAAATAGCAATGGAGACAATCAAATTGTATGGGGCAAGTTGAGTTTGTGCAGTGCCATTGCTTGATTTGAACTACCTCTTTAGCATAGTCAAGACAAGATTATGCATCCAGGAATGCACACTATAGTTCCCACTGACTAGGTGGTGTTGAGTATCTCAGAAAATGGTGTCTCAGGAAAGGAGTTGAGTATTGTAAGAGCAGTATTCAACAGAATGTGAGTTGACAACTTCTTCATAAACCTACCTATGCCAAATCATCATAATAGGCCCACAGGGATGTTTTCTTGATGCGTGTGCTGAAAGCGTTTGTCCTGCAGTATCACATGGTCGTTTTCAGTGAGTACAGAGGCCCAATTTGTGAATTCACTCTCCAAGTGTTCCCTCTTTCTTTCTCCCACACTTTATAAAATTGCTGTCTGTGGCAGTGACAAGGCAACATGTAAATACCTTGCAGAAGAGTTATTCATCATTAACGCAGACAGTTTGAAGGCATAGGCAAACAGCATTTGGCAGGAAAAACTTTTTAATGAGAATGGCATTAAGGAATTCAATTTAAAAATTGTGAAGGGATTCTTTGCACATGCCTCCGGCTTCTCAGCCTTCCAGTTTTTTTTCCTGTCCACTAAAGATTAAAAAAAAAAAAAAAAAAAAGGCAATTTGGGATTCATTTTCCCAAATTCTGGGCTTCGTTGATTTCACATGACATCTTTGCCACTTAGCTTCTCACAAACAGAAACCACAAAAAGACTTTAGACTTAGGGGGAAGTGCAGCAGGGATTTTTGATACTAGAAATCTCTAGAAAAAAGGCGTATTGAAAATAATTGGCTGGAAAATGAAATTGGCCAAAATGAGTCTATAAATAAAGTGGAAATGTTTAACAGGGAAGGAGCAGCTAACCTCAAGTTGGGGTGAATAATCCATCTCTTCCTGTGACACCTCTCTAAAGCAACTGCCAGTGCTCAGTCAGGAATTACGGGGTCAATGCAGAGATTATTTGGTATTGATCTTCGGCCTGGCTTTATGCAAAGCACAAGTCTGTAAAATTACAATGGTCCTTGCAAATTTTTTAAAATGGCTTAAAATTTATTAATCACTTTGGAAATGCAGGTCATGGACTCTGAACTAGAATAATAAAGCTTTAGGCCACTACCAATTATCTGAGAAGTTTGTACAATGAGGCGGTTCAATTACCCTGTGTGCAGGTTTCCCCACCAAACTGCAGTGAGTCCGCACTTGCCATCTGTCCTTCCCTAAGTAAATGGGGCTGCCAGCACTCCCCAAGTTAACACCATATCCCACCATCAACAATTAATTCTCATTAGTGAGGTATATCTGTAAATTATTACAAGGATATTGAAATAAAATATTAATATCAGAATCAAAATATGCCAGACATGAGAAATGGGAGACATTAGAAAAAGCTCCGGGCATGCATCACTGTTCAGGGGAGCGGCAGGGAGATGCTTTCTTATCTGCACAGAAATAATGGCTGTGCTGTCGTATCCCATTGCTCCTGATAAAGGAAGAGGTCATTGTTGTACATATTTTCTGACAGAATGAGGTTGTTGACGTTATCCCTGATTAGTTGAATAATGGCCATGACAGATTCTTCGTTGTCTTACCTTAGAAATGACAGTCTAGTTTCCTATCCTGGCTGACCTTTTTGTCTTAAAGGGAACTATACTTGCAAAATAGCAGCAGAAGCTAAGGTCTGTGGGGGCTGGGTTTTTTCCTCTCTCCTTGTGAAAGGATAGTAGGAAGAAAATGAGAAGAAACTTTAGTGGGTACCGCAGCAATAATCACCCCTGTTTATCTTGCGGTGCATGTGAAGGATATGGTCTCTGCAGCAGCAGAGCTGGTGGAAGAAATTCTTCCACCTGAGCCGTGGCAGATTGCTGCCCCTCAGATGAGACAGGAGAGCTCCTTGCCGGGTTATTCTAGAAAAAGGATGGTAGAAATAGTCTGAGTTAAGAGCAATGCCTTCTGGATGAAGCAGTGGGGGTGGGAAGGAAGGGAAGGGCACTTGTACCATCAGCTCTGCCATCAGGAGTGGATCTGCCCCCGCCACCCTGCAGGGTCTCACGGGCTGGAGCTGGCTGGAGATGCTGCTCCTCCCACCTCTGCCAGAGGTAATGTACTTGTAGCAAGGGTGGCCACTTGTCATCACCCCACGGGAAGTGGGAGGGTGGTGGCAAAACCCCAGGGGGGACAGCAGGCTGTGACAACTCACAGGACTGTGGTGAGGAGGACCCCAGCTCATCTGCCAAAATGCTCAGCTGGTTAAACTGGGTCTCCTACAGCTGGGGAAGATCCCTGCTGAAGAGACTCTGAACAGCAAAGGGCTACTCTTTGAAGGAAAGATTTAACTGGTTTGCCTGCGAGAGAAATTTCTTAAGTTTGTCTCAGGAAGTTATGGCTAAAAAATCACAGAGCTGAAATTGGGGCCTTCTTATTTCAGACAAGTTTAGCAATATTTCCACACAACTTGATTCAAACTGGAGAAGGCACTTTTATACCAAAATGAGAGTTTAAGTTCAGGCTTTATTCATTTTCATAAATTTTAAGGCCAGGAGGACACATTAGATCATTTGCTTTGCCCTCCATAGCGTCTCAGCCCTGTGCCCCCGTACCGAGCACAATAACGTGACTAAAGCTCCTCTTAACATTTAACAGCCCCATTAATTTTCCATTGATGCACCACTCAGACTAAGGGATTTGCACCCTTGACCTTGGGCATCTAACACATAAACTATCAGAATATGTTTTTGCAACTCTCTTGTATGCATTCAGTCTTTCAGTGCTGGGAGCACAGACGGTTATAACCAGCTCAGTCAGCCAACATAAAAACCACTTAAACTTTTCTGGCATAGACAAGGCTAGAGACGCAGGAGAAATTCAATGTCCTTGTCTTGTTTAATAAGTCTGCAAGCTTGAAAGTGTTATTAAACATTCAAAAAACAGAACGTGACACACTTAGAGAAAGTTTGTGGGAATTACCGTTTCTTTTTTAAAATTCCTGTTGAAGTCTCCTTGAAAAATGAGAACTGAGAACAGAATTCTCATTTTTGGTGCCTTCCAGTAATTTGGATTGAATGTGAACTGGTTTCTTTTCCTCTCCATTCATTTAGCCAGCAAATGGAAAACATATTTTGCTTGAAAAACCTTTAGGGAGTGCATGAGAATGAAGTTATTCTAACCAACCACTGCACTGGAGAAGTAATATAAATGAGGTTCAGTTTTTCTGTGGAACTTCTCTTGAATTTGACCTGAGATGCAATGAACTAGATCAGAGACACACACTTAGAGGAATAGTTAAATTATAGGGAATAGGAAGGGATGTGAAAGCGAGAGCTAGAGCTGACCTGTGCCTGGTCTCTGGATCATCCTCCCTCCCTGCCCACCAGACTTGGATAAATGTGGGGTTTGTAGTGGAGGTTGTTAATTACTCACTTAAGCAGCTCTTGGGAACTAATAAAGCACTAAGTCTTCATGAGGGCAAACTTCAGGAAGTTAAGTGGCTGCTTTCCTGGAAGACTCCTTCAGAGCCTTCTCACTCTATTTGCAGCAGGAAGGAGGGTGAGATGTAGGTACAGGGTGGCTGTAAAGCGTGAATAAGCTCTCGGGTGAAGCCGAGTGCTGTATTTCTGAGATTGGCGTGCCACATGCCGTGCATCTCCGGATTCGGCAGGAAAGCAAGGAGGCTCCAAGAGCCTGTGCCGGGTGATGTCTATCCCAGCCACCTACGGGGCCCTTAAGGTTTTCTGGGTGCTGTGAACCTTCGAATGCCATCTCAGTGCAGGTGTCTTGGCAGTGTACAGTGTTTCAGGTCACTTACAAAGCTAGTGGAAACCTGCTAATTTGACAGAGGACCAAAGACAGTGAAAATGCCTTCTCTAGGAGCGGGTTTGTTATCCGCCTTTGAGGCAGAGTCAGGACTCACCTTTGGTGTGAGACACGGAGCGCTGAGATTATGGGACGTGGGTGCAGGCGCACGAGATGGAGCTGGCATCAGCCGCCCGCAGCGGCACGCAGGCGTTCCCTGGATCGCAGCAACACATTTTCTGGGGTGGCACTGGCCAGTGTCTTCTCTCCTGCAGCAGGGCTCGGTGTGCTAGCCCGGCCACTGGCCAGGCCAGGCTGATCTCCCCACAATACCCACCGCGTGGAGTCCTGGAGAGCGAGAGAGAGATCCTCCTGCTGTGCCATGGGAGTGGGGTGGGCTCTGAGACAGCAGGTCTCTCACCCTGCAGGGCTTTTGAGGCACGTTCTAAGCAACAGCATCTCCATTTCTTTAGATTAAATTCATTTTGAAACCCGTTAGGAGGCTCACTCAAAGAGCGATAGTGTTTGGTTCATGATCCAGCACCATCCACTACTTAGAATGGAAATAATGACCAAACCCTTTGTAGAAAAGGAGAGGGGGCAGTCTGGGATGGAGCGAGAAATAAACTGACAATCTAAAGTTATAACCAGACATGGAAAGGCAGAATAATATTTTCCAAGGTTGTTTTCAGGGAAAGTTAATAGAGCTCTAATGAATATTAATTTATATCCATATAGATTGCTAACTTCTGTGCTTTTGCTGACATGGCAAGCAATCAGTATTTAAATGTCTAGTATTTCTTTTGATTTGCCACAATTAATGTTTCATGGCATGTATGTGAGTTTATAAATTAAAAAATTTAATTAGAAGTTGTCGTTCTTGGTTTTTTGTAAAGACTGAATGGCAAACAGAGCCATAAAGCCATGTCATATTCAGAATCAGGATGCTGATGTAAATATGGGTAGATGATGCTAACGACCCTGAGTTATTTCTTTTTAATCTCCTCATATTTTGAATGGAAACATGGCTTTAAATGAAAATGCTCATTATACAAATTAGATGGATGTTATTACTAAGCACATTAATCATTTTTTCTCCAAATGTTCACTTTACAAATGTAATTATTTTTAATCATACTGGTTCCACTAAATTAGAGATTTGGTTTCCTTTTTATACTCAAACTCAAGGCCTTTGTATTTAAAGGCACATTATTTTTTATAGATTATTCCCTGCCATTTTATTTCAAAAGCACCTAATAAAATTTCAGTAAATGTGATTAAATAGCACAGAAAAGTTGCCATGGTATTTTTCTTCCTTTCAGCGTTATAAAATAGCTGGTTTCTCTATTGCAGGTTTGCAGCTTCACAAAGATGTGGGTGTGTAATTAATCTGATTCCTTAATGTGTGTATCAAAAATATATTTTCTTGCAGTTCAGTGACTGATAGTAAGCTATTGAGTATTTAACCCTGGCAGAAGATCAGGACAGGGTCTTTACGACATACAAATACCACCTATAGCTTATCTTGAAGACTCGCAAGGTACATAGTACACCTCGTTGTCACCTCAAAAGCAAGCGTAATTTCTATCCCATGCTTAAAAAAATCCCAAATCCTCAAACCCATGGGAGATTTTGCAGACTGCTTTTCCCCTGGCAGTATGCAGCAGAAAAAGCAGCACAACATGTTGTGTTATGAACTGCCATCTGGCAAAATTTCTTTGTCTGAGCTTTTCACCTGCTTTATGAGGAACAACAATTAAACTCCACACTGAAGACTGTTCAGCCTCACAACCAGATCCAGTCATTTTCAGTACTGCCCCTCTGTTAGTATGTATAATTAATATGGACTTTGAGACATTAAGCAACAAATTCTGTAATTGGAAGATATTTCATGTGCAGATTAGGAAGCAACCATCTGCCACCTTCTTTTGCATTACTGTGGTTTATTTTAGAAAGAGAAGAAAAACCCTAACATATTCGCTGTTTTGCAAAGACCAAACATGCTCCCAAGAGAACCTGGCTTTGCTTTTGCTGGAAAGGTAGTTCAGCTACAAGTAAACTCACATTCTCTGTGCACATTTTCTACCGCAATTTTGCTAATGTCTTAAGGAATAGTACTTCTGTGAGATTCTGCCAGTCAAAACGTTCAGCAGAAGTAAAGGGAAAAAAAAAATAATTTTCCTTTTATGTTAATTCACACAGCAATCCATGAATAGCATATTATTTGTCCGTGATACAATGTTGCTTATGTTGGCATCCCTTGCTCTAATTGCAGTGTTGCATTCAGTGCTGCCACACTCCATGTCTGATCTTGTATGTTACAGTGGTTTAGTGGGTTAATTCCCAAACTGCACTTCAGTGGTGCCTCCCCATCAAGCTTGTACGATCTTCACCTTTTTTTAGAAAATAAAAATCCACTAGCTCCTATTGTCCCTGACAAGTCTGCTTCTCCACAATTTGTCTACAAAAGGGATCATGCAAAAATGCAGATGAAGGAAAGAGATTAATTGATGGGATTTTGTAATTTGGGATGAAGCAGAGAGGTGCTGTGACTATTTGTGACAGTTTAAGGGAGCATAGGCATTCATAAACATCTAAAGAGAACATCCATTCAAAAACTATTCCATGAGAAAACACTGCTCATCTCATTGAGTTAGCAGTTTAATGCGCTTTGAAAAATAGCGTGAAAGATTGTTGTTTTTTCAATCATTGTACATCAGGTTGCTGTTCTAGAGCATGGTGTTATAGCATCGATGAATTGTTGTTTCAAAGACTTTTTTTTTTAAAAATTGGCAAAATATCTATACCGGTTTTTGTAAGAGTGAGCAAAGATCTGACAAAAGAGATTGGGGGAAAAAAGGCCTTAAAGACATTGACAGGAGAGAGGCCCATTGGCAGCTATTACATGGAGTGACCCACTTGTAAACTGTTGGGTGCAAGTCTCTACTCTACACGAAGGTGGGAGAGAGTCCCAGAGGAATGGGTACTCTGCCTATGTCCTCCTCTGGATTCTTCTGCAAGGGCTCCTTCCTGACAAACTCAGAGGTAGAAACTCATTCCGTGGACATTTGAATTGATCCACAAGGGCTGTGTATGTAATTCCCACGTTGCATTTTATAGTTTTTACTGAGATGACTGTCTTGGATTTTCACGTGAAGTTCAAGGAGGTAGGGAGCTGTTTCACTGAGTTGTGTTTGTCTCAGTCCCATGGGGTTTTGTAAGATCCCAGCTGAAATATTTCTCTTCTGCACTTCTCTTTACAGTGTAAAGCTTGTTTTTTTCATTCCACTCCATAGGAGGTACAGTGGACTCATCTCCTTGCAGCTCTAAGTATAAAACCTCTCGGGTGAATGACCACAGAAATCCAGTACCACAGACAATCAAGGCAGTAATTATTTTGCCAGCGTTGTTGCACCTCACCGGCATGTTAAAGAGCTGGCAGCTCCATCGGTGGTGGGATGAATATAGCTTGGTTTCCTATGACTTTTTGTGCCATGTTGGCTTCTCGGAGGCTGATGCCGGTGACTTGTCCCCATCTGTTCTTTCAGTCAGAGGCTGCTAGTATATATCTCTTTCTTAGCTTTTCTAGTTCTGTGGAAGTTTTCAGGAATTTACTGTCTTTAAAATCTCTGCCTTCTTGTAAAATTTGATGGAAAACTTTGCATTTACTGGGGAGGATGAAGGCATAGATGTATGCATACATACAGCATGACTACCTGGCCTTTGTTTCCTTAAGGAAGCTAGGTTAAAAGTGTCCACTGCATCCCCAGTCCCCATCAGTGCACAGTGGTGAAGCTGTCTTTCTTAAAAGGCATTTAATTATGGCGCAATTTTAAAAGAGAATGAGTGATGTGAGTTCTATCTAGTTTGTAGTAAATGGGCTGGGATTTTTTTTCTTTTTCACCCCTCAGAATCCTTGACATATAACCTTTTGCTTATATAAAACACTTCAGCTGTTCATTCATAGGTTTAACTATGCTGAAGACTATCCAGTGGAAAGAAATCTTATTATCTCCAGCTTAATGTTTCATTATCTGGCACAATATGAGGATATTAGACTTTGATTGCCGGTTCTCTTCAGAGATTACAGCATTTAAGTTCTTATTCCCATCTTCATTTTAAATTTTATCTTCTTTTTTTTAAACTGGTCACATTTACGTTACATTTAAATCTTGTCTTTCAAGTTTTCAGGGTAAAAAGTTTAGGTGAGAAATATTCTAATTAGGTTTGCCTTAAATTGTCCAGATTATCCTGATGTTCATCCACTCATTTTATATCCTAACAACATGTAGACAAAATAATGGACATCAAGCAATTGCAATGACTGTTCGCTACACACCAACATCACAAATCTGACCAAAAAAATCCCTTCAGGAACGATATGATGACCTGATGCACCTATGCATTTTACAAAACCATTAATCTGTGACAATGTCACCCAAAGTTACAGTAAATAAGTTATTGAAGTAGTTTTATGGGTCACAGTAACTTATCTGTTTGGAATCTGTGGTACTCAGAAAGGCATATACTTTTGCTGTAAATGGATCTTCAATCTCTGTGAATCATTTTATTCTTTTTTTACACACTATAAAATTGCCATTTTTATGGCCAGGCTTGATGTACGATATGGCTGAAGAATTGTATGAGTTAATTAAAGAATAAAGGGCTGTCCCTTCTGCTGTATATTTCTGTTCATGACATTAGCATCTTAGGAGCACTGGTTTGTACTGTGCAGAGATTTAACTTTAAGTGAATCACATAGGTTGTGGCAGGCGTACTCTCATACTGTGCCAGAGCACGTGATTTGGTCCAAAATCCAGAGGCTTTGTATCACCAAGGCAAGCATCTGCACTCCTAGGACATCTTTACATTTCTTTGAAAGCGTCAATAACATCCCAGACTGCAAAGCAGAGTAGTGTCTGTAAATGGTAATCCCACCAAGAAAATGAACATGGAAAAGTAGGGCAGGAAAGGATCACTTAAATTCTGTCTGCTGCTATCACAGATGGCCACGTTGTCTCATGCCAGTCAGGCACGCATCTGCATCTACCTTAAATCTCCTTGATGGTTGCTTTTTGTTGCTTTTTTTATTTTTGCTTTTTCTACCACCACTGGAAGGATGTTCCAGGAAATCACTCCTCGAATAGCTAGAAATCACCCTCAGCTTTCCAGCTAAAATTTATTCATGCTAATTAATGCTCGTTTGTTCTCATGCCAACATTGTTCTTTAGCTTAAATTGCTCTTCTGGCTTCCTGACGCTTACCCCAATGTATTTATAGAGCACAATCAGATCTCTCTCGGCCTCCGCTTTGCTAAGCGAAATAAGACAAACACTCTTAGTTCACTCTTGAGGGACAAACTCATTGTTTCTTTGATCATCCTGCACCTATGCCCTGTTGGGTTTATATTTTTTTGCACACGGCTGGCAAAAACTGTCCCCTGAACTTCAGTCAAGGTCTCCCCAGGTTGTCTTATGTGGCAAATGATATTCTCCTCTCCTGGGAGGAGAGAATTGGGGTCACCAAAGTGGCCTGTTTTGCATCAGCCTTCAGAAGGGAATGTGTGTACCCGAACGCCTGACTCTGAAATTTACACTAGACATGTATTTTCCCAGTCACTAGCTCTCGTCTCACACCGGACAAGAGATGAGCAAAAATCATATAGCCAGGGACCACCTTCGGTTTCGGTATTTTCCCTTTGAATCCTGGCTGCCGTGCATTAAATAACGTGGTTTCTTCCTCTGTAACTATGTGATGGAAGTTCCCATGAGCACGTTCCTTTTTGTCAAGAGAATATTATTTAGACAGCCAAAAGGAAGGCAGTTGTAGCATAGGATGATCACCAGAAAGAGAAAAGAACGCCTCCTTATATTTACATTTTAGAAAGCATGAAATTCTGTTTAGCTTGCTCATCATTATCTACTATGAGCCAAGACATTTACAGAATGTGTGATTTCCAAAATGATTTTAAAGGATAAAATATTCTAATTGCTCTGAAGTATATAACAATCTTTTTTCTCCGTATTAGTCTCAGAGAAAAAATAGCATGAAAGTGTCAGGAACTATAACTCATTGCTGTTTTTCCACATAACTTAATCATGTGCCTTAATTTCGAAGCCCACATCCAATAATGCATGTTCACTTTTAAGGGCATCTTCAATAAATCATCCTTCTTCTGCACAGCCTTTATTATAACTGGGCCCTTTCTGTCATATTTTTTCTTTGTGTAAATGCTATTATATATGCAGATTTTTAATATCGCATGGATATCTATGTTTTCTCCTTGAGATCATTTTGTTCTAAGAAAAGAGGTATAGTCTTTGGTTGCAGTTACAGACAGATACAGTGTCTCATTCCCGTGGGGCACTGGTTTGTTGCAAACATGCTAGAAAAGCTAGAGGCACAGTTAGAGAAATGAACAGTAGAGATGGCAAAACACTGCAGGAAAGATCTCTAATGCCTTGTGGGTTATAGGGCTTTAAAAGGTACATGGCTCTGTTATATTCCTTCCTAGAACCCAATTTTGTCTTCACAAATATGCCATACAACTATCATTTCTCTCACATACTAGGCTTTATCACCTCCTTGCCCTTTACAGCCTTCCTCATGTCCTCTGTTAGCTCTAATAAAAGTTAATCCATAAGAAAAGGCTCAAAAGACCAAGCTGACCAAGCTCAATTAGTTCTTTGATTAACTTTATAATTGAGCAATAAGCCACAGAACCAGACCTTCCTCAGCTGAAAGGGATGGCACTCAGCAGTGGCAAGGTAGAGCCTGCTCAATGTGCGTTTCAGCACAATTGTTTTTATATCACAGTGGTTTATAACTTAAAGCATTTTTTCTTATTACCTGAGTCTTCATGCATTTTTCTTTTACCTCACCCTGTCTGTAAGGCAACTGGAAGGGCACTCTCACAACTTCTCTCTATCTCCTCACATGTGGACCTCAATAAATGAGGATACCAGCCCTGTTTACTTGGCACGAGCCACTTAGGACCTGTAAATATAACTTAGCAGGAGTGCAAACCATTAGCAAAAGAAACCTCTAGTTCCTTCTCACACATTTCAGCACAGAAAGGAGGGGGGCTTTGTATTCTAATGAATGTATACAACGGTTAGGTGTGTATAACTTGGTTAACACCAGGTAGATAGGCGAAAGAGCCCAGATAAGACCACAGTTTGTTTCTCTTACTGTGCTCTGAATTGGACAGATGTATGCTAATTGTAGCCTGCAAGATGCAGATCTTTTAAGCAGGGTGTATTTGTCTGAGCATATGTGCTATTGCTGTTACGTATTTTCTGCCCCAGAAATATTTTGGCTGTGGCTCTTTGGATTGTACGCTGAGCCCGTCTGCTTCTGCCCACGTAGATACACCTGCTGAGACACAGTCCTGAGGCATATGCAATCGCTTTGTCATTGCGTTCCTCCTCTGTCATCCTTTCTGGATGCTTTTGAAGACAAGATGCCAGGTCAGACGGATCTTTCATGTGATGCAGCGTGGTCACAGCCTTGTGCTCTGCTCCGGACCAGGCTGCCCACAGCTGTGCGCCAAATTTTTCGTGTGCTCACGAGCCTTTCCCTGACATCCTCACATTTCCATTTGTAAGGTTTAGCAGAGACATAGTCTGGGTGTAACACGGGCTTTTAGTAGGAACACCAAAACATGAGCAGCCAGAACTAGACGTTAATTTTTAAGCCTGCTTTTCTGTGGTAAGAAAGTCACCCTGCAGAGTACTGCAGAAAGGTCATCTTTTTGAGGCAGCTGTGTCCAGAAGAGGGTGGGAAATGCAAGGATTTGGGCTGGGAGGCAGAGGGGAGGCAGTAGAGGAGAAAACAGGAGCGTCCAGGATTTGGGAGCATAATCCAGACGTCTGTCTGTGCAGGGGGAAATCTGTCTGTCCGTCTTGGTATAGTGTGCAGTAGGTGGGGATTCCCATGTGTGTTTCTGTACTGAGATATCCGTATGTACGATACACTATACAGGTGTTTGGAGGAGAAGAGACAGAGGAATATATATTTTTTTAAAGGACTCTGCAAACAACTCAGATTGGTTTTCAGAAGTTTTCTTCCGCAATAGAATATTCAAAAAATGCTCTCACGATAAACATCTACCCATCTGTGACACTTGCTAGCAGCTTGTTTTAACTTTATGATGCTGGAGACAGACCTCTAATCTCAGCGGGTGCATTCTCACTGAAGAAATAGCCCTATAAAAGGTAATGGGTAATTAATATAATCAAAAATTCTTCAGCAATGGCTGGGGATATCAGATTTTGGTTCATATATCCTTTTGGGAACATGGAAATTAAGTTTTATACTTTGTGGCAAAAAAGGCTGATCTTTCTATTCTGAGCACTTTTATCTCAAAGTGTACATGAAACAGCAAATAATACACTTCCACAGTTTTATACTACTCTTACTGGAATTTAATTTCTTCCTTTACTTAAGGAAGGAAAATCTGAAACATCCTCAAAGTCTAACGAGATGCTAATGTGCTAGAAAGAGCCTTTGAATTAGTTTGTCTTAGTCAAAATATTGCAAATGTGTTAATTCCGAGACCTTCAATGACACTAAAAACACTCATTGACAAATGCCTCATTTTCTTTTAATAACACTTGCTTTAATGTTGCTGTAAATGACATCAACTTTGCCGTAATGATACAGCGTTAGCAGTTAAAAATCTACCTTCAATGGTTATTTGTATTTTAAATTTCACATTTTCATTTGATCCCATATGCTTTTGACAACCCTGGATTGATTTAAACTCAGGTGATTACAGAACATTGAATTAAAGCAGAATTCCGGGTACATTACAAAGGTGAGGGAGCAGCTAGATTCTAGGCAACACCTGGGCTAATGTCTGTTTTCTAATTGAGTGATAGTCAGGCAGTTTGCAGCGCCAGCAAGTATGGTTAAATCAAATTGACTTTTAGTGTTAGACCAATGGTGCTAATAGGCTGGGTTCACTGTCTATGAAAGGATATGGAAAGACAAATACATTAGAAGCAAAGGTCATTCTTATCTTTTGCTTTTGGCAGCACAGACTTCACTGTACGAAGTTCGTTTCCCCTCCAAGAAATTATCGTTCTTCCAGTTTATCTCAAATGAGTTTGGTAATGAAAATCTAGAAGGATTTTTTCTTTCCACATCATTCTCCATAACTCAAGACTTATCACCCTCATACCTTGCTGTATTTGTTCCCTCCCCTCATGCTCAGGTGGGAGTAGGGATCGTTTTCCTTTTTAGTTTTGCTTACAGCATCTAGCACAACGATGTCTTGATGTTTGCTTCAGGTACTAATGTAGCAACTAATAGGCAAAAACAGGTCCAAGTACGGGAAACAGGAGGAGGCTGTGAGCTGTCTGGGGGAACAGAGCACGTAGTAGGAAATATGGATCATTGCTTCCTTCAGCAGCCGACTGAAAGAGAAACAGGCGTCCTGGTGAACTTGAAACACTATTCCCCTGCTGAATTCATGAACTTTTTGCCAATGCTAAACAAATGGCCTTTTCACATAGCTGAATACCGTGGGCAGGGGAAGAGTTTTAATACTGCTTTCAGTGTTAAATGTCAGGTACTGAGGGCTGCAGAAGTCTTGGCCTATTGATTCGTGTGGGGCTTGCAGGCTGCTTGGGGTTAAGTATGTGCCTATGTCTTGGCTCAGGATAGCAACCAGAGAGCTCTGAACACTCGTGTAATGCGGATTAATAACAATGCTGGTAGCAGTTAGGGCACAGAGTAACTACCTTCAGCACAGTGGTAGCAGTGACAGCAGAGTAAAAATGCTGCATGTTTACGGCTGAAGCTTTGTGTCTGATGATGAGGCAGGATGAAACGAGTTGCGTTTCAGGGAGGACTTCAGCAAAAGACAGCAACATCTTCTTATGCTAAGAAGTAAAAAAAAGATTTTGCCAGTAAATAGCAGGAACCTCTACCTATTGATCACGTCTGAGAGTCCTGCCAGCATTTTGACAATGTCTGATCTGTCGTGTTATGTACCTAGTGCTTCCTGCCCCCTAATAGGCTGCTGAGAGCTCTCTGGGCAGTGCTGTCCCCCCCAGTCACACATGCAGGAGGAGAAATTCTCCCAAGAGCCTGATCTGCTCAGGGGATCCATATAGGGTGTGCTTCAAATCCTGCCAGCACCCACAGAGGTGGGACAAGAAAGAGATCTCTTACCTCTGGCTCGGAGCATGCTGAATGTGATGGCCATGACTCACAACGCATCACTCGCTCCCTAAACCGCTGATTTACCGAGGTGCTTCTTTCCAGTCTCAAACTTCATGGTTTGCATTACTGGAGGGCACCCACGGAAGGAGCAACTTCTGCATGCTTGGGTTTAATGAGCTGAGAAGTGACGGGTGTCTGTGCATTGCTGCTGCTGCTGCAGCCAGGAGAGGCTGTGTCGTGCTGCCTGTCGCTGTGTCTTTGAACAGTACAGAAATACAAGAACTGGGGAGAGCAGACGCAAGAGGTCTGACGCTCAAGAGCAGGTAGGGCCAGACACTCGTGCGCTTTGTACCTTCAGTCATCGGCACATTCCTTGGAGCTGGCCAGAGCCATTTTCTAGAATGACTTTTGTTGGAAAATGCTCTGTTTTGACGTGAAAATTCTGTAGGAAGATATCCAACAGCTGAATTAAGACAGACCGCTTTTTTTTTTTTTTTTTTAATAGTTTCATTTTACCCATCAATAGTACTGCCTATTTGTATTAGTTTGGATGATAAGTAATTTTTAAGCGCAGCTGTCGTACTCCGCACTGTGAATTGCAGTGATTTTAATTTGTTGCAAGGAAACATTTTGACACTATGAAAACTACACTTTTTACTCAAGCATTTTTGACATCCACAAAGGTAAAATTTTTCTATGGTCATTTCATGGTTTCACTATAGACCAGGTTCAAAATTCTGTTCCACAACACATTTTGAGTGTGCAACAAATTTTTCTCACTTGATTTGGGGAGGGCAGAATAACAAGCGAACTGAACACCAAAAGTCTGGAGCTTCTTGCAAGTTGAAAATTCCGTGGTTTGCTTCCCTCTAATACCAAGAGAGAAAAGGTTAATCTGAAAGCACAGAGAAATTCACATTTACAAAATCTGGTCTCCACAAGGCCGTGAAATCTTTAATTTGTTTATTTCTCCCAGAAGAATATAAATCACTGTTGCATTCCCCAAATGTTTGTGAGTTTATCAAAAGGAGCATTTATTCAGCATTCATTCCACTCTGTCATTAAATCCTCTGGATTATATGGCTGTTGTTGTCTTTTAAATTCCTGGTAAATATGTTGCTGACAACCAGCTGTTCTTTTCAATGCATCATAACCAAGCATCCTAGAGTAGATCATTAGTCTGCTCGCATCCATCTATTTCATTTATGTTGCTCAGGGAGTTTACAACGGCCATCTGCAACTGTGGGCAGCTTTTGTTTTGGAGGAATGGCACCACCGAGGGCAGAGGAATGTGAGGGACAGGGCAGAGCTTCAAAGGCGATTAGCTCACTGGGAGTGGTAAGGTTTGCTGAGAGCCTGGTAAAGGGACACTTTGGTGTCTCTGGTGACTTTGGCCCTTCTTGCCCTGGAGCTGTGCAGACTGGTGCCACTACGAGAAGCCTCTTGGGGCTGGAGCCCCAAGCAAAGCATGGGGAAATGCGTGACCCATGCACCACCTGGTTATCCCTGGGAGCCAGTGGGTCTCGGAGACCCTCCGCTCCATCAGACCCTCTGCTTCCTCCTGGCCCTTGGACAGTGAGCCCATGCTAGTGGCCAACTCCATTGCATCAGCTGGGGGTGAGGAGAGAGGCAGCCTGTTTCTCACGCGTTTCTCTCCCACATCCATCCCATGGATGGAGCAACCTGGACGCTGGCCCCATGTCTACATTTCCATTTCAAGTATAAGGGTAGTCCATTTTCAAAGCAAAAATTTGGGTGTACGGTAAGTCCTCAGTTATGGTACAGTCTTTTTCCCCTCCTACTCTTACCCCATGTTACATTTGTTAAAGAAAAGGTCAGAGCTTTCCAGCTACATTTGTTTCCCCCTTGACAGCACGCTGAATCTTCCTGCTGCTGCTTTTGACTTTTCAGTGCTCTGAAGCATCAGGTTTGGTTCACTCGCAGTTCAAGCTGTGTCAGACTCCCATGTACAGAGCAGTCAGAGGATGTCTCTGCTGGGGAAATCAAACACTATGTTTTCCAGTTTGCAGTGTTCAGCCCAGCTGGATCTTTCTCTGAAAACAAGGGAATGCTGTCCCTTCCGCTTGTAATTTACAGTAATTAGCAATGAAGTGATGCTTGGTTTGAGGGAAAGAAGCACTGTAACTCGTTCCTAAAAAGGAGATTTCAAGAGGGGGGGCCCCACTGGGAAGTAGTACATTTTGATTCCTGGTGTAAACATAAATATTCAACACTTTATGTAAATCAAAAATTGGAAGGAAAAAACCCCAGTGATTTTGGATTGATTGAACTTTTTTCTCTCGTAGCTTACGCTGAAATGCTTAGTATTTCAGCTCTGTGTGAAATGCAAGCAAACTGATAGATTAGTTGTATTAATTAGAAAAAGGGGGGGAAATTACCAAAAAAATCCTAGATGAGACACTTTACTTTCAAAGAACAGATGGCTTTCATTTCTTGGGGCTGTAGACTATTTTGCTGCAGCATAAAGGCATATAGTATATCCTCTGGGGATGGAGGAAATTGAGACGGAGAGAAAACATTGCAGGGAAATTCATTAGAAGCTCTAGAAGTAATAGAAATACCAGGCATGAGTTTTGGTGCCACTAACCTTTGTTGGCTTTAACTGGCAAGTCTTACAGGGCTTGCCTGAGATCAAGGCATCAGGACCCCTACTTGCCCTGAGTTTTCAATCCTTCTCCCCATCAGGACAGCAGCAGGAGAAGTCCCGTCTGCAGATATTTCTTGTGGCAAAGGACATTTTTTGTGTTTTCTCTACCAGCCTGCCTGGCTTAACCTTTTGACCATCCTTCAGCTTGCCTCTTAATGTGACCGTTTTATCGACAATTGCAGTTAAAATGGCAGTCAGTTTAGCCAGTCCTGTCTGCTGCTGCTTGAAATTTTTATGTATCATGACCTTGTTTGCGCCCTTAATTTCTGCTGGAGATGCTCATCTCCTTGCACTGTAACCAACGAATCAATTTTATTTTCTCTGCTGAATGTAGGGGGGAAACATAGTTTCTCCCCCCACTCCTTAACTCCAATAAGAAAACTCCTGCAGTTTTTCTCTCTTTGTAACTGCCTATTGATTGTGTATGTCAACCGTACATTTGTGGGCGCTGAAGGATTTGATTTTATTTCTGTTGGCTCAATGGTATCTGAAAAGTGACTGCTTGAAGGGCTGCGGAGAAGTGAGGATCTTGTCAACATGTTTTATAATGCGTTATTCGCCCATAATTACAACACGACAGTGTGATTACGTGAGGTATTTCCTTTTGCTTGCTTAGATATTCCTTTTGGATGATATATGCATCTGCAGTCCCAAAGCCCCAGAACTGCAGTAGGCAAGATTGCCTCATATTGCCTGTTGCACGTGCCCAGATTTACTGCTCTTATACAAACGGTTTGCCAGTAAATAAAAGTAGTCATTTTTCTAAGTGTTTGATGGCAATGGCTGCTGTGCTCGCTTCTGTTGGTCTGGACAGTCCTTTGCCACTGAGTGCAAGTCAGATGCGCGCCTTAACGAAGCTTGGGCTGGGAAGGACCACAAGACTTGCCTAAGGGATGAGAAGCAAACATCTTGCTCAAGGATGAAAAGCTGTTTGGTGGACTGCTTGAATCTGGCTTCAGCATCCTGGCCTTGTACCTGCAGCACATCTCCTAGCACAGCTGTGGCCAGCTGGTGACACTTCAGCTCTTGAGCAGTTCGAAGAGGACTTGTGCGCTGAAACTGCTGGCCAGGGCCATGGCCCATGGGCAAAGGGACTCTGAGAGGGAGAAGCACTGGCTGAGATGGGCTTTGGTCCATTGTGGACTTAGGCTCATCAGCACTGGAGCAGGGCAGTCTGTGGAGACTGTTATCTCCTATCTGTGAATGACTCCTGAACTCCCTCTGTGAAGCTCACACACTTTGACACACTCAGTCAAAGCGTTGTGTCTGCCCTAAGGATTTGGTATTGCAGTTTGTAAGGGCAGGAAAATTTGCCACCACTTCTCTGGTAGGAACTCAATTTCCCTGAGAAAAAAATGAAGACAAGTAGCTATATATAATAACAGGGCATGCAGTAATTCCCTGTGTAACTTGCGTTAATCTGCGCAAGTTTGCCGTGCTTGTAGTGTGTGAGTGAGAACTATTCTAAAATGTGTGTTTCCAAACCGAGTGCACAAATGTCTGAGGTACAGCTTCCAGCAAATATTTGCATGTGATCAAAATAGATTACCTGTTTATTTAATTTCAGATCCATAATCAAGATCAGCATTGCCTTTATTAGACCGCAGTAAATCTTTATTGCACTGCTGTCTCCTGGGATAGGTGCCCAAGGCACTGAGACCCTGCATAGACGCCAGCTCTCAGATTGCTGCAGCCCTGTTCACTTTGTTTCTGTATCCATATAAGCAAAATAGCCATCTTCCTTTTACCTGCTAGGGCCCTCTGAATAAGAAAACATGTCAAACGTGTACATGAGAGTGTTGCGGCTTCTATTGTTACAGATTTACGGTTTAATAGTAAGATACTGTTGCAAACCTGAAAGAATTATACGTATATTTTTGCAGAAAGAAGTCCCTGAATAGCTTCAACCATGCAGAGATTAGAAGCAAAGGAAGCAAGGACAGTCATTTTGAAGTTAGGGCTCAGGTACTGCAGAGTATTGCAATTCACTGCTTCGAGATTTAGCTCTGTGTTCTGCAACTGGATTAAGGTGGGATGTTTAGCAAGACGCTGAACATGGCATCGTGCTTCACGTGGCTATTGGAAGGATAACTAAAAATGGCAGCGAAGTAATCACGTATGTGTGGGGCAACAGGGCTGAAATTCGTTAACAGTGTACAAACAGATTCCTCATCCCTAATGTTTTGAAATCAACAGCTGCTTTTCCTGTAACATCAGTGGCTATATCAAAGCTCTAATAGGTAAGTAATTAAGAGTTAGCATGAAAGTCCAAACGCAAAGCACCTTCTGCAAAGAGATGATGTAAACCAGAGGGTGGAAGAAGACAGTGTTTGTATATGTGACAAATATTCCCTGTTGGTTTAAGAATAGGTACTTTGTTTTTCATTAGATACGATATTGGAGATGTGTCATCTTTAATCCATTTCTGTCAAGCTCAGTTGTCAGAAAGAGTGAAATTTCTTTCCAAAAAGACATAGCTGCTAATCCCTAAAAGCACACTGCGACCACATTCTGGTCCTTCCAACTCTCTAATCAATGTATCCCTCTGCAAGGATGCCCTTGAACCTGGGAAATGGCCTCATATTATTAGTAGAAGTGAAAAAAAGTACTTTTTTTTTCCTACTCTTGCCTTGAGGAGAGGGACACCTTTATAAATATTTGTTTGGTTTGTAACTTAGTGTCACAGTGCTTCACCAGTCAACTGAAAACTCAACTTTTCAATACAAATAAGAGGAAAATAAAGTTTGATGTGGTCTGTTTTCTTTGGAGCCTGTCCTGCAGTGCTTTAAAAGAGCCCCCAAATGGTGAAACATATAATTGTAAAACAAAAGCCTTCCTTATTGAGTATGGCTGGGTACTGGGAACAAAAGGGACCACTGGTAGAGCTATATTATTTTTCACAGGAATAATACTGTGTATTAGGAGGAAGCTGGCTAACAATCAGATTTCTTTGACAAAAGATGTGAAGTTTGCTTTTTGAAATAAGGAATTCATTAGTAGTATTGAATATTCTTATCATATTTCTTTCAACTATCAATGATTTCCTCTTACTTGGTTCCTCAGTCTTCAAAGGCTTTAGAAGTTAGATAAAAGCAGGTATACGTTAGAAGCCTGGGTACTGTGGAGGTGTTAATATGTGGTAAGTTTTTTTTTAATCTAAGCGCACATATTTCAGGACCCATTAACTTGACTTTTGCTTTGGTAAAGGGGTTTTAGATTGACTATTATAATGCAAGGAAATTCAGTATGCATTATTTCAGTCACACAGTGACTGACACTCCTCACCTGGACAACTGCTTGTCCAGTCAGACAAGGTGGGCAAGGGAATGTTTTCTCAGATATCCTCACAGGGCAGAGCCGCATGAGAGCCAGTCTCTGGTGTGCTAGACAAATAAATAAGCAAACACTGGGACCACGATAAAGGCCCAGGACAGCTAGGCTCTTGGTTCCGATACCTGCAGAGAGAGTTGTATGTTTGAGTCACGTATGGCTGAAGATATGCAGAGACCATTAACATAAGCATTCTTCCCTGGTACTAAACATGTATGATGTGAAAATTGCCTTTAATCGTAGGTATACAGCAGCCTTTATACACTCATCTGTGATAAACCAGGCTTTTCATAATAAAGTATTATTCATGTAGATACTAATCTGCGTGCAGTGACAGCCCAACACTTCATTTACGTTTATCTGTGGAACACTGGAACAGGCATACAGTGCATTTCTCTAAAAGCTTTCATGAATGTTAATGACAGGGCATATTGCTCTGAACACAAAACTTGTGCCTAGGAAAATACGGAAAAGGAAAGCCAATAAAGCATCATGTGGAAAATATTAGCTTGCTGGAAAACTCTTTACGGTTTGAATTAATTTTTAGTTCAGCAGCACTTGTTAAAACTATAAATAGATAAATAGTCTCTTGCTTTCCTACAGCTTTCTTCCTCTTATAGTGTGCTTTAGAAGTCTTCACATTCAGTGATTTTTATTTTATTGTATTTAGCTATCACTGCAGGCTCTCTTTCAGAGAACTACTTTGATATCAGGCTGCTTTATCTCAGTTCCTAGTGTGGTAAAAGCCAATTTAGAGTCACTTTCTTTATACAAAACAATGGAAAGTACAAGATATTTTGATGATAATAGCATCTTTAAAAAAGGATGACCATCTGCCTTTATTCACTTCTGCTTTCAGTGTCCTTTCAAGCTCTACTTTCCCTATGGAAAGATGAAATCATTGAGATCATTTTCAGTCCTGTCAGCTGCAAAGATGTGGTAACCGTCCTATAAGGCAAGCATATGGCTGGGGTTTAAGGGCTTTTTCAAACCGAGGTTCCAAATACAGGCTGCCAAGTTGTGTACAGGAGCATCTGCCACTTTGGTTCCCCATCACAACGCCTCCCAGCACCACCAGGAAGCCTGAGCTGGTGCCTGCTCTTTTCCAGGCTGGCGTTTCATGGCAAGAGCAGGCCACAGAAATGCAGAGCTGCATACACGAAGGCTTAGCTTTAGGCTTCTGAATTTGAAAGTCTTGGGAATACTTTGGGAAAGATGGGACTCGCCCGCCTGAAAGATCACAGCAGAAACCCAGCCGCAAGCTGCAGGGTGAACACGGAGGGACCTGGATGATAAGCAGTCTCTCCAGGTGGACCAGGAGGCATTTATTTTGAGACACGCGTTGAGCCCACGGGCCGAGCAATGCCGTTCGCACAGTCCTCGTGGGCAGGCCAGGAAGGACCCACTGGCACTTGCGGTTCATTTTTACACAGCCCCTGCCAAAACTGTTGTCTGGTAGGCCCAGTGCCTCTGTATCTTGCTTTATTTGTGGTCCCCTGGCTCAGACGGCTTAGTTTCTGAGGAGCGTTGAGCGGGAATCACCCCTACACCTGGGGGCCTAAATGTGCCAGTGAATTGGGTTTTGTTGCAAGTGGTGGATTTCATGGCCCTCATGCAGAAGCGGGATTGCAAAATGTAGTTCATATTGTCCTGATTATTTTCCCTTTTCCATGGACACCAGTGTGTCCAGTGCACTGGAATGGTGCCATCCTCAGCAATGCCTGTGAAGCGGCTCCGTATTAAGAGTGGCCAAAGTGGGGAGCAACTACCCGAGCTGCATCTGATGGCTCATACTGGAGGTTGACTCCTTCCCTTTGACCTTGAAACACGATGAAATTCTGGTGGTAGTGTGGCCTTGCCCCTGCCTTCCTTCTACTGATGGCTCTGAAGAAGTTAGGTCTGTGCTTAAGAGAAAATATTGCCAAAGGAATTTGCAGTTAACCATTTACTTCCTCAGCAGCCCCTAATACAAGAAATACCAGTATATTTAGGGCTCAGTAAGGCATTTTTTTCCCCAGGTAATCACCACAGTCATGACAAACTTTCCCATGAAAATGTTTGTGTGGAGGCAACTGTTTTGATTCAAAAGGTGCATTATATTTGTGGGTAAAATCACTGTCGATCGCAACTTTGTATATAGTGATACTTACTTTTTGCCTGTTTTTTTTTGTTTGCTTGGGGGTTTTTGTGGTTTTTTTCTTTCTTTTTTTTTTTTTTTTTCCCAAAATCAAGGCCCTCAAAACACTTATCAAAACAAAGACTGACCATTTTTATATACTTTTTGTTTTAAAGCAAAATGTGTCGCCCATGCCAGGAAGTTAACTTACCTGCTCTAGTCACATGGAACTTGCCCTGAAATCAGAGAGGATAGAGTAATACAGAAAGATCTGTGAAGGTGCAGGAATTTGGATTTATTGCTATTTGTGAAGCCATTTAACACTGCTCAGAGCAATTTTAGCTGGTCAACACCTCATTGGTGAATCTCAAAATATCTGCCACGTTTATCTGAGACAGCCTTCTGTGACATATCTTCATTTGTTCTTACCTAGTGTTTGCTCTTAGCCCTGTTGTAAAACTTTAGTCATTTACTACAGGAGACAAAACCCTTCTCCCCACTCCCCCACTCCATGTGCCGAATGACCAACTAATAAGCAGGGAGGTAAACGATTCCCGAAGTACTTCCTTTGCCTAAGCTAACTTTTGAATAGGAACCCTGCTCATAGCAATCGGAATCACTCTGGAAACAAGCCTTGAACAGACTTAAAGCTGCAGCCATTGTAATCCAGAGATTAACAGGTAAGGAAGTAATTTTGGCAAGTTACCCTCCCGCATGAACTATTTTAAACTTGAAGATTGCTAAAATGAGACTTTTAATAAACATGAAATGAAAACAATCCTAGTAGCTGGATTAAAAAAAAAAAAAAACAGTCAACAGTCTTGACTCATGAATCTATCACTGGCTGGAAAAAAACAGGTTTCAAAAATATTGTTGCTAGGTATAAGTGACTAAAGAGTACAGAAAATAATTTTTCAAAAATAAGTCTTCATAGCAGTCTGGGTTAGAGGGCTGGATGTTCACTGTGACTCAAGTTTTCCATTGACAGGGATAAAAAATTCTAGGCGTTCACAGGTTACAAGTTAAAAAACTACAGAAAGTGATTTATTTACATTACCAAGACAAAATTGAGTTACAGTGGCTAATAGGATAAGTGTTGCAAGTTAGACATTAGAAGAGGGATATGAACCCAATTTACTGGGCAAATTAACTTTGTTAGAAGACTTGAGCTGGTGCAAAGATAACAGCGCCTTTAGGAGACAAACTGCCTGCCTTGCTTGTGTACTCCGGTGTTTCTCTAATGATTAAAGTTCTTTAGGCAAGATTTTTCACCAGCCTAAGGGAGCCAAAAGACACCGATAAATGGGCAACAGAAATAGAATGAAAACTGGACTTAATGCCCTAACGCTCCATGTCTTAATACTTCCTGAAGCAGTTCTGGTTCTTTTGCTCTCTGTAACTGAAATTGTGCTTCTGCCTGACATGTATACCACTGATTTGCAAATGGAGCCAAATAAGTGTTTTCAGGACTTGAAATAACAAGCCCAGAGAATCCCTTAAAAAATAATGTCCTGGAAAGCAAAGTAATAGATAGTAACCAAACTGAAGGGGAGCTGAAGCCTTTCGGCAGTGTCCAGCTGAGGCAGTTCAGATATGGACTGAAATGCACTTGGCAGGATCCCTATCCTTTTCGATAATCAGCTGTACTCTGGTTCACCTTGTGCCCAAGGATTTCACCGTGCTTGATACAAGTAAGGTGAATGGTGTTTGATGCAGCTGGGCACTGAACAAGGGAATCTTAACATGCTTGTTAGTCCAGAAAAGTCTTTTGCTATTTCCAGAACTGTTCAATGTAAGAAAGGGGGATGGACTTAAATGATGTTCCCAAGGTCATGCTGCAAATTAGTAGCAAGATGGGAAACACCTCACAAACAGTCCCCTCCTGGGATCATGGGGCTGATCTGCCTACCTGAAAATAAAAGAAAGGCAGACCTCTCTGCAGTGATCAATTTAAGCCAATTTGTATTGAATAATTTGCTATTATATTCAATTTAAAAAAAAAAAAAAAAAAAAAAAGAAAGAAAGAAAGAAAAACCTTGTAAAGCTAGACTAAACTGTGTTAACAGTGTAGCAGTCATTCTTTGATGTGATGCTTCAGAGGAGCTGAGGCAGAACGTGCTGTTTCTGTGCAGTTTAATAAAAATAAGGCTGTGAAACATCTTCTGATGCAAAGAATCCAAGACTCTCATCAACATCTAACACTGAACCTTAAAATCACCAGACCTGAATGCATGCAGATGAGCTGTATTTGTTAATTTTAACAGCATCTGTGCCCATTTACACCAGCTAAATATCTAGCCTAACATTCAATATAAGCAATTTTCTTGTCCCTTCCCAATTAGCTCCATTACAGAAAATCTAATTAAATCATATCTTTTAGCAGGAACCAAGGCTTCAAGAGCTACATTTTTTCACTTAATTAAAAGCTCTTCATCTTGAACTGTTAATTTTCTTAAAAAGATATCCAGTAGTTCTTCCGCTGATCCACTTTGGTTACTGAATGAAATGGCTCATTTGCTCTGAGTTAGCTCTTGAACTGTACACATAGGCTCCAACTCTTGTGAAGAGCTTAGAAGATGATAGGAATCATAGCTGCTTTTCTCCGCACCTCCGGATAAAATCTCTTCAGGTACAGCTTGTGTTTCTTTTGGGCCCAGAGAGACATCTGGATGACCATCAGGAAAGCAAAAATTCCAACTACCAAGGAAAAAGAGGAAAAGAAAAAAGGATCACGTGTTTTCTTTCAGTGTTTCTGTGAATACAAGAGGGTTCATGGAAAAGTCTGTAGTCTCTTCTGTGGGCAGAGACAAGTTAACTTTGCCCTTGCTCTCAGCCTTGAAGTTGCTGATATACCATAGCCTGAGGCTCAACCTCCACATCAGAATTCACACAGATGATGTCCACATCTCTTAGACGCGCCCTGTATCACCTATGACTTTGCCATAAATCACATGCGCTCCTTGGGCATGGTGCTGTCTCACCTCAGAATTACCCATGGCCTCTCCCAACAGTTTTTCTGGTTTGCATTTGGCCTATAACACTTCTTTGTTTTTACCTCTGGCTCCCAACCATAACAGGGAGCTGTGCTGAACTTCCTGTTGCATGGAGGGACAACTTGGCCCTGGAGCAAGTAGGCAATAGGTGCACAAATAGATAGAGCTGCCTGGCAGCGAGGTCTCACAAAACCTAACAACTATAGATACCCAGGCCACTGCTGCAGTTGTCAGGAGCCAGCAAGTGGTCTCTCAGGTACCTCTCCCTTCGGGCTGAGTGGCGCTGAATGGGCAATGCTTTTACAGGTGCTTTTTGCAAATTCATTGTCCGTTCTTCCTTAAAATGAGCTGGTGGATCAGAAACATTCATTTGGCATCTGGTCAAGTTATCTTTGGGACAGTTACAGCAAGGATGAGTGTGCTGCATGTGTTGCTGCTCCCTGTCCTCGTCAACGCAGCCCTACAACGTCCTCAAACTTTCAGGTCATTTCCATAACAGAGCCTAATGCACAAAAAATGTTATATCTTTTTTTTAAAAAAAAAAAAAGAAAAGTTTGATTTTTGCATGAAGCAGGTTAATCCACTTTTGAAATTCCTTTCTTTTTCATTTGTAAACCATGTGGGGCTACTTTTTGCAAGTAGCTTTTATAGGTTTCTATTTTGGAATAGAAAAATAATTAAAAAGTTAATATTTTGGAGACCTTAGACCCAGGGACCATATTTGTATGGGTATTTAGTTCTCTAAGGATGCAGGAAAGTACTGAGCAAGAGTAGTGAATGCTACTAAGCAGGCTTCTGTTACAAGCTGGCTGCCTGATATAAGCAAACAGGGAAATACTACCAGGAACATGTGTCTTTCCTCTTTTGAAATACTAAGTTCATCTGTTTTCTTCTCCCTATTAGAAGTATTATTCCAGGTTTACAATACAAAGAAATTTTCCTATATCAAAAATGATTGACTGTAAATGAAGAAAACTGATATTATTCCATCCCCCCCCCCCCCCCCCCCCATTTTCAATGTCTGCTTTCACTGTGGAAACAGAAGAAAAAACAATATTTCACAAAAAGCAGAGAGCTGGTTTTGATCAAAAGAAGGTGTTGCAGTAGTGTTCATGCTCTCTGCAGCTTTCTGAGGGTAGGACTTTGAAAGCTTATACAGTCATGTCACAAGGGGGATTCGATGGCAATATTTCATATGCTATAAATTTTTTGGCAAATTTTAGATTTTCAGAATTTACTTCCATTTTTTAGAGGCTATCTTCATTCTGTTTCAAACCTACCTGGCAGGGTTTGTGTCATCACTGTGAAACTAATCCAAGACCCAACCTGTTGCAAAGAAAAAAGCACTGTTAATCTGTTAATTGTATACTTTATCTAAAGCAAAAGGACAAGTTTTTGAAAGCTCCTCCTGGAAGAAGAGCGTGACACTTGTACTGGAAATGGAAGAGGAAAAATAGCTAGAAAGGAGCCCTGCAGTGTGCTGGATGGGGTGAGGAGATGGGTGGTAAATCCTTGGAGCACTGGGGAGTCTGTAGCGGAGGGGAATATACACAAGAGTCATGATATTGATGTGAGGGAAAAGAAGCGTCTGGTGGCGAAACATTTGTGGGAGCAAGGAGACTCTGATGTACAGAACATCATGATTGATGAGCAGAGGGAACTGCGTGGAGGCATTGCAGATTTTCTGCGGGCAAAGGCTGTAACACAGTAACCACCTACCCTTTGCATGCAAGCAGAAGAAAGTCATGTACCTCGTATGTATAGTTGGGACAGGATACCAGCAAGAAGAGCCACGTGAAGGGGTTGTAAGTTGGACTTGGAAAACAGGCTTTACTTCCTTTATGAAAGGAAAAAAAGAAGGGAAAAAAAACCAAAACAACAACAAACAGACAAAACCAGTTTCAGTACCGGGAGGGGAACTGAGCCTTATAACTTGCCTGTGTAACAGCCATCCCCTTGGCCAATGCTCCCAGAGTACCACTTGTTAGAAAAGTTTCAGTGAAATCTTTTGAGACAGCAAAAGCTGTATTTATCCTAGTGAGAATGCTGCTTAGTGAGCCATGTATCAGTTTTTACAGGAAGGTCTGGCATGTCCAAAGGATGCAACCTTTGTTCAGAGGAAGAGAGACAAGTAGATTTAATGCGGGCCAGCCAGCGGGCGAGGGCTAAGGGCACTCTTCTGGGATGTAAAGGATGCAGCTGTATCTTATTCAGCCTGATTCAGGAACGTGAACCTGTCCCCTCTCGCATCTTCATCCTTCATCCCAGGGTAGAACAGGAAAACAACTCCAGAGCTAACAGGATGACTCGCTACAGCCACAGATAAAACTCACAAAAAGCCATATACGCAACATTTCATTTTTAAGTTCTGGCAACATTGTTATCCTTAATACTTGTAGGCACTGAGAATGTAGATGAAATATTTGGGTCTTGCTGTTTTTAAACTGAATTAGGCCCCTTGCAACAAAGAACATAAGGACCTGCCTAACCACAGCACATCAAAAGTTTTCCAGACTAGAAACTGACGTCAGTGTGTGAAGTTGATCATACTGTGGTAAAGTATTTTCTTGAATACGGTGTTATAGTGGGAATTATACTATTATTATCTGAAAATATATTTTACTTTCTAGTATATAACTTTTATTCTCATGGTACAAAAGATCCTGAAAACCTATGCTTGGAGCAGCCTTTTAAGAGCATATATATACTTTGATGCCTGTGTAGGTATTCATGAGTCTATCTTTGTGTATTTGTATATATATATATGTGTGTGTGTGTGTGTATCTTTGCATGAGATGAATGTACCTAAAAACTCTGCAATCTAGTTTAAAAGTTTTTCAAACATATTTAAAATGTAATCCTCTGTTGTCAGTCAACAGGATGCTTTAGAGAACTTCCACGCTTAAATCCATATTTAAATTGCAGTTGTGTCTAATTAAGATAAGTTTGCTATAAGCTTTGAAACAATAACAGTGTTGCTAATGTTTCCTTGTCACCACATTTATTTTGAAGATGTTATACCAACGGCATGGTACCTGCTTCATCTTTCTTTATTCTGTGGATGTGGATACATAAATTACTGTATACCAGCAGAAGATGGATAGGTTAAGCACACTTCAGTCTTAAATAGACAAACAGACAACAAAGACAGACCTGAATGATTTTGGTGAGCTAAAGTTACGTTGATAAAGTGATTTCCAGCTTCACACATCTGCAAGACATTAAAACCGTATTTTCAGTTGTATCCCTAAAATGCTGCGGTAACTCCGTTGCAGTGCATAACCAGAATCCCCCCATTACAACTCTAGTCTCTGTATCTAGAATATATGTACTCTGAAATGACTCTCCCACAGGAAAGACATTCTGTGATCTCTGTCAAACACACAAGTGCCTAGTGAGCACCGCGGGCACAGCCTGGGGATGAAAGCCCATGTTTCAGCTCCGCGGAGCTCAGCGCAAGCACGCCTTCAGTGTGGTTCTCGTGCCCAGCATGTGCAACATGCTTTGGTCTGGGGAGACCGGAGAGGCTCCCTGGGGTCTAAGGAATTTAGCAAGATACTTTTCTGAACCGAACGTCATTGTCAGGATTTGGATTTAATCCAGGCTCCAAAGAAGCAGGTGAAAAGTTGACCGCTGGTTTTGTAAAGATGTCATGAGTTAATGTGCCTACCCTCTTCCTACACACACTTTGAAAGGTGTTCAGCTTAACGCCTCTGTTATGCCAGCTACGGAGTATGGTAACTGGTTCTTTAGGTGAGTCAGAGGAAGAAAAACCAGGGTGAATAAAAAGGTAGCGGTTCTCTGAAGGGCAGACTGGTCGAATAGATAGTAGTTGGGAATTGAAAAATGAAAGGAGCCAGTATTATTCCTGGTTCTGCTCCTCTCTGGTTATGCCATTTCCTGCCTTAACCAACCTCTCAAACCTGGTCTTTAATATTTAGATGGTTTAAATCTTTGGGAGAGGTACCATGTCTCCCCACTTGGCTATATAGCATGTGGTACAAGGTATTTCAGATTTGCTTGTGGCTTTCGGTACTTCATCAACTACAACTACTGTAGAATCAAAGCCAATCACTGCCTATATTTAATGTGAGAACTGGTAGGAAAACCAGTTTCAATTCCTTGAAAAGGAAGCCTGTCAGTACAGCAGCCTAATTTTATTTTTTTAATTTTTCCCCAGCTTTGTGAAGAAAACCAAAATGCTGTATACTTTTCAGTCTTGGACTGAATTGAACTTTTTTATTCATTTCTGGGTTTGAAAACTGATTTCTCCTCTCAAATTGAAAAAAATGTAGTGTTAAAAAGTTGTGTTTTCTTATATCATTTGTCATTCTAAATTTTACAAGGCTGGAAAAAATTAAGAAAATAAAATAAAAAGGAGGAGTGCTAAAACCTAGAGACATTAAAAGTGTAAAGTTGCAAAATTAATACAGAAAAAAAGAAATACAGTTGTAATTTTTTAAAGCTAATTCTGAAAGTCATCCATTACAAACTTCAATTACAACTAATTGAAAGGAATATGTAACTTCATTTTGTATTGAAATGTGCCATTTTCTGAAAGAACATTGTGGATAGCATTGCTAAAGAATTTTCCCCTTTTTGGCAGAGAGATTTCTGTGGGTTTTGTGAGGAAAGTTTAAATCAGTTCTATCAGCAAAGCTGTTATTCTGCATGGATATGTAGTCATGGGTCAAATTCTGCAGTCCTTTTATGTTTTTTAATTACAACTAACTGGCTGTCATCTATCATAAACACCAGATGTAAAACACTAAATAGCCAGAAAAGGAAATTCTATTATAAAATACCATATCAGAAGCTATAATTCTAGCCATAGCAATAGGAGTAGTTTTAATTTACGTACTTCCAATTATGAGCTAGGAACATGATTTTTTCTGATTACTATTATTTTAAAGAAAAAAGTTTCAAAGTTAAAAGTGTTTTTGTGAAACACTGTACATACTGAAATATGCAATGCCCATACTATTGTGAAGCAAGAGAGATTCACACACTGTAGTTAACACCTACTAATTCTATAATCAATTCTAAGTAAAGCAAGCAAAGGGCATTTCTGCAGGGATTTTTATTGCCTTACCTTTGACTCTGCAGCTGCGTTCTGCTGTAATTAGCTGTTATGTCCCTCTTTATACACGTGGCTGCTAATGCTCTATATTGAGAAGTTCTGCTAAATGTAAGCTAGTCCTTAGTCCGTGTCTCATATATAAAATATGGGGCAGTGGGGAACAGCAGGAAAAAGGTTTACCATATTTATGCTGATAAAATATTGAAGTCTATGTACTGTTCCCCCTCTTTATATTCCACGTGACCCTATGAGAAAAACATCCCTGCAAAGCTTAGAGTGATTTCTCAAAATATGAGAATCAGAAGGGCCTGCTGACACTCTTCAAATTATTCAGTACTGTTGTTTACAGCAGCTGCAGATGTATACATGTAAATCAGGATATGTAACAAAGACAAGCGTTAAAAGAGGAAAAGAAAAGAAATCTTCCAAATATTTTATTTGTGTGTTTTAGAAACCTGTGAAAACAGATTCATGTTATTTTATTTTGTATGTTGCTGTTTTAAATTCATTGTCTGGGAACCTGCCAGAACAAGGTCTGAAAGGGAAAGGTTTTGAGTTTCCATGGGTAGGAAGTTCTCAAAAGAGCTGCAAGAATTCCTACCACAGACCAGGTGCTGATGCAGATCTGAAGGGGTTGGCCATGTTTTATAGAAAATACCCCCAACAGGACTCATCTCTTTGCTTGATGGCAGCGTTTTCCATAAAAGCTATAGCAGGGCCAGTTATACTGAGGCGAGGAAGGATGTTTCACTAGAAAGAGAGGCTTTTTCTATGCGGAGATTTTGATGAGGGCTAGTTTTACTGGTAGCAGTGAATATTCAGACAAGCGGCTGGTTGCTTTTCAAGTAACCCCTGAGCTTGGGAATGGCGCAGGCAGTAAGGTTCTGGGTGCACCACTGCCTACAGCTGCCACAACCTCCTGTCTCCGCAGTACAGGATTATCGCTTTCGGCCGTAGAGCCTCATTGAGTACGTGAACTTCTTCATATGAGTATTTTACTTGTCTTTGCTATACTTTATTAGAGCAGGAAAAGCTGAGAACTGCATGGCCAACCCCAGAGACAAACACTGCCAAAAGTGGGATCTTTAAGGCTCCCGAATTTACAAAGGCATTTAAATATTGCAAGGAGTTGTTTGAATGCTTTTCTGAATAGTGTTTGCCTGAAGAAGCCTAAACAACTTACTGTCTCATCTTCTTGTTATATTTCTGGAAACTGAACTGTATCTGATTTTCAAAGAGGCCGACCGTTTTGGTTACTGACCCATGATTGCTCGGGAAAGTCAACACACAGCATTTCCAAGCGCAATGCTCACAGAGGACGGAAGAGAATATACATTTCCAAGTGAGAATTTCTTACTGAGCCTCTGTCTCACTATATGGTTCTGTTCATTCAAACATCAGGTTCAGTAGTCTCAGCCATCCTTTGTCGCCTGCGCTTTCCCTTGGCTTAACCCACTTTGACAGGGATGGGTTTTATTGTTTTTAATAGCTGTGAGGTTAAGTTATTCAGGGCACACAGTACTATCGCAAAGTCTGTTTAGGATGTAATTCTTCAGTGTTATAAAAATGGCAAGTTCCAGTCTAATTACCTGTGTTTTTACACAATTATGAGTAGTAATAATGCTGATGATGTTTTCATGGCTCTCAGAAAGCTTTGTATAGGTAAACAGCACTAGGAGACTTCCTGGCCTAGAAACCGTAATAGATTATCACTAAATCCAGTCAAAGAACACAGGGCTATGGGCATGGACATATAAATATATATATATATATATATATATACACACACAAATGCATAGCAGCCTTACTGTATTTTGCTAAATCAGGAGTTACTCCTATTCCATAGTCATTAATAAAGCTTTATTTTTGTACATACCAGAAAAGCAAGGGCAGCAAAAGAAACTTGTCTGTGGCCAAATGCTAGAAAACAGAACAAAATTATAAATTGCATTTTACGGTATGCACATGGTTTGCTATGGGTGAAATTAATCTAGTGCTGAGGAGCAGAAATACTTCTTTCCTGACAGGCTCTGCAGAAAGAATTGATATTATCACACACAGTATGAAGAAAATGCAAATAGTAACAACACTCTAGAAATGCCAGTCTCTTCACCACTGATCTCAAGGTAGTTTTCACCTAACTTCTTCTAGTATTTGTCAGCTTCTAAGTCCAAGCTATCCAAGTGCTTTGTCAAAGCAGCTGGTGGTGTTAATTTCCTTGGAAAGGCACGAGGAGGGATGAAGTGAAGGTCAGTGGCAGAACCAGGCCAGGAATCACAGGCCCTTGTATCCCATGAGTAGAGAACCCAAGATATAACCTATCCGCTACTTTTTCCTTTTTTTTAGGAGTGAGGCTTTACTATATAGCCACTGTCTGCTACACAGTCTCACCACGCAAGAAAAATATTTAGCCTTTGCAATTTTTACCTGCCCTTTGCCCACCCTCTCCCTTTTTCCGCTGTCCCCAGATCACTGTAGTGCTGTATCACGTTCATCGCCAAAGGTTTACAGTTCCCAAGTAAACCTCGGTTCTGGCTGAGAACCACAAACCAGGTGTATGTACCTCACTTCCCTGACCAAGCCTCATCGAGCCTTTACTTTTGAGAACCCTTTTTCTCCGGCTGGCACACGACTCCTCTGCAGTGCCAAGGGCACGGGCTAAAACTCCTGCTCAGAACAACCAGCACACGTCAACTTGTGGGTATGTAGCGGCTGAGCAGATGTTCTTCATGGGTCCTTTGTCAGCCTGGTTTAATTTACCACTCCTGCATAGCATTCTGCAACTACCTGCTTGCCTTTCCTTACCTGTCCCCAAACCAGCCATCTCTGGATTTGGTTGCGGAGGTCACCCTCTCCTGCATCCAAATAAACCGTCAATGTTTTACTGATCCAGCTAACTATGCCAGAGGGCTGGTGATCCCCAGCATTAGACCCATGTACCTATAACTGTCATTCTAAGGCAGAGGCAAGCAATTAGTAGCACTTCTTCTGAATGCTTTCTCTATTGGAAAGCTGTCTTGAACAAATGGTTTCCTCTATAAAGAAGCTGCACCTACTGATTTGATGGCCCAGACTGCTAAAAACTGTGTCTAGGGAGGTTTCAACGTTGTTCGCAGCATTACTGTTAAAGCCACACCAAATTTAACTTTCAATGAATCACATCATTTTGGAACAGAAATTTTGTACTATTTTGAAAGAAAAGCAAATACCATGTAGGAGAAATTTTTTTAAAAAAAGTAGTAATTTAACTGAGTGTAAATAAAAAAGGCAAAGCAAACTCTTTGTTCCCAAAGCTCATAGATAAGTATAAGATGCACAGAAAAATAAAGATTAAGGTGTCACAAGAAAGTAAAGTAGCAGGAAACAAAAGTTATGCCAATTATGCTCAAAAGAAGCAACAGCTCGAAGAGTAAACAAGAAGAAAAAAAATCGTGAAGAAACAGCAGTGCAACAATAAAATATAATGAGAGGGAACAAAATGATGAATGAAATCTGGAAGCAAAAAGCATAGGATTTTTTTCATTATTATCAGCGGTATCTGCTTGACTTTTACTGGTTTCTTACAAAAAAAAAAATTAAAAATCTTAATTTTCATGAAAAGGATGTATCTTTAGCAAATAAATATTTCCTCCAAGAAAATGCAGCCAGCTCTAGTTCTCTCCTGCATTCTTAATACAAAAACTGTGAAGATGAGCAAAATATATCAATCTTTGTGTTTTCTCCGCTGGGCCAATATTTCCAGTTCATAAAACTGGACAGCGAATGACTGTCACTGAACAGGAACGTACATGCAGTGGCCCAGCAGGAGTGCCTCCTGCACAACAGTCTTCCTTCTGACAGGGAGTAAAGGCTAATCTCTGGCTAGATGAGTCGTATGATCTCATGTGGGAGCCATCTATTGATTTTGGAGGTCTTAAGGTTGCATACCAAAAACTTTTTAAAACCAAGGTCAGTTTTGTGTTCTACTTATACATACATGGCGGCGTATACCGTGGATGGTTGATGTAGTATGCAATCCAGGAAGTGAATCCCCAGTAAAAGGCACAGCCCTGGAAGGGACAAAAGATACTTTTTTTTGTTAGAAAGGGCGATAAGCAAGTACAAACTGTAACTTTATAAGTTCTGGTAAGTGCAAAACCCAGATGGCCATTGAAAGACTTTGCAGTGGCTTCTTGAGACAGAACAGAGAACTTTCCAAGACGCTATGAAGCTACTAAAAAAAAATATAAAAGGACACACAGTGTAGATTTTTTGGGCTGCGTTGAATGCGTTTTATGCCTGTTGTAGGAACTGACATTTGTTTTCTCCTTATTTGATTCTATTGCTGAAGGGCACTTTTCTCTGAGTTGTACTATTAAAAGTCCAGGGCTGGTCAACACAGCTGAGCTGTTACTATACCTTAAACTCAGCATTTCCAGGCAAGATAGAGCTAGCCAAACAGAACACTAAACCAGCTGAGACAATAAAGAGTAAAACTGAGTAGGCCTGGTTTAACCCTGGCAAAAAAAAGGCACACCGTTCCTATAAAGATATTTGAGTCACACGCTCCGTCTACTCCCATGGATTCAGCCCCACTTCATCCTCTCGTTAAAAAGCAGCACCCCAGCTGCCTTTTCTTGGTGACTGAAGCCGTGGGCTTGGGAAAGCCCAAACAGAGATAACGCAATCGTGTTCTCGCCCTTTGTAGGGGTCACTGCTCCCAGCCTTTGTACAAGGAAAAACCAAAACCCACCAGTCAAACAACTGAAACCACCCTGGAGACTGGATAAAGCCTTTCTACATGTCTGGGTTAAGGGTCCCATGCTCAGGAAGAGCAGTGTGCTGCGACTGGCTACATCCGATAAGTAGGGTCGCAAGTCAGGATTTGTCTTTTTAATCTTTTTATGCAATGCCATTGTGGTACACGAGGGAATAACAGTAACTGTTGGTCTAACTCCCACATGCATGAATCACTTTGGAAATGGCACTCTGGTTCCAAAGCCGTTCAGCTTATATTCCTCTTCTTTTTTTTTCTTTTTTTTTTTTTTTTCTTTTTTTTTTTTTAAACACTCTGGATTGTAAAACAACATCTCTAGCTGCACATCTCATTACCTCTTTTCTGACTGGAATCGAGTCTAGCCCCCTATCACGGCCATACATTTTTCTTCTTCACTAAAATCTTAAATGTATTGCAAAGGCAGGGTCTTTACATCACACTGAATAGGGGGCAGCGGGGGGGGATACAAAATGACCGAGATTGAGTATGTGAAATAAAAGAAAGGAGAGCCTATAAGTAATGACACACAGTTGAAATTTGGGAGGCTTTGGGCGACAGAAGACTTTAGGCCAGCTCAGTATCTTCCTGAGGCCTCCATCTATAGAAGGAGAATATATTTTTTTTTCCTACTTGTAATTTGATTTTCACTTCCTGATGCAAGGCCTGTCTCTTGCTCTGTATTTATATTGCACCGAGGAAGTGGAGTGTGATTTCTGTCAGCATTGCTAGATGTTGCAGCAGCATATCTCATAATAAAATGGCATTCAGTCTGAAAAATGTCCTGGACATGACAATCAGCCCCTTGGGTGGATGAGTCAAAGTGGACATTGACATGCAGGAGCTAAAATGGACATTGATTTCAATTCATGTCCTTGGGGACATGGCCCTGAAATTCTTCCTATATTTGTATTTTGATTAATCATAATTCCTGGAGCTAGAAAATAAATTAATTTTTTATTTTTCTATCTTCTCCCAAGGACTGCTTTGATATAAGGATATTCTCTCTTACACAAAATGATAAACATATTGTCACCTTTATCATGTTTTTCAGAGGAGTGTGCCCTCCCGAAAACTTGTGAACAAATAACGTCTCCAGAAGATGTCTGATGTAGTGTAAACAATGGCAGAAGCAGGCCAAACTGGAAGAAAAAAAAGAAAGGAAATTAAGGTAAGTGAAAGATTGCTTTTTATTACTTCACAGTTTAATGTCACAAAAGGAATAAGGACTAATATTGCAAAACTGCAGTCACACTGAACTCGTGGGATTTAAGATATTGTCTTAATTGAAGCATCTGGAACCAAAGATTAATGGAATCATTTTCAGTGTTATACAAAGTTGCTTTCATTTTGCAGGGAAGCAACTTATTTTTACTAGCCATGAATTAAAAAGAGCTCCTCGAGCTCTGAATGTGATACATAGCCCTGACAAGACATTAAAACAGGACAGCTGTGTATACAAGCAGGCGCCTGCTGTGCTTTTCCAAAAGACGTCTCCCACATTTTAAGGCCACCTTAATGCTCCTGTAGGATGTGCCTGACATTTAAAAACATTCTGAATCTCTTCTGAATGGTTTCCTCGTCCTTTGCCAACTCAAGTAGCTGCATGGAAGTAGTTTGTATTTCATTTCCTTGTGGACGCAAAATGAGATTTTGTTGCAAAGTTAATCCATTCTGATGGCTTTTTTGTTACCCGTTATAAAGAAATGAGGTAATTGTTGTAGAAATTATTATACTGATTCTCTTTTGAGGAATATTATGAAACAATAATGGGCATTGCTGATTTGCTTCTGAGAATGAGTTGCAGCTCATAGAGATTGAGTTTCAGAAACAAATGTCAAGAGCGATTCCTGGTGTCATTTTATCTTGGTTACATTTACCATACTACCAGAGCCTGTCTCACTGCAAACCAATTACAAGACGTAAATAAAAAGTGGTTTTCAGCATGTGAAATCTCAAATACTTTTATTATGCACCTTGTACGGTAGCCAGAGTCAAAGATTAAACAATTTCAAAGTAATTAAACCAGAGAGAGTTGAGCTAAGGAAATTCCAAACAACTAACGACTTCTCCAAATTCTAGAGCAAACTTCCAGCTTTGCTGGGAATTTTAAAATTACTTTGGCTAAGGATGGGGACCTCAGATGAACCCATTAAGGAGTGGTCACTGGAAGGATTCTGCACACCCCTTGCCCACTTGAAACAGGGTAAAGGCATTGCTGGCTCTTCTGTGGTTCCAGAAACTCTCTCCTTTTAAGTGTATGAGCAAGAGAAGGAAGGCAAGCCTCTTGCAGCTCTGGGTTTGAATTCAACTAGTCTGTGTTCTCATTCCCAGCTCCACGAACTCCCTTAATGTCTCTCCAAGTCTCTGTTCCTCCATCTGTAAATGGTATTATTACTCACTGTGTTTCTCTGCTGTATACCAGCTTCTCTGATTCTGCATTCATAGTGTGCAAAAAGTGCTGTGGAAAAGCTGTACAGTTCCTTGAGGCTCCTAGTTCCCTGTGTGCCCTCCCACTCCCAGTGCTCCAACTTATGCAGCAAACAGGTTTTCCTTGATCATGCTCCATCCCTCTGCCAGGCACTAATCCCCCAGAATGGGGACAATCGCACTGAAGAGAAGTTCCTTAACTGTGAAATTTCCCAACCTGCCTGGTGCATTAACCACTATCCTGTGGAGGGGTATGGTTGGTGGAGGCAGTGCCTTCAGCCTCCCTGGCGTTATTGTGTATAGCTGCTTGCCACTTTCTTGTCTGTAACAGTTCTTAATCCCTCCCATTGATCAGGTCTGCTTTGTTTCTTCCAGAGTCCTTCAAAAGGCTTGGGAACGGCAGGGGCTGTCAAAGGTCGTTAAAAGCTACCTTGTTTGGCTGTCCTCTCTTCATTGCTTTTTGGCATGCTCTTGAGTTCTAGCAGACTAAGCAGGTTGCATTTCCTTGTGGTCAGGTCCTACTGTATTATATCAGAGCTATTTAATTTTCCTTTTTAACAGCACTGTTCCAGTGATGGAGAGAAGCAAAACTATCTGGTTTATGCTTATATGTGAGCTCCTCTGATTTGTTTCTGTACAGCTAGATACAGCCTGTGCTCTTCACTGGTCTATAACAGTGGCTGAGCTCTTATTTTTGTTTGTCACTTAAGTGTTTTAATTCTTAAAAGTCTTTCAGAACTCAAATATGTTGCATATGGCCCTGGGGAACAATTACAGTTTGAAGAGGTTAGTTTCAGAAATCAGATTACCAGTTCTGAAGTTCTATGGTGCTTATTTTGAATTTCTCAGTTGTTCTTGACCTGACACATGACATGCAGACCTCTTGAAATTCCTCCTTGTGCTTAGGTGAGAGCCAGTGTGGGTGTAGTTATCTTCTGTGCTGGATGCTGATGCTACTCATTTTACGAGTGGGAAAGCACTGTAAAGAGACTGGGAGCAGGACACCTGATGTCTTGTCCTCTCTTCTCTGTCAAGCATGACTTTGGGTTACTACCCACTGTGTTTATTATTTCACCTTCTGTTCAGGCTGTCTAGAGTGCAAACTATTTGGGGAAAATACTACATGTCCCATTGTGACCAGGTGCAGCGACCATTGCAACTGGGATCCCATTTTTGGTCAGGCTTGTGAGTGCTGCTAAAATGCCAAACCGCTATTGATAAGAACAAGCTGAAAGTGCCACTGACTCTGAGACCAGGCATGCAGCCTCACACCCCTTGTAACCTTCTCAGCCCTGGAAATGAGATCTCCATCCGTCCGGCTCCCTGTTCTCCATGAAAACAGTTCACACAAGTGTCACTTACTGAACCACTGGGTGGCGGAAGTTCTTCGTACTTTCCACTTGATCATAAATAGTTGAAAGGCGAATGTAAAAGAGCAGATATATTAGAAGAGGCCCGGTGTATTCTGTTAGAAAAAACTAGAAATGAAAAAGAAAATAGCTGTATAGGAGTAGGAAAATGTACCAACAAAGGCATGAGAAAAAGAATGCCCCTATCCATAACACCTATTCATCCTTCAAATGCCATTTTGGCTTCATTTTGAGGACTTAAATGACACGTGGGGGGGTTCTGCTGTCTCTTTAGCAAAGGAGTAAAATCCGTCTAGGAAATGAGAGAGAGGTTTCTGTGCAGAACATTAGCCCAATCAGGAATGCTTCACAGAAGGTGGTCAAAATCACAGTTATCTCCTCTTTATACTTTTGGCTGTGCCATCAGATGCCTATTTGGAATCTAAACAACACTGAAAATCAAGGCCCAAAAGCTGAAGGCAGCTTGCTTTCTGCCAGTGTTTTTTGCAATTAAGTGATATATCAGTTGAAAGCCAACCAAGCATGATAGAAACAAACATAGTTTTGAATCCTGGTTGCTAGCAGAGTCATCTGGAAGGAGGGATCATTGCTTGGAATTTGGTGGTGGGTGGAAGAGCAGGACCTGCCTGCCTGGTGTATGGTGCTTTGAGCCTTTGTTCAGTGACCAAGTGGGACTCCTCCCTGTGCAGGCATCAGCAGAAGTAGCCTGTGGTGGGCAGATTGGACAAGTAAGTTACCCTGTAAAACAGAAAGAAATAATTTCATCTCCCCACTGTCACCCCTGCTAGCCACAGAAAGCAGAGAGGACATATGGGCACAGGGAGAGAAGGCAGAGTTATAGGACTGCCATGAGCCTCTCTCAGTTTTACGTTCTGGCTTTGGTTTGGTAGAGCCTGTACTGCCTTTTGCCAGGGCACACTCTTAAGCTACAAACAACAGGAGGAAGTAAAACGTGGTTAGAGTGATGTGAGGTCTGAATTTGATCATCTGTCCCTACTGGAATGAGTCTCAAAATAAAATGGAAATGGTGTGGTCCATGTTTACAAGGACCAGCAACTGGCAAATCGTAATTCAAGTGCATAGTATTGCTTAAGGGATGAAGATTCATAACTAATGGCCCATTTGGCTTTCAGGTAGCTATTTGCACTGCTATAGAATTGTAATGGATAAATACCTGTGGCTTAAGAAAGCAACACTGAATTTAGACTACCTTTCTCAAAAGTAGTATTTGGCAGGTGGTCTGAACCCCAGTGGGCTGTTCTTCTCATTTCTCTTCAGAAGAGCTTTGAAACAGAAAGGTTTTCCTGCAGAAATATTCTGCAATTAGCTTTCCTTCCTTTGGGTCCCCCAGTACCATTTCTTTTCCTCTATTACAGGTAGAAACTTTTTGAAATTTCAGCCTTTCATAGCAGGACTGTCTCTAAAAGTAACAGACTTCAGCACTCGCTACCACAGAAATGTCAATTCTCTTTTGTTCCACGTGACACCATGATTTCTGTGCTCCATTTAGACTCTGCGTGGTCCCAAAAATGTGTGTGTGTGTGTATGAAAAGATTTAATCAAGGAGTGTCTAAGAGCCCACATCGTTATGGAACACACCACAGTCCAAGAGCTTATTAGAGTTTTTTCCTAATAGCAGTTGTATGGGTCTCTTCCTAACTGTGAGCCCACTGTGTCAGGCAATCTGCAAACACTGTAAGAGACAGCCTCTGCTATTGAAACCTAATAGACTAAATACAGACAATGGTGGTATAGGAGACAGAGGTGCAGGTAATCTGGTCTGGGCAGGTCAGTGTAAGAGATTGGAATGAGCTGCTTTCTTCAGTGTAGCTTTTTCTGTCAGCCATGAGTTGCACCACAAAATACACCCATAACTGCCAGCTTTTATCATCTGTTTGGCATGAGCATATTACAAAGCTGCCAGGAAAATTTTGGCAGGATTTAGCACCAAGTTGTGGTTACTTGTCACTGCACCAAGTGTTACCCCTTTCCCCCCTGGCTGATTTCAGATGCTGCAAGGAGAAGGAAAGCTTCAGGATTTAGTAAAAAATCCAGTCTCTATTTAACAGCCAAAGCTACCAACCATGTGATACCTGAATCCCTGTGACTGGGTGAGGACATGTTTTTGATGTAGAAGCGGGGATGCAGAGCCTCCCATCAGAGCAATCAGAGAAGCATCTGAGAGCACCACCAGCAGCTCTTGCACTGGGGTTTGTGGAGGTGAGCAGTATCAGCATGCTCAGGGTGCTTTACAAGCTGTGGACAAGGTCCCATCTTGTCTGTGTGTCAGTGACATCCTACACAAAGTGTTAATTGCCCATGTGGAGGCAGGCGGTCCAGGGTCAGCTGTGAGATTTGCAATCAAAGTAGGTATTGTCTGTCAGGCAGGACTGTATTTGCCTTTGTCATAACTGCATCACACTGCTGGAACATAATTAAGATCAGTAGCATCCTGTTATAGAGGATGAGGTTCCATTTGCTGTAGCGGTTTTGGGGTATTTTTTACATTTTGGGTGAGTTTCAGTCTGCTTTCCTCTGTTGCATCTCCCATGCTGCAACCTCTGCTCTCCTTCTTTGGCCCACTGATTTTAAATTCAGCAGAAAGGAAAAGTGAGTTCCAGAAAGGCAGGCAGAGACACTCTGCTAAAAATCCCACAAGTTCAAGCAGGTGGAAGGGAAAGTAGTCTTAAATTAACACCAAATTACAATTGGTTCTAACCATTGGCAATCAAAGGAAAGCACCGTTCTTTTACTATTAAGTCTCAATGAATATATGCAATTAAGCCTGCCTAATATCTTCATATTCGTCCTATAGCTGACTAATTGCTGGGCTTGGGGAGTTATTAGTTGTGTTAAGGATCAGTTCAAGCTATCGTTTCTACAGATGCTCAAAAACTAAGATACTAGTTCAGGCTGACATATCTTGCAAAAATAATAGTCAAATTTTAAACAAAACCCTGAAAATGATAACATCATAGCTTGTAGTTTCTGGACAAAAGAAATACTATTTTGTAAAAACCAAAAAACTGATCATTTAAAGCACAGAGCATTTTTCTTCTGTAGAAATGTAAAAAAATCCAATATTTAGAAGAAAATTACTTCTTCTTTACCATCTTGTGGGCCTGCCTAGATTATGTTGATGTGTTTAGTGCAGCCAAGTATGGTGGTCCATAGTAAACACAAAGATCTTTTCCTGGAGGAGCATTACATCTGTATTACAATGTGCACAGCTCAACAGAATTTAACTGTTGAGCTCATCATTAACTCCCTGAAGAAAGAAAACAAGAGATTGCCCCTTTTTTACCCCACAGCTGTACACCTTTTTTTGTATCTTGTACAATGTCCAGTTCTCTTACCTTCCTTCTCTCCTCTTCAGTGTCTGGCATTATATACTCTATATACCTCTTATTCTCAGTGCTGTTGATGAATTAAACCTCTTCCAGACATGAGCACCATACAGGGTGCTAAACTAAAGCTTCTTTAACTGGCTTAATTATCAGATCCTTGGGGACCTGGTTCAGTAATACCTAAACTGGAAACATTTACTACATAAACAACAAAACTGGGATCTGAAATATGTCAAAAGAGAGCTAAGGTAGGAGTCTCCATCATTCAAGAGATGATGAGACAAATTGGAAAACAATACAGGATAGCTAATTCACAAACCAGCAAGGCATCTCATCTCGCATGAGCCAGACTGTATCTGCTTCTTTTGTCTCTGTTGAGATGATCATGCCAGTAACACCTTGTTGAACTGAGTAACAACCAGGTCAGGAGTTACAATTCCATACCTTAAGAGGCAGAGGGTATATTTAGGGAGATATGAATGCAGCAAAGGTGAAAGGAGCTCTTTAAAGTTATTTGAGGGAATGTGAGGTGAATTTTCTGGCTGGTAGGAGCAGCTGGCATAGTGCCTAACACCATCCCAACAGGTCTGCTACAGGGAATGGAAAGGTTTTTGCTTTGAGTTAATAATACCATGTGTACTGGTTGGGAAAAGGCAGAAAAGGACAAAAGGAAGCTATAAACAGAGGGTGTGGAGCGGAGAGAGTCTGAAAAAAGTCCAACAGAATCTTTATAAATGAACAGCCCACAGATTAGCAATCTTCACATGAGGGCATCAGCTAATTCCTCTCTGTAATGTTTACGACATGCCCTTTCTCTAATATCACACAACACACCCTATCTTGTATCATGTTGCCTTTTGGCATAGTCTCACATTATCTCATGTATGACAAGCTGCAGAGCAGAGCTGAGGAAAGGCCATTTCCATACTGATCCCTTCCCGCAGCTCTTTCCATGCCATGTAGGGGCACTTTCCCAGTTCATCGCTGCTGGTCATGATGTTTTCTCTTCCACTGCCAATGGGATGTCTGGGTTCAAGCAGGGGAAGAGGAGGGTGTGGTATGAGGATAATACCTGTAACCAGGACAATGACTTTGGGTCATTGCCTGAAATTCTCAGCACAGCAAGAGCTACAAAATAGTTTAAGCACGTCCTGAGTAACTTTGATGGAAAAGCAGCTGCGGTATATAAATTATCAAATGGACAGAGCTTAGTTTCTCTGATAAATGTTAGACAAAGTCACTAGTTGCAGGTCTGAGCCACGGTCAGCCTGAGACAGTATGTACTGCATAAAGAGGAGGATCTACTGATACGAGACAGACAGACCATTACTATGTGCAAGGGTACAGAGCGCAGCTGGGATTTCTGAGAAACCCAAGAGAAACAGGCTGTTGAACCCCCCCAAGTCCTCAAATCACATTAAACTTAGCATCTAACTACCTTGGACTCCTTTTACGATCCCAGCCCTAAGTACTCTTGAGCCAATGATCATTAAGAAACATTACTAATTTCTGGACTAATTTCTACTTCATATGCTTTTCTACCTCATTAAAGGCCATATAGTTACCTGGGGATGATAATGGCATAATTTTAGCAGCATCTCTAAATCTTCACTTTTTAAAAATGTTTGTATTTTCATGTTTGCAAAAATCCGCAGCAGCAGCAGCAGTTTTGCATCAGGTAGTACAATTCTTAAGGGCTGCTTGAATATTCAATGATTTTTGTTCCAATTCTCATGGAACTGGCTAAGCCATTCTACAAAACTTAAATAGCACATGCAGGGGCACCTGAAACTTCCCTTGCCTGGGCAGATTTTTCAGTGCCTCGGTGTCTAAGAGTATTTCAGGCTGCAGCTCAATATTTACTGCAAACACCTGAGATAGGGATGGATTTGCTGTAGGATTTTGTAGGCAAATTGCAGCTGACTCAGGCCAGCTTCAGGAGCTGGGGAGTGAATAGTGTGATGGGTCCTGTTTGTCCCTGAGCCAGCCCTGTGCTCCCTCTGTGGGAAAAGGGAGGTAAAATCCCAGCTTCCTCCTGTCTTTTCTCCTAAGACTGAGCTGTCCGAAACCACTGGTTTGGCATCAGATCACTTCATACTCTGGTCAGGATTCTTCCCTGAGACTACAAGCCTTTGCTTGTTTCTTATTCAAAATGGAAAATCACTGCAAATTAACAAATGCTTTTATACACACACATATATGCATGTTATATATGTTTGTACCTATACAGATTCAGCAAAGCACTCAAGTTCTGTTTGTAACCAAACACCAATGTGAATTCAGATTTGCTGCCAAATCTTTACAGGCCTTTGACAGCATTTTGAAATCTGCCATACAACGTGTATCATTTTAAAATGTATATCTATTGTCTGCTATGTAGATACCTAAATAAAATAGTGCTTTTTAACACCTGGCTATTACTAATAACCTCCACTAGCTCTTGCACAGTGCTTTTCATCTAGAAGCCTCAAAGCACTTTGCAAAGAGGAAAATCCTGTTACTTTCTTGCCACAGATCTGGAAACTGAGATACAGAGAAATTCAGTGACTTGTCAAGGTCACCAGACAAGGTGGGCAAAGAATGACAAAGGGGCACATGGTCCTCTCAAACACTGGTTCACTCTTTGGTTCGCTTTCCTCTTTGTGCTCTCCTCACCCGCAGTATGGGGTTGGGCAAAAATTCCCCATACAAAATAATTTTGCCAGGCTTATGCATTCTAGAGGGACTAAAACTTCTCAATTTTGCATAGATTGACAAATTGTCAGCCTCTCTCGTTACTCTGAATACTAATAGGAAAGGGTCTACATTTATCAGCACCATACATCAAGTAGCTCTTTGTTCCTTAAGTAGCAGGAAGGGTTTAACCGTAAAGCTGTGTATAACTGAAAGAAACAGTTTGTTCTGTTTATGCTTACTGAATTCCCTCTACCTTCTTTTTGCACTTGAAGCAGTGAAAACTTAAGGGTACGACTATAAACACTTATGCATAGGTTCTTCAGCCTAAGAGCTGAAGAGCTCAAGAGCAACTAAAATGTTTACCCCTCAAAACTGATTTTCCTGGTACCTCCCTAACTCCCTTTGGCACCTGAAAAAACCGACACGCTAGCACGGTTCATTGTGAGCTTGTGGCATTTGTTGCTGGGACCAAGAGAAATTATTGCAACACTGTTTGCCTTATTAGACACAGCGTCTGAGGAACCCCACTGCAGGGCAGTTTCAGAGGTCTTCTCTTCCCTTATCAGTTGACTTCATGCTTCCACTGGGCAGTAACAAAGAGCCAAAAGTATATGTGGCCCAAGGAAAGGCACAAACAATATAAAACCATGGCAAGAAATCAGGCAAATGCAAGCTGTTCTCTCCTGATAACCCTGGAGGTGGAAAATTATTAGACTTAATTAAATGAAAAATAAGACCAATCTTGTGTGTGTAGTTTGCCTTTGTGAAAGGTTACAGTGTTTTGAAAGTTCATAGCATTTGACTGGGATCAGCTCAAGACTTGGCTAGCTGTACCAATGTAGAGCAACACTTACTGTGTGTTCCAGCAGAAACCTCTGCCAAGTACAAACTGTTAGCTGTAAAATGAAGGTGCTTTGTGTTACAAATAATTGTAGTTGGAAAAGGTGCTATAGAGGAAATAGTGACTTCTTTTTTTCCTGGAGATCATCTTCCATGACCAAATTATCTATTGATCCAAGAGGCCTAGCAATGAAAAACCATTTGGGGATTTCTCTCTCTTTGGCACTTTGTTGTAGTCATTCTTAAGCCACCCACAGATTTACACAGAATCACACATTCTGTTTATTTGGCACTGCTGCTAAGTTGTCCTGGTACCCACAATTCCCTGAAAGTGTTATTCGATTTGTAGGGTCCTGTCCCACAGCTACTTGTGTTTGAATTGGCCACAAAATATGCAAGCTCTGATACGTATCTGCTGAGAAATATATTCAGTGACATTCTCCACTGATACATCCTACAGATCCTCAGCTCTCTCTCTTACCTTGATCTCAAATGCCTTCCTAGGCAACGATCATGTGAGTTTTCTTACATTTATCTTCATCACATTGGCCCACTAGTTTGTCGGGACTCCCAGCCCTCCCACTCCTTCAAATTCCTCAGATCCTGTCTTTTTTTCTTCTATTAAAATTGTCTGTACTACTGCATCCCATTGAGAAGTTATAAACCCTTATTGAAGTGTCTTCTTCCATTCCCAAATTAGGGAAAACATCTTAAGTTGTTCCTCATGGAAAACCCAGAGCCGATCTCAGTATGGAGAAGGTGGAGAAAATGAGTTTGTAGCACTTTGGCTGCCTCTTTCAAACCCATCAATACTCATAAATTGCTTCATATCACACTCATCCCACAGGTTTCATGGGACTGTTCCACATTTACAGGACAAACTGAGTGAGCTCTGCCAGCCACAGTCAGTGCAAACCGCTCCTCCCCTATTCACCACCCACCCACACTCACAGGACAGAAAAACTTTGGTACGCCTGCACTGTGAGAGTAAGAGGAGAGAACCACACTGACCAAAACACTGCCTTCCCTCCCGAGAGAACGGGCACACCTCGCTATTCAGCACAGCATGCACTTCCCCACGCTATACACCTGCTATACGTAACCACAAAGCTTCAGACATAGATCTCTTGGCTTCTTGTTCATTTTCCACAATGCCTAACTTGGTGGTAATTTTGCTTGCCAGCCAGAAAGGAACAGACCAATTAGTGAAAGTGTGGATTTTCAGATTTCAAAGATGTTCTTGGGTTTAAATAAGTATTAGTCTCTACATTTCTAAATTGAGCAGAATCTTTTTTTTCCATTGGAAAATTTGAAATGGAGCAGTTCTGCTGCCAGCCTCAGTATTTTAAGGCTCTCAGGAGTCAAAAGTATTTAAGCAATCCCTAATTTTAAATCGCAGTTACAAAAAATATTGTGTTTTAGGGTTAATCTTATGAAATTCACAGACTTGGAGGTAAAATACGTTTTTCACAGTTCTGTGCTGTTTTCTCAGTTATGTTTTGATCCTTCTGGTAGCCTGCCTGGGTAGCAACTAGACAACAGAAGCTGATAAATCAGAAATTGCAATCACTGCTCAAATGAGGGAAGCTTTAACAGAAGTCTGAATTTGAGCAAGAAGAATGCTTTCCCCCCCCCCCCCCCTTTTGTCTACAGCAGCAGTATGCATTCTTAGAGGTAAAATACCAGCCACATATCAAAAAGTCACATGCCACATTGCAATATGTAAAAAGAGGCCTCTGTCAAACGTGCTTAGGCCCAAAATTGGACAGAGATTAAAAATAAAACCCATCACTCCAGTGGTGGGAATTTCAAACATGCCTGGGGGTAAAATCTTTGCAGGATGCATACAGAAAAGATCTGTAAACTCAGCTCCCATTAGTATGTCTGCAGCATCAGTCAGAAAAACCTCAGCTATTCCCTCCAGGTAGGGTAAAGGAATTGGTAAATCTTGTGCAGAAGTAAATTATGTGTTTCAGGTAATATTTGTTTTATAAAAAAGAAGGCAGAGTAGAGAGCGAGTTCCAACAAAATCCATGATACTAAGAAACAGGTTTTGGTTTCTCCCGGAATTGCTTTCTGGAAATGAGCTTTGAGGGCCTCCTTTCTTCTAAAAGAGCCAGCTGAGGTTGGATTTCTATCCACATTATCCCAGGAAAGGGCCTCATTCTCAAAAGACATTGACATGTATTTGCTCCAGTGGAGGAGAACTGCAAATCCCTCACCCCAGTTTGTCCTCCCTCAGAGCAAGCTAGCCTCTAGAACTTGTTGAAATCTGGTCAGACAATCTCAGAGCTGTAGTGTAACCTGAGCCCAGGGGATGTCTGGCCTTTTACAGCACAAAACACCAAAAATATTCTGGTCACTGTGTAACCATGTTTTAAGAAGGCTAAGGATGTAAAGGAAACATCCTTCCTACAAGTGGCAGCCTTTGTCAGAGGGACCGAGTAGACAACAGGAGACGATAAACTCTTGAGCCACCACGGTAGACTGTGACAAGAACTGTTAATCAGAGACTGTGCATGCTGCAAGAGGGAAGCTGAGGTTTCTTGGTTCAGAAATACGCTCCTAGATTTAGAGACCCAAACTGATTGTTTGGGAACAGACAACAGCATCATCTTTTCTTTTACAACATGCCTGGAGAGGATACTGCTCCCAGGAGGTGGAGGTGGGTACCACTTTCCCCTTTTAAAAAACACAAGTCATTCTCTTGGTGTAAATCCCCAGCATTGGGGGTCTTAGTGTTCAAGTGGGCATCTCAAGTGTGATCTCCAATGAGGTGACAAAGTCCCAGAAGACCCACCTCCATGCTTGGTTTTCCCCTAGACAGATCCATGCCCAATGCATCGACCTCTGGAGCACCAACATATCTCCACGTGCTTCTGTGTCTATTTTTGGAGTCCAGACCCGAATGTGGCCCTTCGTACCTCAGCTATCATTTTGCTGATAAGTATATTTTTATTCTATGCCTTGTTTATTTAAACGTCAACCCTTTCAATCAGAAGCATCCCTCCCTGTGTGCATAAATCTGATAGAGCGTCAAGGAGGATGGGAGAATGGGAGCTCTAAGCACAGTTAAAATGGCAGTAAAACTATACATCCTGTGTACAAATGCATTCTTAATTGCTATTGTCAGAATACAGTCTTCTATGAACTTTTTCTCTATTGCTATAGACTAGCTGTAATATAAAAATCTCTTGACTGTTTAAACGATGTTGCTAGGAAGATTTCTCCTACTGAGAATGGAGACAATTTAGAATATGGAACAGAATAGGACAAGATGAATATTCAGAAACTCATGGAGTCAACTTTCTGCACACACAGATTAAATCATAAAAAAATGCCACTGCCTGCAGTATCAACGCCTAGTCATAACTGCACTATTTATAATGGGATATTAAGCTTTAGTTATGTTACTGTCTCAGGCTACATAAACCATGAGGAAAGGAGAGAATAAATAAGGTGCTTGCAGATTACTTAGTTGTAGCAAACAGGGTGCTGCACTACTCACAATTTTGCTTTGCAAGGAAATTCCACGGTCGAGAGGCAGTGGGATGGGTTGGGGGAGAAACAGGACCCCAACTAACATTAATCAATATGGCCCCAGCAGGCTATTAATCAGCATGGGAATCAGTGGGGTAAAGCCTCAGCCTCGGTAAACTTGCAGATCTCTACGGAAACGGGTAAGTCACACAGTGCAAACTGCTCTAACGCCACTGAAGTAAACCGCTTGTCACCACCTGGGGATTTGAGTCCTGTTGTCAGAACTGGGAAAGATAGATATAGGTCATGTTCTTGTTCACAGGGGCTAAAACCTGCCAGAGTTTGTGCTGCTAGGGGCTATCTGCTTCCCTGGAGAGAGAGAAATGCACATGAGCTTGAGCAGGTGAGATGGTATGTGACCTTACAGTGCTGATCCAGCAGTTGATTCTTCCCAAAGTCAAGGACAGTTCTGGCAGTAACATCCACCTTGAGTGTATTGTTTAACAGGTAAGGAGCTGTAAAATAGCATGTCCATTCTAAGTGTCATGTAGTAATGCTTCCTAGCCCATAGTGACCTGTTGGAAAGAGGAACAGGTACTATCATCTGCAAGTTGCTTAATGACCTGACACTCGCAAGCTCCGTCCGTATAAGCACAGCCAAGGAAGAACAGTGGCTTGTCAGTGGGTCTTGTAGTCACCCCAGGTGAGCAGGGTAGGATCTGTGGGCTGCCTGAGATAAGAATCTGATAATTTGGCCTACAGCCATGATGCCAGTTAGCAAACACTCACTGGTTTCATTAAAGGAATTGCAAGCAATTGGCAGTTTGTTTTCCATTGCTATGAATAGTCTCATCATCACTTTTATGGCTTTCAGGAACTCTAGTTCTGCCTTACTCATGTTTCTTACTGCAGAAATTGGGAATCTCATTACCCAATATACAGATGTGGGCTGTGTGTTACTCCAGCTAATGCAGTATATGCAAAGTACAGCAAAAGCTACACCAGTGAGACTATCAGTAGCAGTAAGACTACTTTCAGCTCTGCCACCCATGCCTGCCACAGGGTATTGGAAAGGTCTCTTCACCTTCCATTCCTTCCCTGTCCTTTCAAGCTCTTCTGCTGTCCTCTGTCTTTGCGCTGTGAAAGAATCGAACCTTTTCACTTCCTCCTTGCACAGATGAGCCTGCAAGGTTAGAGTTCCCCACAATACCGTTTGGGTGGAACATATTGCCTCTCTCCCACCACCCTGACATTCCAACAGCTGCTTACAGGAAAATAACTGAAGTCAAACTGAGGCCAGAAGTAAAAACAGACCATGGTTCTACCTACAGCATAATACAGGTATTGTTGCTCGTGGTGAATGCTTTTGTTTTACAAAGAGATTCAGAAGTTTTGTGACTCCTGAGCCTGGCTGGGCATCTTCTGCCTGGAATCCTTGGCCTCGCCACTCTCTCAGAACTGTTCATCGGGTGAACAGAGTGTAAGATATTTCTATCCAATAATTTTCCTGTATTAGTAACAGGATTACCAGAAATCCATTTTTTCTTTTTAATATCCTCCAACTTTCAAAGCTGAAGAGCCTTGCAGCAAATGAATGTATTTGGCTACAGGATCCTGCACAGGCATATAAACCCTAGATAAGCTAAAACTGTTTTTAAAAATTGACTTTTTTTTCGTCAGGCAATATTGTTATGTCCACCTTCTAATCTTTAATTGGGTGTCAGAGTTAGCACATTGATAGCTTCGCTCACCATCCATTTAATTCTGCTTCAACTGCTGATAAAGTAATTACACCATTTGACATAGGGAAGGACAGGCTGAGTTAGTTGGAGTAATTTGATGCTAAAACATATTGTACATTAAGATATATCATGTTGATTGTTACAAGGACATACTTACTGTGGTCCAACCAACCTGCTGACCCAGGTCTGTAAAATACAGTGTAATGATAGAGGAAACAGCAAGGCTTTGAATGTTAATGGAATCCTTCAAATAGGGCCCATCTGTAATAAGAAAAGGGGAAAAGGAAATGGCATGAACAAGAGTCATCCTCTCAGAGGCTCATCATAACGCGTTGGCTGCCCTGCTAGTGCTCAAGGTGTAGGCCCAACTTGTATTCTGATTTATTTTGGTGACTCGGTACTTATTCTCCAGGTTAGCAACTTAGAGCGTTTCTATGAGAGTTGTTCTCCTCTCGTTTTAGCAAAAGCATTAGGCTGACGTGACACTGGGTGGCAATGCATAGCAGTTGTTGTGGTGCTATCTCTGTTAATCTAGACCATTAGAGATATGCCATGCAATCACACAGACAATTTCAAAGAGCACTTTTTATTCTGTCTTGCAAGACTACTGGGAAAGTCAATGTTATGCAGTGTCTCCCTCACCGATATCTTCTGCTGAAGTGTTTTTATTCTCAGACTATTTTACAATAGGTGGCACCATCATGATGAACACAACTTCTTGGGCAAAGGCCCACAGTCCAAGATTTCTTTGTAAGCTATCTGACCTAAGCAGACGAGGTATATCTGAGCATTACATTACTTTTCACAGTATTCTGAGGCATCTGCTTCCAGTCCTGATGGGCCTAGAGTGTACAGGCAGAGACATAAAATGGCAGTATCTGGTTCTCTTTTTTTTTATAGAGGCAGTGAGCTGGATATTAGGAAACCCCAACAGCCACTGGCATGGGGTGTTGCCACAGCTGCAACACTTCTGTTCTCTTTTCCACTTTATGTGTTGTGTCTCCCTTTCAATATATGTTTGTTGACTGTTTAAGTCAGTAAGGGTGCTAAATTCCACTAGGTGCTGAGCCCTCATTTTCTAGGGTTCTGCAGTGCTACATGTCCCCAGACCAAATGCCACACAGCCCGTGGCAGCTTCATCTCCCACTGCCATGTCCACCAAGAGCTGGTGTCCTGGCACCAAAAAAGAGCCTGCCTCCTGCAGCCAGTTGCGTCTTCTGATGAGGCTGTGAGCAAGTATTAAAACGGATAATGCAGCGAGTGAGGAAAGTGAGTGAATGCTTTTAAAACTGCCTTGTTTTCATTATTTGATCATATACTGTATTCTGAAACATTTTTATTCAGTGGTTATGAAAACCATTAGATTCCTTTATTAATGAGAAAGCTAATAAGTTAATCATTGATAACAATTAATGAAAAAGTGCTAACAGTTCACCCAATAACACATATGGAGAGAGCAATACTGTTAGGAGGAGAACTTGCTAGAGGATTAGTAATATGTTAGGTGACTGTATTCAACCGTACAAATACTTACTGCGTTCTAGCTGCAGGCCAACACGCGAAGGGTACCACTGGGGACCTGTTCAAATCACAAAGCATGGTTGTTAATTTCATGGTGGAGGATCTAAATTTCTCGTTCTGTTAGTATTCTTTTTAGCTGAGAGATACAAATGTGAGATTAAAAAAAAAAATCCTCTCTTTCAGTCTCAGCTATACAAGGAGAATACAAGGGAGCTAGCAGGAGCACACAATGCACACATTAAAACAGAGATCCCTTCTCCTCACTTGAATATTGCAAGGGTCAATCTCAATGCTGAATTGCTCCATCAGCGCACGAAAAAATGGGCGTGTGCACACACCACTGGGAAGTATAAAGAGGATGATGTTTATTACTATATTTGCTGAAACTCTATACTAAATGTGTCAGTCTTGCCCCTCCCTCCAAAATTATGCTTGTTCTACAGTCTGGTCCAAAAGGTTTGGTTTTTACCATTTAGGAATATAAAACCTGAGTAGGGATGTGCAGCTAGCACTAGTTCTTAATCACAGATTAAGCAAATGGAGACACAAAAAGCAGAGGCACCCGCGTAGCTAATACTGGGTAACGTATGATTTCCATGATACCCATCAACTTAAGGATGTTCCCAAGAAGCAGATTTTTAAACGCTCTAGTTTAAAGGTTCCTCCTAAATGCACAATAGCAGCTGACAGTTGCTACTAGGTGCCCTTTGATGATTTTGGACAGAGACTTGTCAGTTTGTTCAAACAGGTACGGGTCTCCAGCTGCATTTGTTTCTCTCAGTGTCAGGGCAAGTGGGTAACTGCCAGAGAAAGGCTGCAAAAGAGATTATGGCTGTTCAAATTGTTAACTTGTCCAGCTCCTTGTAGTGTCTGTATGCAGAAGGTTGTGCCCCTACAGCTGTGGTGGCTGACTGGACAATATAAGCGCTCTTCCGTTGCACCCCAAAGACACAGAACTTCGCTTAACCCCACACACGCGCTTTGGTTTGCTGTTGAAGGGTTTTAGGGCTGACCTGGAGCAGTCTGGGGAGACCTTACACAATCTAAGGTGTCAAGTGAGATTTGGGGGCAGCAAAGTCTGACAGAGGGAACAGCTGCGCTATCACCACCCCCAGCCATTTCTACCGCATTTGTCTTTATTTCTTTTGACACACCTTAGGACAGCTGACAGCCTGAAAGGGATTTGCTTTGTCTTTTCAATTCAAAGTCTGGGTGAAATTGGTCAAATACAGCCATGGTTTTCTTTAGACCTATCTTACAATTGTTAGTATTCCTGTATTTAAGACACCAGTATTCCCGTACCTTAAACAAATGGAAAAAGATTCTTCAGAATGACTGTGATCAAACATGGAAACATTTGCCCTGAGAAGCTGTGGGATCTACTACGCTGGAGATAGTCATGCCTTGGCTGGGGAAGACCCTGAGTAATCTTACAGGACTTGAAAGTTAGCCCTGCTCTGAGCAGAAGCCTGGACCAGATGGTACCTTAACCGTATTTGAGGATGATCAGGATTGTTTGCCCCTCCAGCTGCCAGCTGGAGGGGAAGGGGAGCTGTACACAGCGTGCACTGCACCCACTGTGCAATGGCACCCAGCACACCTCATTTCAAAAGCACTTGGTCTGAGTTTTGTTGGCAAGAACAGGCATTAGATGAACCCATGAACCAGGGCTAATAGCAGGAGGTGAGACATCCATCAAGTAAGTCGCAAACATTTTTTTTCAAGGTACCACAACAATCCATGGCTATTAAAGATAACAAAAGGAAGATAGAGAAGGAGCAGCTGTCTGACTTGTCAAGAAAGATATGATTTGCTCCAGGACAGCAGATTATCAATAGTTATTTGGGAGCCTGAAATGCAATGTACTTGCGTTAAATTGGAATCTTCCCCCCTGCTCCCCCTCCCCATATTACAGTATGTTTCAATAAAAGCCAATTTACCTGATCCTGTGGCAATGTGCTTTTAGGTATGGCTCATAATCTTCACAAGGGCAAACAGAGGTTGTGCGTTTAAGCACGTCATCCCACATTTCCAGTCCTTTAGCCTCAGTACACCACTCTCTTCAAACATACTCAAAGATTTAGACAGATGGAAGTGTGCCTTTGCTGCTGCTTGTCGGCAGTGACCTTGTTATCACACCACTGTCTGTCTCTGGTTTTCAGACCATCCTTGGGGGGCTGTGTGCATTTTGCTGGAGGGGCCTGGAATTAGCTGTTGGAATGTTCCTTCCCAGCTCTTACTATAGGGGGGGTGGCCACTAGTTAAGTGGAAATGCTATGCAAATGGAGTGGGGGACAAAGTCCAAACATCTCTACTTGTAAGTATGGGGTTAGTGTGAACATGAAAGTTTCCCACTTTCAATCTTCACTGGCAGCAGACTTTCGCAAGGCTGTTCCAAAGTCTTAGCTGCCCAGGGTCCTGCAAAAACCAGCGTTGCTTTCTGGAGAGAAGTGTGACCCCACTTCATTCCTCAGGAGGTTTCAGAGGTTTGGCTGGTCTGCTCTCCCACCCTGATGAGACTCATTTCGGAGGGAGGAAACCCCACACATTCCTAAGCATCAGAGTCTTGTCTGCTCACCACTTGGTAGCAGTCAACCAAAGGGACGCCGGCCCCACTTGTCACCATTTACCTGCCTTCTTCCTGTGACTGAGTGTTTTCCACAGGGTTCCTCCAGAGCTCTCACTAGGACAGCTCTGGATTTCTATTCGGCGATGTGGGAAGCCATTCCAATCCAGCCTGGCTCTGGCAAACACACATTCATGTCATTCCTATAGGAGAAGAGCTCTCCTTTCTTTTAATAGTGAAAAGAAGCCAAATGCAGTGACTAATTAGCACCTGTATTAATTCTTGCTACTGCCTGTCAGAATAAGGGGTTGATGGCTCTCTTGGATACCTAGAGCCAGTACTGTCTGGCAGATTAGCTTCACCTGCCATCAGCAGGAGTTCAGAAGTGCATGTTGAGGGTGCATGCTCCCAGACAGAGTAAACAAGCTCTCGCTAAAGACAGAGACACAGCTGCAGCTGTGTGCAGCACTCGAAAGCCTCTCTGCGCTCCCACACCTGGCAAAGCTCCCCTCTCTTCCAGTCTAAAGCTGGCGGATTCCTCTTTTCCAGGGCTGTTTTTGGTTTGGGTTTTTTTTTAGTAGGGTTTACGTCCCAGTTTATTCTTATTAACACTTTCCATTGGTGCCTTCTGCAGAGATTAATGGCAATCCGAGAGCATGGGTGACTGAAGTTTATCTTGTAACTCCTGTTGTATCCCTAAGATCAGGCACGTATTATTATTTACTTTCTGACATTGTGATGGTGCATCAGAGCTCAGCCACGTGGTACGTCACGGTCCCTTGTATATTCCTTGTGATCCACAGAGCTGTTCAGCTCTCTTATGCAGGGTTAAGGTTTTGGCTACACATTTCACACGCATTTTCAAGTTTTGACTTGGAAAGACTGAGCAGAAAATAAGAATGGCCATCATGGTTCAAACCACAGTTCTATTTAGCCAATATTATAGCCTCTGATATCTAGCCAATATTGTCGTTTGTCCATCACATTTCTTAGATTTCTAGCGTTTGTGTAGAACACCTTTGGTTCCTTTCTTTGCAGCATGTTTGGACAGCTATTTAAATGTCTTCCTGGTTTTCCATCTCCTATTTGATTATTTCTACCCTCCTGACTTATCCGTCTGTTGAAGGATGTCTCAGTCTTTAACACGGTCACCCCACAATTGCATGCACGTAGGCACCTGAAAGCTTTGCCCATTCCTCAGCTGAAAGGTTATTCACAAACTCCTTGATTTTGAGTGACATCAACATCATTCTTCTTCACCGAATAACCTGATCTAGTGAAAGGTGTCCCTGCCCATGGCAGGGGGACTGGACTAGATGATATTTCAACATCCCTTCCAACCCAAACTGTTCTACAATTCTATGATTCATTCTGTTATGATTCAGATAATGTTCCTTCTATGTGTATAGGCTTCCTTTTTTCTGGGAGTGTAAGCAATTCATGATGAGACTTAAGTCTTTTACCTTATTCCATCTTCTCTGTCAGGAATATGTTCCAAATTTGTGCAAAAAATCCATACATTTATTTTAAAACAGTTAAAATAATTTAATGCTATCATTTTTAAGACATCATAATTTTTCAACACAGGATGGTATTTTCTTGGAAAGTGACTCAATGTTTACTTTTAATAATCTGTTTTGAAAAATGGACATGAGGAAAAATACTTAATTTTGGATGGGTTATTTGTTGTACCTGCCAGTATTTAAAACAAAAATTAAAACATAAGCAAACTGACAGGATATATAAAAACTGACAGCCACATTTAATTTGACCATCCCCAACTGTGAAACCACCTATTAATACCGGATATAAAAAGGAGATGTAGTGCTATCAAACAACCATACAAATGCTTGCTAAAATGACAGCCTCAGTGCCATGCCCAGCTGCCAATACCACTATGCAAAGATGCACAAAAAACCAAATTCTACTGATCCCACTGTTCACACAGTTTGTTCTTTCACTTCGTTTATACTAGAATTTCAGTAAATGATTCAGCTGTCAATCACAGGAACTGAGAACAGTTTTAAAAGCCTATATGCAGTTTTAAAAGTGTCCAAAGGTACACTCTATCCACGTGATTCAAATTGACCTTAATGTGTGCTCCACCACTTTAATACCACAAGAGGTTTCAAAATTTTCACACCTAAGAAATCTAAGTACTATGTACTTTCCAATAGTTATGAAATTGAGGGGGTCAGTCTAATTTTTATTAAGTTTCATAAAGTTCATTCCATAAAAATTCCTTAGTGCACTGCCGGTTCTGTAGTAAATTACACAATCAGATGTCTGTTTGTCACAAAGTATTTATGAAATTACGTGAACCTGCGTGAGAGCAAAGGTGTAACATGAAGAAAATCTCTCTTGCTGGGAAATTCCGTGTGTTCCTTAGAACGCAGCCCTGCAAAAACTATTCCGCTGGGGAGCGAGAAGTCTAAGAAATGTAAAACAGAGCTGACGGACACAGTTTGGAGATAATTAGCAGATTGACTTTCCATGATCAGCTAATTTTATTATCAGTTAAATTGTTTGTTTCTCATTGTATTTCACCACCCATGCATTTCTAATAACAAATAGTCTTAATAATTACAAGCAATACCTGCTGTGCTATGAATAGGATGATATGAACAACAAAATTACTCTAATCAATCAGCAGCAGCATGTTGTTTAAATATGCAGAAATACAGGAAATTCTTGGGATCACTGCAGCACCGCTATCCCTTTATATGATCATAAAATGTTACACATTAGGTGAGAAATGTAACAGCACTTGCTCATGTGAACTGAGCATGGCTGAAATGCATTCCACCACCTTAACCAGGCAGTAGTTTTGATAAGCTTGTAGCAATAAGAAGAGATAGCTAGGAAAGATTTACATATTAGTATGTGTGGGAATGGTGGGTTTGTGCATAATATGTAGAGACAGACATACCGACACACAGATTATCTGAAAACTTGCTGAGGTCTTTTTCTTGACAAGTAAACGCTGAACAAATACAGTTGTTCCATGTCCACAACCTTAAAGAGCAATGGTCATAAATGTTGTTTCTCTTGGTTGCAGCAGGCAAGTCTGAGCGTTCTCAGGAACGCTTCTGAGAAAAGAGGAACGGATAGAGATATCACCATGCTGACAGTTGCAGCCTTTGCTGGACTGAAGTTTGCATACCCTTGCTTCACTGAGCTGAGAGCAGGAAAGCGGGATGCTGAAATGACTTGAAACTGTTGCTTTTTGCTTTTATTTGGAAGAAAAGGCTGCGGGATTTATTGTGCTAACGTTGCGCTTGAGTGATTCCCGAGCACGACGGCCGTAAGCAAAGCACACCTAAGAAACCACAGTAAAACTAAGCTGGGCCACAAGACCAAGAAAGAAAGTGTCTGAAGCTATTACTCACTATGCTTGCCTTCACTGTAATAAATGACAGCCACTGAGTACTGCTACCTGAACCACCAGCCCACTTGAAGAACCGCAGCTCTTGGCAGCAAGCCTGGGGCAAGCAAGGCCCCGGTGTCTCTTCACATGGCCCCATTTCAAAGGCCTTCTTTGGCCACAGACCAAAAGATTTTTTGCTGCGTTGACCTGCTAAATGGCAGCACAATCACCTGGGTTGGGTTTTTTTCAGGGCTAGTGCAGAAAGCCAGCCCCACCCCACCCCCCCCCCCCGCCAGGTACCACTCAGCTATACTGGCCTGGCACCATCCTGAGCCCGGCTGGGCTACCAACTGTACCGTGCCACCACCTCTCGCTAAGTCTTTAGGGCACAGGGCTGGCCTTGAGAAGGCACTTGCTGGATCCGGGATTATTCAGCTAGGCTGTGTTTTTCTTGTAGAAGGACCTTTGCTATGGTGTATCAGAATATTTAAAGAGTGGGAGCGAGGTCTCGATCCATGTTTTTCTTTGAAGTCAGTGGAAAGAGCAGCTCCAGTGTGTCCTGTTCAGTAAAATCACAGTAGGGTACTGAAATGGATGTTGGTTTTAATGGCTCCATACCCAGGGATAAATCTCTTTTCTTTGTCAGCTTTTTTCTCTGAGTATTTTCTCTGATTTAATTTGTAAGCTTTTGAGGGAAGATCTTTGGCCATGTGTTTTACAAAGGCACCTTGACCTCTAGTTGCTATGCGGACACAAATAACCACTTTCTTAATGACATGTGGAATTTGAAAAAGGAGCTATTTGATCATAAGCATCCATTTCTTTCTTCTGTTTTTTTTTTTGTAATACATGAATGCATCTAGCTATAACCATACCGCTTGCCCAGGGAGAGCAAGCAGTGAGCTGGCTGAATCGATGTCTCCAGACATTGGCTAAGACCAACAGTGCTAAGGACAGGGTCTGGCCAAGGGGCAGAACAGCATGCGCTTCCCACAGAGTACTAAGCAATTAAGCCCGAGCCCCACGAAGTGTCTGGCTAAATGCTTCCTTTTTGGCTGCCCATTGATTATTCCCACTGATCTTAAATGCTTAAAATCTGAGTATCTATTTTTCCTACATAAAGTCATGTAACTGGCACCCTGGCACCTCCACTGAAGCCCCACAGAGCCCGATCCAGAAGGGTTTTCAGGGCATACCTAATGCCTCTATAGCAAAGAGTATTATACTGCATACAATGCCTGCAGCCATTGCCCTTAAAAAGTGTCAGAATTTTGCTTTTCTCGCCCAGGATCTGGCAAACACGAGAGCCCTGTCCATACAGTGGTTCCTGGAAGCAGTTAATTTGCTGCGACTGTGCCCAGATGTGGGATTCTAGCCTGTGAGACTCTGCACTGTACCTTGGGTCACAAATTCACCTGATTGCATTTTCATTGAAAAAACTTACACAACTGCCTGAACTCCTTGAGGAACAGAACACTTCTCTCCCTACCACCCTTTTTTTCCCCTGAAAAAAAAATCTCAGACTTTAGCTATATTCTGATCGGGCAATAATGGACAAATTCCTTAAGAGTCAGCATAGTTTTTCTTAACGAAGATCAATTGTTATTAGTGGTAAACAGAATATTATTTGTCATTTAGAGGTCAATTTATGTCACTAGCAGATTAAGCTTTCAATTTTCTTTCTGGAACAGCTTGGCACTGAAAGCAACTGTGGAAATTCAGACAAGCAAAAAGCATCACAAACTAAAAGCGAGCAAACATGCAACATTTAGATGCCTTTTTTGAAAAAATATTTTTGCTACATTGTTTCTTCTTTACACTTCCAAAAAAATAAAAAAAGATAAAAGCAAAAAGAAAAGCCAGCCCTGTGCATTTCAATTTTCCATGCAGCCTGCTGCAGAAAGTATAATTAATTTTGATCTTTCAGTGTGGATTTGCATTTAAATTAATGTGCGTGGGCAAGGAAAGGGAAAGGGAATGAGGCACACCTATTATTTCACTAATAACAACCGTAGAACAGGATACAGAGAAACAAGAAAACAGATACTGGGACGAGCCTGGAGCTTGAAGCAACGTTCCCATAAGGGACTGCCTTTAAGCGGTGCAAGGAGGTGAGGAGGTGCTGAGCGTGCAGCGGTGTGACACACACGCTCTGCCTGGCCCCCAGCAGCGTGCCTGTGCCTGCAGGGCTGGCTCCCCTCGCCTGGGCTTCGTGCTGCCTTTGCTGCCTGCGTGACACACAGCCGCTGCACAGGGGCGTCCACTGTCGCTGCGGGGTGGTGGTGGGCCGGTGGGTCAGTGAAGCTGGACTCAGCGTAACGGGTTCGGGGAGTCTTTCGACCGGGGACCCCCAGGGAGGACTGCGTCCTGTGATCCACGCACTAAAATAGCACTGAGTTTGCTTCGTATCTGCAGACGGTTGTGTTCTGGCTCTGAAATGCCAACCCCAATTAAAAGAGAAATGAGTAATTTATGCCAGTTGAGAATCTGTATTCTGGCAGTTGTCTTTGTCTTTGATTCTCCTGTCTCTACAAGTTTGGAAAGGGTAACAAAGATAATTGTTGAGGTATCAGGGGATGTGACAACTCCAGCAGGATTCGCTTCCTCAGTATAAACTCTACCAGCGAAGCCTTCATACAAAGGGTGAACTAGACATGAGAAACTGTATGTTAAAGAACATGCATTTGCCAACTACATATGTGTTTCAAGGACTAAAAATACCCTTCTTTCTCTATCTGCCTGTCCATATTCTAATGTGGGATTTTTAAAAACATGGCTTAGAGTTTGGTGGTTGATGAAATCAGTTGCTGTCTATCTGAATCCTTAACTGCTCAAATACCTTTACTGGCACGGCAGTAGCCAACCCAGCCAAGGGTTTCACAGGCAGAAAAGCAGAGCATTTAAACACAGGTATCTGACCCTCCTCATGGTCTCAGAAAACACAAGCATTAAGATATAAAGGCCTGTTTTAAAATGTCATTTCTTTTAAAACCTTTATTCGTGTTCAACCTGGGCCAGGTTCTGAGAGAACAAACAGTGCTGTGCCTTGCAATGTTACATATATGCTGTTTTTCAGGACACTGATAGCACAGGTCATTGCCTCCTCACTTCAGAAAGCTCTAGTTTGGATACTGCTGCAATCAGCACAACCGCTGAGTACATTTAGGTAGCAGCTCTCCGCAGAGCTGCACGAGGGGCAGAGAGCAGAGAACCGGCGAGGTTGCTGGTTTACCCCGCGGTGCTTGAACGCTGTCTGAATGTGATATGGTGCGGGTGCATGTTACAGTGGGCTTGGGGCCCTGCTGATTTACGTTCCAGCATCAGAAAGTACCCAGCAGTCCAACAATCACAGCTGATACAGCGGAGATAGCTCAAAAGCTCATTTGTGCCTCCACCTCAGATGTACTGGGCAGAGGAGAGTCCTACCCCAGGCTCTCGCTACGTTTCTTTAAAACCATTCCTTAGTCAATTAGCTAATAAAATATGCTAATGAAGTATAATTTTCTTTCAATATTTGACTGTCCGGGGGATAGCGCTCTCTCCAGCCTCTAATCTAATCAGGATGCACTCCCTTGCTAACCCCTAATAGCAACGCATTTTTCCTATCTAATGGCCACACCAATGCCATCAACAATTAACTGAACACATTTGAAGTGACATGATTTCTTCCTTAGTGCAAATTAATTTCTCATAAATTCATTGGTAAATTCACCGCACTGAAAATTAATCCCCACTAGTAACAGGGCTAAATTGTAGTTTCTCCATGAGGAAAAGGCAGCACAGATCTGCCCTGCTTTGGCAGCAGATCAAACACTAGCACGCGAGCCAGAGGCTCAGTCATGTTCCCATGTCCTTCCTGGGAGAAGTTTATTTGGGCTGGTTTAATTCCCCCATCCCACCACCTTAATTAGGTTGAGCAGAGGCTTCAGTGCCTCGGAAGCACTGCCACAAGGCTTGGGAAACTGCTTTTCCCATCTCAGCTCTACACACAGGACAAATAATTTTCCCTCTGCATACTGCAGTTCCCCTGCTGTGAAATGAGGCTATAGTACCTTCCCAGTGAATAGAGACGTTGTATTAACTGCAAACACGGTTGATTCCAGGTCGCCTCCTGTGTACGCTGTGAGTGATGCTCTAGCCCACGTGGAGAGAACAGGACCCGTCATCCCAAGCTCTCCCAGCAGGAAATAAGCTTAGGCAGGCTGTCTGCACATCAACCACGAGGCAGCCATGTAGAACAAAGGGTAACATACTTAAAATTGATCAGCAAACTGCTTTTCCACAGTTATACTGACACAGCCCATGAAGGACTTGATTAAGGTGGTACTGCTTGGTATGTTCATTCTCATACTTGTGGGATGACGTTTCATCCCAATCTATATGGCAAACACTTAATGGCCTTTGAAGACCTCTACTGATTTTCCTCTGTAAATGTTATAGCCACATCTCATCTAGACTGCTTGTAAACTCTGAACGTGCACTCTAATGGCAGAATATTAAAAAAAAAAAAAAAAGCCTTCCCGTTAGTATGTATTTAAACTAGAACAATATACATTGTTCAAAGCAAATAAACCACTGGCATAACCTTCTGTTTGTTGTATTTCGGTGCCATTCAGTAACAATTCTTGGAGCTGGCCTTCTTATTTGCAGGCAGAATTAGTTGAAACTTTTCAAAAATATTTTTGATGCTGTAGAAGCACAGCTTTTGTTTCAGAATTCAGAGTTGTTTATGAGGAAAGTAAGGCTGTATATTTCAAACCCAGAAAAAAAAACTAATCTTGTGTTTGGTGACCGTCTTACTGGTTCTTTTTCAGCCTCTGATTTTCCATGTACTGTTCTCCTTTCACTTTTTCTACATCCAGATTTTCTTTCTAACCTCATTTATGGAATAATTTAGACTATAAGTTTTCTTTTCTTTGACTGAAGTTTTGGTAACTTCTGGTTGGCAGGCTATGAAGTTAAGTTTGCCTGCCTTAAGAAGAAAATCCAGTCTCTCTAACTGATGCTAGGCATGACTTAGCTTTCTGAGCTGGAAATCTTGATTGGAAAACATGGTACCTCCTATATTAATTTTGATGGAAAATAAAAAGTACGAGCCATATTATCCAAAAAACAAGTCAAAACGTAAGTCTGCATTGAAAACAGTCAATTGCACCCTTAAACCCACGTCCAATATACTGCGTCACAACAGCAACAACAAAAGAGGTAAAGGAAAAGTTAAGACTTTCCAAGATATATGCTAAATAATTAAATAGTTTATCTAAAACCAAAATATATTCAGAAATACCCACCTTTGCCCTGGGCTCAAATGCCTGTACCTTTATGTGGTAAATCTTGTTCGGATCATACAGGAAATGTGGCTATACTTTGCAACATTCAAAGTTTGCCTCATATCAAGGCATCTAACCAGTAGGGAATCCAGGGCGTTTGGAGTCACACAGCTACTCAGTTAGAAATGGAAAATTTATGACAGATCTTCAAAACCTCAAGAACAGCGTCATTTTTTTTAGGGATCAGAAATGTTCCTTCAACAAAGGTGCTGCCATGCAGTCATCTCAGTGTAAATTAAGACAGTTCTTGGCAATGGTCAAACTAAACAACATGTTGTCAGCTTTCTACATGGGAATATGGCAACCACTGTTTTTACCGAACGGATACTGGTGTTATCTCCAGGAAAAAATGGTTTGATCTCCTAAAGGTAAGCGTATTCCAGAGAAGTCCCCATCTGATCTTAGCTAGACATTGCTAAGCTTTCCACACTTTGAGAAGCCCCATCTATTTGTGTATATGTTTCCTTGTTTTCAAACATTCAAAAAAGAGATGAAAATAATGAGAAAGGGAAGGTAGTAGTTGAAACACCAGGTAGCCTCAGATACCAGCTCCTTTTTCCAGAGTCTTTTGAGAGATCGAGAGGTGTCTGTGCCCCTGTTTTCCAAGATATGAGATGAGGTGTTTGGGTCCTTCATTGAAAACTTTGAGACTAACTGGTGGGGATAGGAATTAGTTTCAGTCTAGTGTCAGTTGGTAGAACATGCTTGGGGGACTGGAAATAACTAAATGCTAGACTGGAATACAGAGGTAGATGAGCAAAGGCACCTAACACCCATTAGTAGCAATGAGAGCCAGACAGTGGGCAAGGCCAGCCCATTTTACATCAACACAGCTTGTGCATAAGCTGCAGATCCAGTATAACTCACACATCAATTATTTAAATGGTAAATAATTTCCAGCAGCAAATATATTCAACATCATTGTAATTTGGGGACAATTTAGAAAGAGGCAGAACTCCCCTCTACTACGTTATTTTTATTGTGAATCGTTTGTTCAGCTTCTTGTCTTTGATGCATTGCTTTCATTAACTTGAAACAGTGGCAAATATCAAGTTTTGTTGGAAAGATTTCTTATTTTGGTTTTCTTAGGGTTTCCTTCCCCCCATGCCCAAACAGGAAAAGAAATTAAAAAACAGGCTACAAACATGAGAGAGAGCGTGTGTGTAAACAAATGCAAAACAAGTCGCCATCACAGGGTGACATCCTTCACCTTCAGGTCTGAACAGCCTCCCTTGCTCTTGTCCTGCTCACCTGACCCTACCCCAGAACTGCAGCTACTTGTTATGCCACACCTCCTCTTGGCCCTGTGGAAGCTGGGGGGTCCAGAAGCACCGAAAGGGGAGCCATGAGGCAGACAAGACCTGGGGGAAAGTCTGAACTTAGCAGCTGAAGCAGCTGCCTCTTCTCTAACCTGTCTAGCAGAGGTGACACCGTGGGCCCTGTCATTTTTTTCTCATGCTCTCCCAGAGTTTTCCAAGAAGGAGGTAGGTTCCTTTCATTCTGGCATGGGAGATTCTCTTCCTCTTCTGTTATCCGGTGCCTGTTGGCTCTCTTTCACAAGAAGTCCCTGGGACATTTCACTCAGACCCATTCCATGCAGCTCCTCATACGAGAAACTGTTGGATCTTTCTGTAAAGCCATCTGCCCAGCTCTGGTGTCCAAAAGCACAGAGACTCCTATGAAACCCCTGATGTAGATGCAGAGCACGTTTAAAGGCCTGAAGTGATCTTGACCCTGCCATAATCAACAGGCATCTGTCTCGTTAATGGATATGAGATTCTTTTCACAATCTTGAAGACCCACTGGGGCTTTTAGTATCTTGAGTTCCTTGAATGAACATTAAGCCCTCATGAATGCGCTGGTGAACACCAGGTTAATGCTGGAAGTCTATCTGTCCTTCAGACAAAAGCCATAATACCTGAGTTTAAATTGATGTAGGAGCTGTTTAAAAACCAAAACTGCTTTGGCATCTTCTATTAATAGTTCAGTAGGCTTTAATTCTTCATTTTACCTGAGACGAGATATTCTCTAGGGCCTGGATTACTTCTATAGGGACTTGCACTGTCCTTTTCTCAGTTGAGCCATAGGCACTAATACAAGACACATTGTAACTAATAATAGGCAATTCTGGTAAACAAATTTTGTTGTTTCTCATCTAGATCTGTCAATTAAATCTACTGCAAAGGCAAGAAAAGCAAAGAATCTAGCTATGAAATTTCCTTTTCTTAATGAGGCATTTAAATAGCATCTCACATTTGTTCTCCGATTGTTTACATAGGATGTCATTTGTGATGCATTGTTAGAGCCCTGTAAATCTCAGCTGGGAACAATATCCCAGAGAGCAGAGAGGGCCAGCTCTGCTTCAAGCTACGTCTCAATAGATTTGCTGCCTTTTCTTTTATTACGTTACTCATCTGAAATGATATCTGTAATCCTGCTAATGAAATGCAATAACATCAGATGCAGCAGCTGCCAAAAAAAAGAGGAAGAATGTGAATTTCCATTAAAGTTTTCGAGTTGATCTTCACTTTTTCCATTGCTGGTTTAAAAATTGCTGTTTTTTCTGAAGGTCATCTTACTTCTATGAGCATTTAATGGATAGCCTGGCTTTTGTGTTTTAGATATTTTACTCCCTCTGGTTCAATAGGTCATTAGGCATATATCTAAGTCATTCTTTGTCCCAGATGTTTCTTACGGGACCACAGCCAAAACAGACAAAAGATCCCAAGGTGGATGAAAGGCAGGTTAATTATTCTTATTTTATGGATGAGAAAATGAAGCTCGAAAGGGAGAAAGTGTCTAGCACACAACTCACCCCAGTCAATAGCATGACTCCCATTGGTTTTGAATCAAGTCTTAAAGACCTAAGTCTTAGACATCGCATTCATTTCAGTGTGAATCAGGAGACTTCAAAAAGCCCAGCTGGCCCCCTGGCTTTTATTGTTACCTTTAGAAGACAAAAATGTTTTAAAAATGTGACCCTAAAATTTTTGCTTAAGGTCCTATGTTACTAAGTGCACTGCCTCTAAACCAGCTGGGTGAGTCAAACCTCAGCCATAGTTTCCTACTTCAGTTCATAATGAAAATATTCTTTGTAACCACGTGTACATTTCAGAAAGCAAAACTCCAGGGATATCTGATCAGATGCTTTTCAGACTGATTTAATATCTCTTTCTCCACAACTTATAATGAGATTCAAGTGCTCAGCAAAAGTGAACTGCAGGTGCTTAGTCATCGTAAGCTTGCTCTCATTATTAAGTCCAATTAAGTTGGGAGCAAGAAGCTGGATGTCAGCGCCCCAGCTAGAAATGTCTGAACGCAAGTTCTGAGCTTTAGCAGCGTCAACAAGAGACACATGAGACAGGGCTCAAACGGGAGGGTTACGACCACAGCTCGGGATGCAAAATACTGTCTGTGAAGTTCACGGCAACTTCTGGAGGGCTACCTGATGGCTACACCACTGCGATTTCAGCTGAAGCACTCCATGCATTGTCTGTCCCTTTTGAAAACTGGGCAGAATTGGTTTTCTGTAATTCCAACACAGAATGGGGAGGGGGGGGGAATAGGTTTTGGAGTCTAAGTTCAAGGTAACTTTTTAGTCACTTTGAAGAAGAAAATCATGAGGCTAAGTCACTTTGGCTTCTTCTTTCTTTTAACTGTGTTAGGTCAATGACGCCCCTCACATTTCCTGACTGGTATTACAAAAGAAGTGAAAGTATTCCTAGCTTTCACAGGTGTGCTTCAATTATTCTGACAGCTAAGCCATAAATGCAAGTCACACGAATCTGTACCAGCAGACAGAGTCTTGTATTTTGTACAGAGAGATTTGCACAGATATGCCACAAATAAGCTGAGGGGAGGTCATCTTCCTGATGCTTCTTCCTGCACAGATCAGCAATGAAGCCTACTGGACAGGCTGGCCTCATGGCTAAAGCAGCATGCCAAGGCAAGAATTTAAGTCTCTGTTCTGACATGCACACGCTGCAGAGGCAAGAAGCAATCTACTCACAGATTAGATCTCCAATTGTGAGCTGGGGAGGAAGATGGTAGTGACTGGTTTGAGTTTTGTGGCAGGAGCTGTTGCTTATTTTGTGCTTAGGCTTGCAAAACAAACAGTAAAGAGTTTGAGTATATACAAGCCTCGCTGTGGCAGTAACAAGAAATTCAAGGAGTTTCTAATAAACTGAGTTGTGTTGACAGGCATAGAGAAGTAAAAAGAACTTAGAATTGTGTCGTTTGAGGGATACTGAAATTCATCATAAGCTAGTCTTCTATTGCTATCCGTTGTGTGACTAAGACAAAAGAAAAATAAATTATAAATATAAGATGAAATAAATATCATGTTTCCTCCTAATCTAGTCATTTTCATTTACAAAGTCAACACAGATGAATGAGCAATTTACCCAGATGAAATCACTGTACTTCTTAGTGCCCATTTGCAATAACTGCCCATCCCTAGTGATTCGCCTTCATTGTTACTTTCCAATTGAGTTGTTATGAATGCAGAGAGGGGAAAATTTATTGAAAACAATAGTTGGATGTGACTGCCAACCCAATGTGCTCTGCAAATCTGCGCTGGGGACATAACGCTGGGCCTATGAGCTCTGCAGACAGTCTGCACAGCAGGATATTGCCTGTCCCTTTGAAAACTCATTCATATATGGATTTGAGCTGTTACTCTGGGCTAGTGTGAACTACTTAGGATAAAAATGGGGAGGAAGGAGTTTGAGATTTGTTAAAAGCCATAGACTTTGTAGCTGCCTTTCTGTCCAGGGAGTACATCCAGCTCAAGGCGACTCACGGCAGGATCAGATTGTGGCCCTCTTTCAAAAATTTGGCTTTTTCAAAGCCTGATCTCCTAATATAGGACAGAAGAAAGATCCCTCTGGAAGGCTCCATGCCCTAGATATAACTTATTTGGGTCTCTTCAGTTTATGAGATGCATGAAGGGCTCCTGGTTGATTGACAGGCCAAGACTGAAGTCAGCTTGGGAGAGCCATAAATAGCATAATTCAGCTTCTCCAACTCCCCAGCAGGTGTATTCATCGGGCACATGAGTCTCTCCAGGCATCAGAATTGACAGATTTCATTAACTTTCTTCAACCTGAGAATCCAGCTGTAATAGACAGTGTGGAGAAATGAGAGGAACTGCAGGTTCTCAGCAAGACTGTGTTATCAGACAGTCCTGATTATAGAGAGCTGGTAGGCAAGGCACTGGCTTAGCAGTCACCATTCTCCCTGGTACTGCTCTTAATGACTAATTCCCAGCACATCCTTTCTCACCTCTCTGAGCCTTGCAGTTTAACATTGCAGGCAGCCTCTGGAAGGGAGTTACGTGATGCAGTATGAACAGTCGTCCTTTTCAGCAACAGCTCTGCATCCAGCCGTTGTGTTTTAGCACAGGCCTGGCAAAATATGGAGTTATTCCTTAAGCCCTTACTCTTGGAATTATGCTACTAGCTCTCAGACGTCATTAAAACCAGGAAAGTTGCAGATTCAGAGAGCGAAAACCCTTAGCAGACTTTTTGGAAGGGAGAAAAGAAAGAGGACCTCCTCCACTAAAGGATTAGTTTTCAAACCTCATGTGCCTTAAGCTCCTCTCACAAGGCTTGCCTTGTGACTTCTAAGCAATGAAAGATTCTTCTCCTTGCTCTTCACCAGGCCAGCTTGGCTTCCACTGTTCTGTGTTTTGAAGAGCTGCTTCACAGTTTTGGGTGAACAAGAACCTGTTGGCTTTAAAACGCTGCTCTCCTTCCAGCTGCTCAGCACTGGCTGAGCCGAGCGCTACTGACAGGCAACTGGGGGGAGAAGTGAGCTGGAGGCAGTAACAGATCATCTTGAAAAGAGAAGGAGGGAGAATATGCACAGGCCTCCCATGCAGCTGGAAAAGAATTGTGTGCTATGGTACTTCTGCTTATGTTTGTCCTCTGTGATGGTAAGGTGTGTCCTTGCATTAGGTGATAAAGACCTTATTCAAGGCACTTGGAAGTCAGTGGGAGTGTTAGACTCGGTGAAATGGAAGGGCTTGCACAGAAGCCTCTGATCTTGCTTTTGTGCAGGGAGTCAGATGGGGTAAGCTCTAACCAGGTGGTCTGGAGGGTGATGGCTTCTAAGGGGCTGCCCGTTCTCCTATGGCTTCTGGGGAACATGCAGGATGAGAGCAGTAGGTGAAACCTGGCACTTTAATGCGTCCCAACACATTGCCTTACAGCCTGTAAGGAGCAGGCTAAAAGAGAGGTTGGTCCCCACCACGAAGAAGGAATTGCACTGTCTTTCTCCTTGTCCTCTCTCAAGAGGAAAGCAACAGAAAATATTTCAGTGGTTTTCCAGGGAACATAGCTCTTAGGATCACTGTAGAAATACCTGTAAGAAGCAGTCGTAAGATGGCATAGCAGACTTCTGAAGCTTCATAGTGTCCAGAAATGATGCTGTTTATTCTTGAGTGCCATCTACTGACAATTTATTTCTTAATGATTTACTTTCATTGACATTGCTTATTTTAAATGCCCTCTGTAACATCTGTTAGCTTAGATGGAGGGGCCTGCAATTTTGGAGCTGAAAGTTTAGGAGTTAGTATTTTATTGAGACAGCCAGCAGCTTGTAATGTTCCTTATTCCTTGAGCGCCTCATTCCCCTCTGCAGACCGGGATACTATGCACGTGATGTTTTCAGTTCTCTCTTCGACTTCCCTTTTTCCTTCCACCCATCACCAGGCTTCCTCCCATCTGCCCGTCCTTCCCTGCCTGCTTCTTCCACCTAGAGGGCAATTTCTGGCCTGCCTAAGTTCACTCTCCCGATTTCAAAGAGTAGCTCTAGTTGTGCTGCTTCCTTGTGCAGGAGATTGCATCCATAAGTTTGTTACAGTATTGCTGAGATCTTATTTCCCGCTCTCCTTTCGGTTCTTCCTCTTCTTTCAAGAGCTTTTTCAGCAACTTTTGTGCAGTAACCTTGAAAATATTTAATGATCACTGACTCCACTATATTACCTGTTCTAGAGGTATTTTATTTTAGTTATGTGATACTTGAATTAGCATTATTATTACAGTTTTTCATTTTCTATCTGTAAGATTTCCTCCCCCACCAGTCCAATACATTTTGCAAAGATAAAAATAAATTAAAGGTGAAGAGTTATTGCCAAGGACAAGAGCTCACGAAGTTTAGCCTACAAGGTATTTCTCTCTCCATTGAAAACATAATCTTTCTAGATAAAGAAAATGCCAGGTACCTAATTCATCATAAGCAACTGAGAAAATGGGGCAAGAGGCCTCCTTCTTATGGACTTAGGTTTTGGCTTGGTTTCACCTCTGCCAGCTAGCCAAAGGAATGAGGAAAACAGTAGTAAAGTCACCTAGTGCACAGCACCAATTTGAGTGAGGCTTCTTTGATCATACCTTACATAATATGGTGTGATGGCCAGTAACACCCAGGCCCTCAGCTGCCACTCAATTTCAGGCAGAAAACATCAAGCAGTAGAAGTGTAGATATCTGTCCACAACATACTTATACTGTGGAGCTCCTTCCCAGCGGATTTTGCTGAGGTCAAAACTGTAAGTAGGTTTAAAAAGGATTAGACAGCTTCATGGTGAGCAGGTGTGATGTTTGCTATTAAGCATGACAGCCTGGATCTAACATCTGTTACAGAAAGCTCCTGTAGAGCTGATGGTTGGAAGGCTGCAACAGGGAAACTGCTGTTCTCTGCCGACCCTGGTTGGTGTTGCCAGTCCCTGCCAGGGGCAGTGGCTACAGCGACTGGGGGACGGTTCAAAACAGCGGTCTTCAGTCTGGAGCAAGCCTTTGAATTCCCATGGAAACGGTAGTTTTTCTTAAATGGTTATTCTCCACTAAGAGCTCAAAGATCCCCAAATCTCCACTGATAAAACTGGGATTGCGCCTCTGAACTCAGTGCCACAGAAAGCACAGGGTTAGGCTTTGCCAGGGTTGTTTCCGTAGAGACGGTATTGCTGAAATGAAGGCTGAGGAGTATTTCAGTATTTGTTCCTGGCCTTCTAAGTCCATATTCTGCCTTTCATATAAACACAGATCCAAACTAATGTTTGACTGACTTAGGAACTACTTAACAGTAACATGTTATCTGTCACTTGCATCCCATTTCTTTTATTTTAATGATTAACAGCCTCCTGTGCTGCACTTCATAATTCAGACTTTTTCCTCCTTTCTTGAATCAGGCGGTGAACACTGATCACTGACAGACATGATGCTTGTGAAATTGCTGCACAGGGCTTCTTCTCACTGAAGGGCTGACAAGATACCAGCTGAGGAGAAAGCTTAATTGCATGGGTGATCAAAGGAGAATGTATGAAGACAGGGAGACTGTAAGGGGGTGTGCGTAGGAGTGCGTTTTAGCAAGAGATTATAGGGGAACATGTGAATCTGGCACACGTGAAATGACAGAAATGAATGCATGAGCTAGTACAAAATAGCATGCTAACCAAAGGCATCCACAGAGCAGCTTCAACCCCTTCTCAGCTCTTGCCTAAAAGAACTGTATCCTATTAGCTGTCATCCTCCAAACTGTATGAAGAGAAAAAAAGTGAAGGTTTGCTCTTCGCAAGTGGGAAAGGAGTAGGAGGGGAGAACCTCATGAGACAACAATATCCAGGCTGAACTGGAAAAGAGAGATCAAAGCAAAGAGCTGGAACGGGAAGAAAGGACATGGGACACTGATATGGTGTACTCCTGGGAACGGGAGGAATTGGCATAAAAACCTGAGAACTGAAAAAGCATTGAATGCACAGGCCAGCCCTTCCATGTGCTATAGAACGCTGTACTGTCAGAGCTGCGGTTCATAGTTTGTATCGTGCTTTGTTGTGTTGCTTACTGTCTTCCTTTATACTCAGCTCCACTTACACCTCTGGGAGTATTTGAGGAGTAAGATGCCTCTAAATATGAAAACAGGCACCACTGAAATGGCTTATACACAGACTTGCACCATTTCAGCCCAAATCTATTAAAAACCTCATTACAGTTAAATTGGCATAAACCTTTGTGCCAGTGATCTTCAACTGATTTAAGATGCATCAATATAAATCCAGTTTCAATTGATTTAAAAGAGTCTAGGCAGAAATGCACTGCGTTTCACAAACTGATGGGAGGACATAGTCTTATGGAAATATTAAAACTTATGCGCTCAGTCTTTTCATATGCAGCTGTGGGATTTTGAACTTTTACCATTTTGCATTTTACAAGCCCTTACAGGAAGTGAAAAAACCTAGTTTTACAGCAGTCAGGTCAACAGCCTTTTGCTTTATCAACTGAACCTTTGTGCAACCACAGAAGCCTTCAGCTTTAGTTTTTTATAAAATTCTAACGACAGAGGAAGAGCATAACATTTCTTCTACTTACCCTACTCTGAACTTAGAGTATTAGTGTCTGACTAAACCTTTTTTTTTTTGCAAAAGGCATCTAGCCTTTAGTTGAATACACCCTTTTTTTGTAAAATCAATGAAAGCCCATCATCTAAGATGCTTACTCCAAGAGTAAAACCTCCTGCCTCTTGGAACCAAATACCTCATTCCCAATTTGAGTTTCTCTGGCCTTCACTTCCAACCCTCAATTCCTGCTGCACCTTTTTCTGCTCAACTAAATACCTCTGCAGTTCTACGAAGTCCGGTTCAAGTTAATAGGCCTTGCGTAGACCTGCACATCTCAAACATGAGTGACACTCAAGGTTACCAGTCCTCATCACAAGTAGCACCTTACTTCCCACAGGCAGAAGTGAGAGAAACATTTCTCAGTGTAGGAACAAGGGTGGCACAGTTAGGATCTCTGGAAACACAAATACAGCAGTATTTTGTCATTTCAGAACTCAAGGCACACTATACACACATATACATCCTGTAGGTTTCAGGTACATTTGGCCCCACTCCCCAAAATCCTGGCCAGCAATTCAGTGGATAAAGCTAAATGCTATCAAACTTTGGCACTTGGCTACTTTCATTGCTCTTTCTCCCACTTTTTCAACCACCTCCCTCTAGAAAGGGCTGGAGGCGTGTGGTGAGAAGGAGGCAGAAAGGAAGCATCCACTAAAACTGCTCTGTTCTCTGGCAGGAAGAAAAGAGGGATTTTTGAGAATGATTGCTCTCATCTTTTCTCATGTACAAGGTCCATATCTGCAGTCTATGTGCAAAAATCACCCTCTCCTCCACTATTTTCTCCCCTCCCTATGGATATGAAAACCAGAAAAAAGTGGTACTAGAAGGCAGGGAGGTTGTCCTGACCATTGAGGAACTGGACATGGCTGAGTCAGTTGAGAAGTCTGTCAGATTGCCTGCACGATCCCAGGTAAGTCATTTAATCGCTCTACGCTCGAGTTCCCCACTACAGTAGTTGTTTGGTCTACACAGTCTGTTTATGGCCAGCTTGAAACAGTCTAACGTTATCGCAGCTTATCTAATATAACACTGGGAGGGCAAATGCAGTTGTGGTCTTGAATTGACACCGAGTAATGTTAAAAAGAGGGTAGAAAAGTATCGCTGCTCACGGGCGGGCAGTGATAAATTATGCAGTTCTCTCCTTCCAGCCTCTCACATCTGTGATAGCTACAGTAGAAACTTAGTCCAAACACGATTCTTATTTAGCACTGGAGCTGTCAAGCCAGTCTCAGCTTTCATGCGAGATTTCATGAAAAATAAATTTGTCAATTTCTCCAAGCTGAAAGGCCTCTAACCATGCCTCCAGCCTGCTAGCCATCGTACTTACATGCTTTGTGAAATTTGTGCTTCACATCAAGAAGGGTAGATGATGGAGGTACCTGGAAAAGAAAACAAAATGCATGCAGATTAGTTTTTCTGTCTTCTTCACTGGAGGATCCCTTCTCCCTTCTTCTAATGACAAGATGATTCAATTTGCCTACAAGTTCCTTAGGCAATAATGAAGCAAATCAGCAAATTTGCTCTCACGTGTTGATATGTTATTAAGGATTGTCCACATTTGATTTATACATTACCTGGACCACCTCCACTTGGCCAATGGAAGGGTAAAATCCCAAGGGTCAAAAAGGAAAGCTGCTGGCCCTGCTTGAGGCAATAACTGCCCCCAAGATCAAACCAGCGGGACAACTTGAAGGGTTAGCTTTAAAGGTAGGCTCAAGCATGCTGGAGCGCATTTCTTAGAGACATGAAAGGGTTTTTCTGAGGGACAGGTTCTGTCCTTTCTGCCTGAAATGAGTTTGCTTCTGCATGCTGTCGTTGATGTGCACTGAAGCAATTCAGGTGTCACAGTGTTAGATGGCAGTCTGGAGGCCTTTTAGGCTCTATTTTATTATGTATATTGATTTCTTAATACACTTTGTACAAACTATCTGAGAAACACAGAATTTACTAGAGCAAAAGACTTAGAAGTACCTAATATTTACAAGAAAAGGCAATGGAACACTTCAGGAAGTAATATGTTGAACTTGAGATTGAGGTGGCAAGAGGTAAGGGGGTCTGGTCTTTAACAAGACCATCCCTTTGCAGTTGACACTGATTTAATATTCTATATTGTCCGTTTAAGCACAGAGACTGGGAAGTAAATTGAACTGTGTCCTAATTATAGGGATCTGCTCTGGCTCTAGCAAGAGACCTCATTGCTGCAGTCAGACAGCAGAATGCAGAAAAACACCTTCCCTGGAGACTTTAGGCACCTGTGCAGCATAGGCTAATACCAGTATGAAGTAGTGGTGACTTATAGCAAAATCTTGAGAAGCAGCAGAATTTCTTTGAGTTGAGGTAAAGAAACAGCCATGGCACCATTTTCCCTGGCTAGGCGCTTATTACCTCATTTACCTCCTTTCCAGCTTCCCTCAGTCTAACCAGAATGTGGCAGTTTCCTGACACAGCCTCCTTGGCAGTTACACAGGAACAGAACAGTTCTGCTCTGCAGAAGCTTGTCTGTCTCTTCCCACCTAAAGATTTCTACGGGGTTTGCTGGGCAATCCAATTCCTGTCTAATCCAATCCATTGCATTAGTTAGAACTCATACACTTAAGCATTAATCAACTTACTGAGCCTTGCTTAGTTCTTGGCACCATCTTTAGCCTGTAGCCCCAGTTCTTCCAAGTGTGATTAGTGATGTTTATCTATATATCTTTTTTACTTACTAGTGATATTAGTGAACTGTGACAATAACCATGAAAAAAATAGAGAAGAACATAAGAAATCCTGATACTAGAGATCAGTCAGCACCTTAACGTAGGTTGTTTTGTTGAAAAGACTGAGTTTGGAGAAATACTGATGTAAGAAAATAAAACTGCTGACTTAACAGCAACAAATCAGTACAGACAGAAAAGTTTTGCTCTTATATAATTTGACACCCCACGCAAATATACAATATATGTGCCACTAGTGCTTAGGAATAAGCCAACTTGTTTCCAGTAATAATATGAACTGGCAGAGAGCTCATTACAGGTTTCGATGATCTAAAGCTGTAAAATGATACCTGTGCTAAATGGTATGTAAAGTTCAGGTTTTTTCCTAGCTTTTCCTTTGGGTTTTGATGAGAACCCTGTCTTTTCCACAGTTACAGAGGGTTTTACTGGGCATTGGAAAGGTCCTTATTTGCAGAAACCGCTGTAAGCGAACATCTACTTAAACCCTGATTTGTCTCTCTGATGTGCCTGCTGAGCGATGCCAACTCCACCCAAATCAAAGGCTGGGCCCCTTGAAACCAAGGATGTACCCTTTCCCCCTTACCAACATCACCAAGGTCTGCGTTGCACCCAAACCATGTTGAACAGTACTGGGCCAGGAAAGGGACATTGCCCTTTGAGTTCCTGATGCCAGCTGAGTCCCTTTTCTTCCTGGCTACAGGGAACAATAAAAGAAGCCATCTTACCTTTCTCAGTTCAAACAGGAAAGAAATATTTTATTTGTATTCATTGCACTTAAGCCATTCCACGTTAACATCCAGTAGAACAGCACATCTCCCATAGTCTACACGTGCCTTTTCTTGCAACGTGCGTAACCGCTGTGCACTTGAATACAGGAGACGGAGGGGTTACGTTTTCAAAACCTCTAAAAATATCTGAATTTGCTTTCTCACACCTGTGAGGTCTGGAGCCCAGAATCTGTCAGATATGGATGCAAGTGCTGTTAGCTGGCAAAAACTACACGGCGCACAAGACTGCAGACCAAAATCTGTCATGTGTCCTAGCGCAGGGCAGGTGTACAGGTTTTCAGAGGTGGCATTGCCAGCTCAAGGACAGGGATGGTCTTTTCCAACGTGATGGAGGATGATCTGGCTTTCTAAATACAATATAAGCCGCATTACTGCAGGGCCTGCATCCCTACGGGAGATCAGTATCTCACCATGCCAGGTTCTGGGAAGGAGTGCGCAGGGCCAGCCTGTGCTCTGGAGAGCTGATCATCTGATTAAGTCAAGGGAAGCCGACAGACTGTTAAGCTTAGCACACTCACAGAGCAGTGCTAGCTCAAAGCAGAGCCCACGGTCTCCATCTCCTGCGCTCCTGAGTATGTGTTTTCTTCAGGGCAGCGCTGCCTTCAATCAGTGCGAAATGTCTAGTCCAGCCCTTCTTAGCAACTTTACCTTTACATCCCGCTCCCATTTTTCAACCTGAGGCTTTCAGTTCTTTCTCCCCTCCAAATCCTGCTATGCCAGCCACGGGATTGATATCACCTAAATTTAGCTGTCAAAAAAATTACTATAAGCTTGTGGTTTAGGCCTACCCATACAACCATTCACATGCCTCAGGTGCTTAAAAGTTACAAAGTGCCTGCCGGGATCTGCGCGTACACTGAGTGAGCCGTACCAGTGAGCGTATCCTCGTGGCGTGACGTGAACCACCAGACACCACCTCCCCGACCTCCAAAGCTGGTGCTCGAACCGCGTAGCTGCAGCTGGCAGGGACCGGGCTCTGTACCGCACCTTTGAGAGAGGCAGAGCTCATTAGCAAGAGCGCTGCTGAGCCGGAGTACATCCAAGCTGCTTTAGGCTAGAGCTGGTTTAAATCCTGCCAGCTCAGACCCAGGCGGAGCACATACTTGGTCGGTTCGTCGCAGTCTGGCAGCTCTGCACGGCACCACGCTGTCCGGGCTGCATCTGCCCAGGGAATGCCTGGAGCACACATCCAGCCGGGAGGGCAGGAAGACATTTGTTTTATGGGCCAGCTGGCTTCGAGAAGGAGCCTTCCACTTGAGACAAGCTACACGGATAGCAAGTTGAAAAATAACGCAAATACCTTCCTTCTGCTTCAGAATGGGCTGTGACATAAAGGAATCGCAGTGTCCTCTCCCAGGCAGAATAATGAGGCTATAGCCACAAAAGAATGAAATACATTTTTTTATGATCTTGATGATTCTGTGTCCTTTTTTTTTAAAGGCCTCATAAAACAACCAGTGAAGTTATAGTTTCTAATATTGATCAATGTGAAGATGGATGCTGAGACATCAGCTTACTACTAAGGGTGTCCTCTTCGTAGACCATTAATTATCTTTTGTTCTTTTCATTGTGCATCAATACAAGCTAAAGAATTGTAAGGACTGGAACAGCATCTGCTCTTATTACCCTTTGTACTAACTGAATAAAACACCCTGGAACATTTCACTGTAATTATTAGTCTTACTCGCCTTTTATTCTTTTAAATTATTTCTGAAAGTGTTCTAACCTTCCTTTTCCTCTATTTCAGCACTTTTCAACTTTTCCCTTTTCAAGGGAAAACAGAGTGAAAGACCACCCTTAGTTTATTTAAAACAAGACAGATTTCATTATAAAAACGCCTCTTACTTGACACATATCTTCTATGTTTGACGGTCAAGCCAGTTTTCCCTCCAACTTCTTAACTTGTAGTCTAACACCAGATTTTAAATATAGTTAACTTTCTGGTAAGTTTCTAGCACGTATAAGGTTCAAGACTACTTTTTCTCCACAAAAAAAATGTTATGAAGAAATGCAGATTTTACAGGTGTGGATTGCGTTCATTACACTTCTCATTGAGAAAAGGATGATTTAAAAACCTCAAATCCTGTTTTTCTTGTACCTTCATAGCAAAAATACTTCTACTTTTCCATTCGAGGCAACTTTTCATTTCTTAGGAATTCAAGAATGAAAGGACCTTCTGGGTCATCCATTCCAGTTCTATCCTTCCTTTATGCAGCAGTGCACAAAGCATCACATTTCTTCTTAAGATTTAAAATACCGTATTAGTTACTTAGGCTACGACTCAAGGAAGAGCACTAAGTGGAAGATATTACGGGAACTTAATACTGCCTTTTGTGGGTGCAAGCTAATCAGGTAGTTATCCACTTTCATACCTCTTTCACATTTGTAAGTTAAGGAATTATAACAAATCTGGTGCTTTGTATGTAATTGCATCACACAGTTCTTGCACTAAGGAATTATTTTAGGGATTAGAGGTTAGCAGAATATCAATAAGAATTTGAATGATAGAATTTTAGCAAACAAGTGATCTTTCATTCAATATTTCCCTTTGAATATTTTTTCTCTTTGTGACATGTCAGTACCACTGCACTGCTGAGTCACCTACTTTCCAACAGGCAGTCATTTTCTGTAATTGCAGAATTCTGAAATTCTGCCACTCCAGCTGCTCATTAACCACAGACAGCTCCATCTTCAGCCTGGGTAAATTTGTTCAAAAGGGTGACATCAGCTTATTGCAGCTGAGGAACTGACTCCAAAACAGTTAACCAGCTAATGGGAAAACCAGGTAATTTCCAAATTCAGCACTCAACAAATACTTCATCATTACTGCTTTTGCACCCTGTCCTTGAGTTGGGACCATGCTGTATTATTAGAAATCAGCAGCATTTCACAGAAAGATAATCAGGAAAAGACCTGTTCTAATTGATCTCTGTGTTTTGTGAATTTGGCTTTTAGATCAGATTACTTTTTCTTATTGTTAATTTTCAAAGACAGTATTAAAAATCAGGTACTGTTTTACTGTAACCTTCCTCAGTATGTCCCACACTGCGCTCTTGTTAGCTTGGTGAACCAGTGTCCCGGTCATGTCCGAAGAGATATAAATAGATGAGCTCACTGTGGAGATGACATAGAAGTAACTACATACAGACAAATTTTGTCAGCAGCTACACAAAGGCTTTACACAGAATTTAATATTTTACTCTGTAGACTGCAATGCACTGCCTACCAAACAGCTAGCTCTGATCTCAAGCCAGTTTTTCCAGAAACTGGATATATTCAGAACTATGGTTTTAGCTCAAGTCGGTTCCAGTATATGCGAGTAGAGGACCATATCACTTAGCAATCTCCTAGATTATTATGTGGTCACATGAACTTTGGCATATGAGTCAATCCAACTGACTAATATTTCCAGTGACTATGGGTCAAATTATCTAAGAATACACATAACCACATGCTTGCCGGGTGCAGTCATGTCAATTTACACTAGCCAAGTTTGTCTCTAAAGATGTTATATTGTTTTTGTACTGCTTGTTGAGTACTAACTTAAAAAAAAATCCTCTCCCTTTGCAAGAAATTTTCAGAAAAAGTGTCAGACACCAGAAAGAGCTTTTTCTCCCTCTGCTAAAGATGAGAGTGGAAGCAAAGAGAATGCAATCCATTAGCAGACAGAAGGTGTGCAGGCCATCCCTCAATTTACAGAATTCACCACGTTCGCCTATTTCTGAGCAAATCTGATTAGACTTGGTATGCCTCCGTGCCTTCTGACCTTTTGTTAAAGGGAACTGAGTAAGGCTGCCATATTCACCTTGAGAGCTTAACAGCAGAACCAGTCAGGAAGCCTCTGTCACAAAACTCTTCTACCAGGGAAATGGAATTGTTCTGGCAAAACTCTGGATGTGTAAATTTGTATTGACTTCAAACTTAAAAAATGAAATAGAAAATGCTTTGTGGTTTGTTTGGTTTTTTTTTTAATCCTGCTTCAGGAACATGCTGAAAATTCATTTCATTGTGTTATTTCCATTTCTTTTTATTTCTCATTGGTATGGAACTTTCATTACTTTTGCATTATTTTATGACACATCAATCATGATAGTGTAAAATAATATAACACATGGCTCTCATGCCATGGAAAATAACCCAATAGGAAATAATATGTATTTAAATCACTATTAAATTGTAAAATAAATTGCACTCAAAATGAAATATCTATTGTGTCATAACAGATTGAAATATTCCAAAATTAATTTGTAATACAATCTTTCCCAAATTCTACCTCATCAAAAATTCAAGACTCGTTTTTTTTTCACTGTAATTTGCAAAGAAAACAACATTTGGGATATGCACTTTAAAAAAAAAAATAAAATAATTTTGACCAGTTCCTTGCAGGAAGAAAGTGAGGTTTGGGGTTTTGTTTGGAGTTTGATTGCCAGTCCTAGCACAGATTAAATATATAGCTTAGCTGGGAAATCTCACTGAATTTGTCTTCCCTCTTCTAGCAAATGGCTGTAGAGGTTTATGTTTGCTTTTTTATACCTATGCAGGCTGCTAACATTTAAAATCAAGCAGTGCACCCAAGAAACTCAACCAATACTTAGCAGAGGATGGTCACGAACTATTTGGGGGACTGCATGAAAACAAAAAGCAAGAGTGAGATCAACCAGCTCCAAAGAAATTTCACAGGAGAACACATATTCGCAAAACGAGAGGTTCTAGGAGTAGCAGGGCTAATAAAGCCTTACTTTCTACTAATAAAGGACCTCAAGGCCTTTTCCAGCTACCCCATATCCCTTCCTTGTCTCCTGTGGTGTTTCCACTGGGCAAGAAACATGTTTTGCTGCCAAGCCCTTGCTGATTGCCCAGTCAGAATGTGCACGTTGAGCTGACAGCTGGCTACTGGCATCCAGCAGGGGTGAAGGCTGCACTCTGCCCGTGCTCCCTGCTCTGAAACATTACCCGACCCAGTCACCGGTTTCCATTAGACAAGCTGGAACTAAGTAATCTTTTGAGCCTTTTTTTCCTCCCTCCCCACCTTCCAGATGTATTTAAATTTGGCCAGTAGGTCCAAAGTTATGTTGGGGAGAGCAGGCAGGGAAAGATGGAGAGACAGCAAGCCCCCTGTGGTCCACGAGGGGAAGTGTGAAGCTGAGAAGCAGAAAGGAATGGGAAGAAACAAGGGTGATACATGAGAACAATTAGACATCATCAGGTCAGTTAGAAATCTAAGTAATTTTCACAATACCAAGTGCAACAAAGAGATGCTTGCTGTACTTCTGGCAGAGATTCTCTGACTGCCACAGTTTGTTCTGTTGTAGCACAAGAGCTGTATATATTAAAAAAAGGAAAGCTTGCGTTTTAAGGACTTTTTTAAATCCAAAATTGTTTACTCATAGGCGGATATGTTCTAATGATAACATTAAGATATACTGCCAGATATTTGTAGATCCGTTACTACATGGCTCAGGTACTTTGTGAAGAATCACAGGTCTGATTTCAGAAAGAACCTGAAGCATGTTCTGATGGACCAATAAATCATGAGCAGCAGTATTTTAATGCTACAATAATGCCTATGTGAAATGCCATTATACACCTAAATTTCCATCATGGGTTGTTCTGATTAACTATTAGAGTAACAAAACACCTACAGCTCCCTATGGTCTTATATTGCTCCAGTACACTTATAATTTGCAATAATCTGTGAATTATCTTTGATGCAATAAGGCAAACTTGCAGCTGGGGTAAACTGTCATAACTTTGTTGGGAAAGAGGACATTTTCACCCTGGCTGGGAATCTGTCTCTACAGATACGCTTTTGGCAATATTGACTGCTCTGGGAGCATAGCTGGCTTTTACTGTTGACCAGAAAGGCTTATATTCACGAAGAGCTGGAGCACCACTGGTGCCTCAAGAATTCATCCTCTTGTTTTCACTGAACTTTGAATCAAGCTTTAATTTTTTGGATGATTTATTATATTCCACTCCTTCTTTCTTCCCCACAGGCTTAGAATTTTCTATCTAAAATGAGAGATGTATAAAAGAGATGTATTTAAAGGCCCTTCTAAGCTTTGAAAATTAGTATCAGCTGAAGCATTAGTCTTCTGTAGTATCTTCTGTAATTCTTTAAATTATCCCTTCACAAATGCTAAATGCCCTAAAGTTACCAGCTTCTCCCCTCCCCAGTCTCTCTCATCTAGGTAAATCAAAGGCCATTTTCCCAGGTAGTCCATTTAAAAAGCCATATTGAAACAAGAATGGTGATGGCAAAGAGCAAGTAGAAATTAATATGTCTAGTTGCCTCTTTTCATCTGAAAGTATCTGTAGCTATATTGACATTAAAACGATGCGAATTTCTAGTGGAGCAGGAGAAAATGAGTGTAATGCATTGCTTCAACAGAATTTGAATATGTTTACCTACTTTACCATGTGTAACTAATAACTGAGGAAGAAAATACTACGGTCATCCCCTCCAGCACTGGCAGGCTAGGCATAAGATTTAATTCTTATGGGCAAGAAAACACACAGACTTTATAACATGTCTGTAAATGCAATGTATTTTCTTGCAGCACCTCCCAGCAAGGACCAGATCCCCACTGTGCTGGATCCTGTGAAATCATACAGTAAAAGACGCAAGACACCATGAAATCCTCCTTCCAAAAGGAAGTAAAAAAGAGGACTTCCACAGCAAGGAGCCTATGTCCAGTTAGTTTTGTGTCCGTGTTCCTTCACCAGTATTGCTGTGGGAATCCCTGGTTTGTGGGACTCAGCATCAACGTGTGATCTTACCATGGAAGACCCCTCCTTTGACATAGCTGGTTATTCAGTCCCTTTGGGCATCTTTGGCATCAGAGGCAGGACATCTCTAATGACAGATTGCTTGAGTGAGAAAGGTGATGATCTTAAAAATCCTGTGCATGAAATAAGGCCGCTGTGGAAGCGCACAGGTTCTGCTCATTCTCCACAAGGAAGACTACAGAGCCCTGTGAAGTGAAATATTACATTTGCAAGATTTAGGAAAAAAAAAGACTATACAAGGCAATGAAAATATTAATCTCTTTCCTGGGAAAGGACTTCTTTTCTATACTTCCCTAGAATGAAGCAAATGAGGAGAGTATGATGTAAAAGGCAATGTCCTGGTACTGCAAAGAGTTCCTTTGTAGAGTTTCATTGCCTACTTTAATGATTATATTTGCTCACCTAGAATGAACGTGGTATGTCTAACCTCCAAGTCATGATGTGAGAAGTTATTTTTATTTGCTAGAGATGACTATGCAAAAGAGAGCTGGTGATGACTGTTCTTGGCTGCTCACTTTCTGTGACAGAGCTGCAACCCACAGGTGAGAGTAATAGATTTCTGATCCTGCAGATACCATTTCTGCATGTATCTGATTTTGCTGTCATGCCAGTGTAAATGCATTGTATTGTTAAGCCATAGTGAGCAGATATAAGGATGCTATTGTTTTAGGTGCTTTACAAACAAAAATGCTTGTGAATTTGTGAATTCCTTCAGAGGCAGACAAGCTTTTCAGAGTAATCAGAATAAGCCCTAATTAATCTTTGGCAAAAGATGTGGTAATACATATACTGTGTAATATTTAACAGCAAGAAGAATTGTATATATAAGTGACTGGATTGATGCAGCCTTGTGTTACGCTGGGCATGACAAAAACGTGTAAAGAAAGGACAGGCCCCGTGCAAGCGTCCTTTAATTTCAGAAAAATAACAATGTTCACGTGACTTTCATTGTAGGCATTGCGCGGCATGTCTACACTCACAAACATATGGTTAAATATTCCTACAGTATATATCATTAACCACAGACATTTAACTATCAGTAACTGGGATTTCCAAAGAGTTTTCAGTGGGAGGGGGCACTGGGTGCATGGAGAGCTGGCTTAAGGAACAGTAGGAAAGTAGCTTCCATCATCTTTACAGCACACGAAGAGAAGAGGCTCTTTCCTGCAGGCAAGCAAGCTCTCTTCTGGAGGCCTTAAGAAGTTTTCTGGAAAGGAGGGCCACTATGTAGCGGCCAAAACCTGAGTTTGCACCTCTGCTTATAGCTTAGCTTGCAAAATCATACAGCACAAAACTACTGAGCTCTAAGGCTTTTGATGGGAAAAAGCTTTCTCTGCTGCTTTCCCCAAAGGTGATTTATTCTGTAAAAACTATACTGTGTAACACTTTCTGCGTTAAAAGCAACTCATGCAAAATTAATTACATTGCACTATGTTTGTGGGAAAATACATTTTACTACAAGTTAATTTGGAGAAAAAAAATATTATACAACGAATGCTATAACAGAAACAGTTATGAGTTGCCTTAACAGCATTTATAAATCAAATCACTGTACATCGATAACTTTTAAACTAACCTACATCAGGCTTTTGGAATAATGTACCAGCAAAAGAGTTTTTGAGTAGCTATGTATTTTTCATAAGTTGTGGCTGATGATGAAAAATGTGGCTTATTTGTTAAAAAATACAAAAAGGAATTATTTTCTCTCATTTTTAAGACTTGATGAATTTTGCATGTTCTGTCATTTTCTATAGCTTTTTGGAAGTAATATGGGAGCCAAAATCCTTAGACATTTTGGGACTCTCTCACCGAAAACATTTCTAACAAGAAACCACTAATTACATGCCCTCTCCTCTTTACAGACAGACGGGAATTTCATCCATAGAAATTAATAAATTGTGAGGAAAAAAGGGACTTGTGATCATCTAGGCTCACCTGCTGTTTTACACTGGCCAAAGAAGAGATGTATTCCTTGCCGAATACTTCTTTCGCTCCTTGAGCAAGAAACCTGTATGACTCGTGTTTCAACAACAGAACATCTTAAAAAAAATGCAGCATTGATTTGCATGTTGAAGAGACTGAAGATTCACCCACAAGATGCCCAACAGTTACTTATCACCCCTTGACTGACTGTCAAAACATGAGCCAAATTTCTTGGCTGAATTTGCCCGATTGTGGCCTTCAGCCACCAGCTCTTGTAAGGCCTTTGCCTGCTTGGGTAAATGTCTTTCTGGTCTGAGAAATCCTCCCCTGGGCCGCAGGGGGATCTCGGGTCAGGCAAGATGCTCTGCGTACAGCCGAGCCGTGCGGTGCGCCTGCTTCCCTGGGGAAGGAGGGAGGGAAGGAAGGAGGGAAGGAAGGAGGGAAGAAGACCCAGGACTCCATCATTCAATCTGACCCGCATGCCTGGACTCTTGCCCTCCCGTAGGTGGTGCGCAGAGCAGGAGGCTGCTCGTACCTCTCCTCCAAACCTCAGTGCCTTTTGTCGCCCAGCTGCCATCGCATGAGTGTGGATACCTCTGCTCACGTGAGTACGGCCCAGGGTACCTCCTCTGAGCATTTACATACGGCTTTTAAGGATAAATGGATGGGGTCGTTGTAGCCTTGGTTTAAATTAGCTTTCCCTACTAACTCCTTTTTGAAGCCTTTTTCCAACTGTCAAAGGTAGCCCCCTTTTGTCTATAAATTCCTGGTGTCTGCTGTCCCACCAGAAGTAGTTTGGAGACATTTTGTAGAATAACTGGAAAAAAATTTTGAGTCACGTTTGTGTTTCCCCCCTTCTCTCCCCATCCCCAAAATCTGAAGCCTCTTCCCTGTGACATCTCACCTCAGAATTAATTTCTGTACCAAGAGCAAATATGGGGAAAAAAGATCTCACACTGCTATTTCTTCTCTTTTAAAATCTTCAAGTAAGTCACTGGAAAAGCTTGTGTGCACCAAACTACTTGCATAATGTCATATCCATAGCAGAGAAAGTCCCCAGAGCAGGTTGACAATATTAAATAAAAGAAATGATACTCCTATACAGAATTTTATGTTCAAAGTACACACGTGCAAAATGAACTGCTGGTGTTGCTGATGCTTGTGAATTTACTTCAAGTTTTGCAAGATTAGGTATTTTTCTTCAAGACCCAGCTGCTGGAGGGGATGACTATGGGACAAAATATCTGGGGTGTTCCTCTTCTACTACTTTCTTTCAATACTTTTTTTTCTGCCTTTCCTGACTGTGGAAAAGCCTGCAGTATGATGTGAATGTATCTTACAGGCTTAAAAACCAAGAAAATTCGTATTTATTCTGTTCCTTTGAGACAATCTTAAAGACCATCAAGACCTTATAGTAACCACTCAGTTTACCTAATATAAGTGACTGATGCTTCCCCAAAGTATAAGATGGGTAAGAAAGCTAAAGGAAATAATGTTATTTTCATTTTATAGATGGAGGATTAATTCACAGTTACTTATGCTGAATCCAAAGGCTATTGATGTCAATTGATTCCTTGAGATCACACAGCCGAACACACCTCTTCTAAATCCCTGACACAGCATTGAGCACAAAACATCGTTTATTTCTAGTTAGGTGTATCATAATTTTGCAGACTTTACAGAGCTTCCACTAATCTGAATAGGATTCATATGTGTATGCAAGGGTCTCATAGAAACTAACCCTCTGGTAGCAGTGACTGGCATTTAACCACATAGCATTAATCATCTAATCATTCTGTCTGAGTTTCTATTAGGTGGAGAAAGAAGGGGTCTTCTCTCTGCCATCATAATATTTTGTCCCTTTAGTTTTATTAATCTGAGAGTATTAAAAATGTATTTGCTAAATCATAATAGTCTGAACTACTAACAATATGCAATAAGAGTGTAAATACATACATTTTAAAATCTATGGTTCCTATTCTCTCCTATTATAAGTCCTGACAAGTAATTATTACATGCAACCCTGAGAAATGAAGCTAATCATAATTATCTTACAAATAGAAAACAGGCATTAGAAGTGTCATGTTGGCTCTATATCAGTGTTATATTTAATTAAGCAGAAGATTATGTATAATCCAGTAAAATGTTCTCGTTTGCTCTAATAACCAACTGAAATGAAGTTCACCAATACTAGCAAGTGTTCATGGAAGTACGGAACTCAACTTCTGTACTTTCAGGGTGGCCTTAGGAAGGGATTATCACAGCAAATTAAGGGACTTAGCCAGGTGAACGTGCATTCAAAATCCAAATTCTTTAGGCAGTCTTGGAAATCTCAGCCTTGCACTATACTTGCACCGATCCCTTGGTACTGTGCCAAAAAAAAAAGAAAAAAAGGTCCATGCTGCTGGCCATGGCCATGTAAATTGAACATAGATTCCTGAACAGACACTTCCAGTTTAGTTATTGCTCCTGTGTGTGTATTTTATCTCTATATAGACAGTACTTCACAATCACCACTCGTCACTCTCTTTCTACCATTACAGGGGCAGAATCCATGGTTTGGAGAAGGTGTAGAAAATGTTCAGGCTCATCAAAATTCAGAATAAAGATTAAAATGCATGTCTGCTATTGTCCCAGCAGTCTACAGTTCTTCCATGCATCATGGAAGGATTCCTGAAATGTGGCTCTTCGCCTAATTCTGTTTATGTTAATATATTTCTTTTAATGACACTACAGGAAAGCTTAAGATAAGAAACAGACTGCCTTTTTTTGGATCAAAACCTTATTCACTATAGTATTTAGAAAAGCCTTTTTAATAACTGCATAAATATCACTCAGTAAATTAAATAATGCAAACACTATCCTTAGAACTGGTATTAATAGTCATCATATTTGTTTGACCATTTTGTACATGTTTCCCCTTTGGCTAGATTAAAAAAACCTCAAAAAATATTTTGCCACATTAAGAATAAACAAATGAGACATTTAGCTTTAACTAGGCGTACAAATTGCAAAAACAGCCTTTAAACAATCAAGAACACTAGAAATCTGGTAGTATTCTACCCTGCATATTTCAAAGGCATTAAATTAAACATTTGAAGCAAACTTATCCACCAGTTCCAGCTGTTGCCAATGAGGATAAGGGAATTTTTTATTATTTTTTTCTTCTAGCAAAACAGTAAGCCTCAAAACTCTACTATTTTCATGGCACGCAAGAGACCAGCTCTTCTGCTGAGGGACAATGAATCACAAAAACTGTGATGAAAATATTTATGAAGCATGTTTTCAGCTGTTGTTTACTGTGTCGTAAACTTCCTTCCTACCCTGTCCTCTCATCCTGCTTATACAATTTGACTGTAGTTTATTTTTTTAATTCACATTATTAAAAAAAAAAAAAAAAAAAAAAAAACAAAAACAACAACAAAAAAAAAACACCAACAAACTGCTTTTTTAGTTAAGACCCTTTGTTTAAAAATAAAAATTTTTAAAAATTGCCAGGTTCCTGCCCAATCTGATAAGTAGGGCGCAGCTGAGTATGTTTAGATACCAACAGGAACCCACAGCATTGCAGAGATGCTTAGCTTTACAAATGTATTCAGAATATCCATTCTGAAGTAGACATTTAAGTATCATGCTCTGAAGTAAACACTGTAATCTAAGTGTCAAGAGACATCCTAAGGACATATCTTGAGTCCACAGAGCAGCCAGGAGGTCTAAAAGAAACCAGTGTTGGATTATTTGTAAAATCCTGGAGAAAAACAGCCAAGGATTGTGACTAACGAGAAGTTCTGAGTATCTCCCAAAGAAAAGAATGAGAGTATTTCTATTACAGAATAAGACCACAACAGAGTGAAAACAGACTCCCTGCACTGGCACCGTGTGAACCAGGCACATCCCCAGCGTGCTGGAATAATACACTCACCTTGTCCACAATGCAGATCTGCTTCTTGCTTTGCATATCGAGAATTTCCACTTCAAAGTAAGTGATTTTTGAATGTTTGAGCACTGGTGGTGCTTTGAGATGGCCAGCAGAGAGCACAAGCTGAGAGAAGTTGAAAAAAGAGCGCGTGTCATTGTGGGACATGGACAGAGCTCCTCCATGAGCTGCAAGATCCCTCTTGTGTTCCGGAGCACTGGGTTTCTGCCTCCTGTGCATGGTGTGACCCAGCAGTAGCGATCGTCATATCAACAGGGGACAGTTCCAGGGGGAAAATGTTTCCTCCCTGCATCAGTTAAATACAATCACAGACTGATGAGACACGAAAGGTCAAGTGGCATTCCATTTTAAGAGTACTGTCTTATTTAGCTGGAGTGAAAACAATGGCTCTGTAATCCATGTCTATATTTAACCTGCTATTGTGATGTGCTGTATTGCTGCTGCTTTTTTTTAACTTTTTTTTTTTAAACCAGCATTTGAAACAACACATCTAGAGACTCCCTATTAGAAGAAGTCAGATCCTGAAACTCCAGAGCCCCAAAGGAATCAGGAACGAATGCAGCAAATTCCACTGCTATCTACTGAGACAGATGTTTAAAAGTGTCCATATATACGCATATGTACAGGTATGTGTGTGTGTATATATATATGTTATATATGCGTATGTGCGTATGTATGCACCTTTAGTATGTATCCACAAAATTATGTCAGATATCACTTATTCTAGAAATATTTACTAACAAAATGCCAGGAGTTAGTCAGCAAAATGTAGGGGTTGCTTGCAAATACAGAGAGGATCTTGTACCTGCTTGTATTTAGTACTAGGGACTCTCTGTTATTTAATGGGGTAGAGCTTTCCTTGCAGCTCTGCCAGGGAAACTTAACTGAAGTAAAGGAAATCATAACCATAAAGGCAGTAATTCAGGCCTTGGATCATTTCACTATTTTCTTATTCTTTCCTGACAATTAATTTTCACAATGCAAGTCTGCAGCAAAACAATAGTAGACTTAATGCTAAAAATAAGGATTACTTAAACCAACAAATTTTCTCTAAAAGGTCTTCCCCAAGCCTTGTTTAAACTTCATTTTTCCTTGTATGTTTTTTTTACAGGATTTAATAGAAATAGCAGCACTTTTCCACCCTGAGATCCTCCCTATTATTTCCCTGGGCTGCCTAGGATTACAGTGTTAGAAGGGCATCACTGATTTCTGCAGACAGCTCTTTCCAGTGGAGACACTGAATACATTTCTACATGGTAAAACCTCAGGGAAACTACAGTCACTATTACAAAAACCATATAGGTTTGTTACACTAAGGAAATTTAATTAAGTGAAAAAAACCTTCCACAAGATAAAAGTGACCACACAACTAACACCCCATCTGGGAGGCAGGGTAGGAACAGAACAGGTCTCTCTTCTTTGATTCTGCTATAACTTACAGAAAATTTAGCAGTCACCACAACTTCTCTAGCGACACGTGACAAGAAGCTCTATGAAATAATGGAGAAACTAATTGATAAGTTGTTGCAAGAATTAAAAACCTGACTGAGGGGGGCCCCCAAAGGAAGGCAATTTCCAAACTAAAGCTCCTCTCCTGACAGTATTCACAGATATGCTCATCTTCACGTGTATGAGTTATCTAGTTGCTGTTGATGGAATAATCCATGCTTCAGCAAGTTGTATATGTGCTTAAGTTCCGGAGAATCAAGCCTGCGTACATGAAATGTTTCCTGCTTACAGACATAGGAGAAGAAAACAGCAAATTATCAGGGGCCAAACTACTTGTTGATGCAGTCATGCAGCTTTTGAATGCCTTCACTGGCTTTGTTAGTGGAAAGCCCTGACTGTGGGAATGCAGATGTATAACAATATTGGTCACCTAATACAAATAAGGATTAAATTTTAGCTATACTGAAATCAGTTAGAGTCTTGGCATTGATGGAAGACAAGTCAGAATGTAAAGAAAAAGATTGCTAGACTGGAACAAGATTATATTGTGATCGAAGAAGTGCAGCTGTCTCCAAGTTTAGGTGAAAGGTGGGCAAGGAACCACCACCTTAGTGGACTCAATGTAGCAAGCAGAAATTTTTGGTATAAGCTAGTCGGAACACGGAGAGTGACAAATTATTGGCTAACTGCAAGGGGCTTCTTAAAAACAGCCAGGTAAAGACCAGAGAACGGACAGGTCCTAAGTTCCAAGTGTGAGATACACTTATTTGAACAGACTACTATAAGGAAACTGTATAAACTGCTGTACAAGAGATGAGACAAACTGATAAAATATCCCCTTTTAGCCATAAAATCTATGAATCAGTGAGCTGTAATAGCACATATTAATAAATTTCTAAATTTATTTCAATTCAAAAGCAATAAAGAATAATATTGATCATCATGGCTAATTTCTGTGTATATAAGGAACTGGTGTTTCAGTCATTACTGTGGGTATATTTATAACGTTATTTAAAATTATAATATCTGAGCTCCTGCTTCGGAAAAAAAAGCTTTTGATTTACTGCAGACATTTAAATGATCAGAATTTTATTACTGACCAATGAACACTTGAATATCTGAACCAATTCCAGGAAAATGCTTTTTTCAATCTAAGCTAATGATATGCAATTTCAATATTTTGATAAACAATCTTTACAGAGCCAAATACTTTGCTAACATAAACTAGTAGGGCTTCCCCGAAGGTGACCAGTCCTTTCCTTGCCGTATTAAATTATGGGTCTAGGATTAGACTGCAGCACCATGTCTACAGCAAACATATTACTTGCATATAAGGTGGGTGAGAGCTACTCTACCAAAAATAATCAGGGATAGAGTTACCACTGATAACCTAAGCTCTGAAAGAGAGATGCAGAAAAGCAGTGGCGATTTTGCCATTAATGTGACAAATGCTGCACTTGCTTGAAATGTCATCAGTGGGTTTGGATGTTCTGGCTCGATGTGAAGTAATTCAGTCCATTCTATGTAGAAGTGCACATAGAAGGGAAACATTAATTACTGGACAAAAGGCACATCTTCCCTTTCAATGCAGTTACATCTACCTCATCGCAGTCCCTGACACTGGAGATGGGGAGTCCCAGCACATGGGGACAAGCAATCAGTCCTATGATGAGATTTATTGATCTACATTACATGGGTACAAGCTGCTGTTCCCAGAGCTGTGGCAGGGCTAGTAGCCAGCAGTCACAGAGTCCCTGACCTCAGCTTCATTCTGGGACTCTGAGAGGAGTCAAAGAGCACTCAGCAAGAATTAAATCATCTCTGACAGCTTCAACTCACACTGAATTTCCTGCCATATAAGGGGCCGATATTTCTGAGGGGCCACGAGGATGGGCATAACTCTTCTCAAACTGTGGCTCTACCTCCTCTCCTCACTTGGCACTTGGCTGACACGAGCCATTTTGCAGATGGGCAGGCATTTCGTTAAGCCATCCTTCTGAGAGGCACTTTTTCCAGGAGGGAGGGAATGCCTGCCCCCAAAGCATGCAGCAGGGCCATCATTTCTGATTAACTGAGCTGCTGATATTTTCACAACAAAAGCAACACCTGTAATGGACTTTTTGCACCCTTCTAATACCATATCTTGAAACAAGCATTAACCCGTGCAGGTCATGACAAAACAGGTAACAAAGCGCTGGGCAGGGACTAAGACTTAGCATTCAGTTTCTGCTGATGACACTGATTTCCCGTGAAGCGTTAGGGAACTGCTGTTTTTCCTGCTTTTCCCTTCCCACTCCACACGCCTTCTCCGTGTGAGGCTCTCTTGCACTGTGCATTTTGCAGACAGCCTGGCACAAAGGGATTTCACAAGATCTCAGCTGGGGCCTTAAGGCACTTCAGAAGTTCCTTTTTATCTTTGCTCATGTTTTGTACTCCTCCTTCCCCAGAGAACTGGTCATCTCCTTTCAGTCTGCAGAATGCCAACTGTTAAGTTAGCAGCAAAGGGTCATCTCTGTCAGTCTAGATGCTTGTCAGCAGCCCCTCACACATCGCTTTTTTATCCCCTCCACTTCAAATGCTTGGTGGAAGCAGGGTTATTCCTTTCCCGCTGGCTTTGTGATGCCAAAGAACTGAAAAATGCCCCCAAGACACAAGGCTCCAGAGCCCAAAGTATGTGGGATTCGGTACTGCAGGTCATGCAGCCTAAAGCAAAGCCGACTCCCAAGGTCACACATGCTCACTTCAGCATCCCATTTTTGGAGATTCTGCCATTCATTTTGCTGGGGAAGGAGACACTGGGACCAAGCGCTCCAGTGGGTTGTAAACAAGCAGCGAGAAGGGGGTCGGAACCAATACGTTCACGTGGTCCGTACTGCGCCCCACGGCCTCAGCGCCCTCGTTTCACAGCTGTGCAGTCCGTACACCCGGTACTGCGCTTGACCCCATCAGCGCTGCTCCACGTCTCCCCATTTCAGTCTTGGATTTAAGGTTTTCAGAGCCAGGCAGGAGTGTAGCCATGCTTTCAGTCTCTCTTTACTGAGCTGTCCAAGGAAGGATTTGAGAACCTGATAGAACGTACTCATTTGGAAAAACACTGACAATAGTTTGTTTGTCTGGCTCCTGGCTGAGAGTTTAGGAATAGGTTTACCAGGTTATTTGGGGGGCTAATGCTTTTAAATATTTGGTTTGATTCTGTTATCCATATCATATTAGTAACAACTAGAATGCACCTCTGAAGCGTAGTAGAAACTTAAGCATGTGAGCCCAGCTGTTAGAAATGAAGAACGTAGATCTAAGATCGCAGTGTGCAGTATGTGAAATTGGATACCGTTATTCCCAAATACTGTTTATAAAGGCTGCATGGTTAAAACAAACAAACAAACAAACAAACCCCAACAAAAACCCAACCAAAAAAAAACCCCTGCCTAAACCTCTGGGATTTCTTTGCCTGCATATGCCTACCTTAGCAGGCTCAAAATCAATTTAAAGCATTCTGTCTACAAGTGCATACACACAAAAAAAAGCCACTTAGAAGAAGCCCCACAGTGTTACTGCTAAAACTACTTGGGAACTTTAATTTTCCGTCTTGAAGCTAAATCTCTTCACAAATAAGTAATGGACAGGGTAGAAAGGCACAGAAGGAGAGTGCACTGACTCCATAACACAAATCAATCCTAAAGCTATTTTAAATAATGCTGAAGTCAGAACTAGACCTCATCAGTGCTAAGGGACAGGGCAAAAGCAATATACACCCATGTTCCTCCCCTTCAGCTACACTGGCAGGGCTCCTCAGCAAAGGATGACAGCCTTTCTGACCCTGTGAGCTGCACAAAGGAAACATTACATGGCCAAAAGCCACGAGCCTCAGGCCACATCCTTCAGAGGCTGGGAGAAGGGAGAGTCCAAGGAACAGCTTGCAAGCAGGGCCCAGAGATCACCAGTGACCACCTTGTCCCTGCAGGAGAGGTTTTTACCACTGACTGTCACAGCAATGGAGTTTTGCCAGCTGTCTAAAATCCCACTCTAGTAGCCTGGCTTTACCTTTCTGGCTTTGAAAACTGAAAATGTTGACTTTAAACTTTGGTGTGGGTGGTGCCAATTAGAAGCAAATTCGCAGTGCAAATCAAATCCAAAGCTGGTGCTTATTTTATCCCCCACAGATATCCACAAGGGACATGAGAGAAATAAGCAAAGCCAACAGACAGGCACAGTAATTCTATCTGCAAGAAGTACAAAGTGAAACCTCCACCCCCAGCCCCTGTCACACACAAACACACACCTACTTCTCTACCAAAATAAGTACAGTGTGATACAGAACTCAAATCTGATGACAGTCAGGATATATTGTAAAAGACAGCTGTTGGGCTGCAGCACAGAAGAAGCCTGAGGAGATGCTCCTTGTGATGAAGAGGCCCGAAGGAATCTTTGTAGGTGACATGCTAGATCAATCTTTTAATGTTATTGACAGTAAATAGCCTATTTAGAGCTATGCAGCTGAGAATTTTCAGTTCTTGTTTAAATTAAATCAGTGCAAATGGTGCTATTCCTGATGTTATTAACTCTTATTACTTGAGGCATATGATGGCCTTTTCTCCTAAATACATGGCATTTGGAAGTATGTGATCATGTGAAATGCTATGTGAAATGTCTCTTTTTTTAAAAACTTATATATTTTGTTATTCTTTTTCACTTAGGTAAATATGTAGCCCTTAGAAACGTACAGGAATATCTGAAAACTTGACCTCAAAAGGTCTAGAAACAAAGATACCTTTTTCTTTTTTTTTTTCCAAAACAAAGTTTATGATTTTTAAGCCAGTCTTGTCATTTTGCAGACAGTCCAACAGGGAGATCAACACTGTTCGTGTTTAAGTCCTTACACAGACAATATGCTTTGTACCCCATTGTTTCTTTGAGGCAAAGATTAGAAAGCAGTATTAGAAAGCAGACAAAGAAATGCCACCCACACTTGTCCAAGAACTACTTTTAAGGAAAATTCCACTGACCTTTACCTGCAGAATTTTCCCTACAGCATTACACTCACCCTTTAGCATCTCCTGAAGCAGCTTTCCCTCTCAACGGCAACAAGTGTTTCCACCCGTTGGCCTTAATATGGCGTGACGTCCCCTTACTGCATCATCAATTCTGGCTAATAAAATGGCACCTCAATTAACAAGGTTAGAAACTTGCTTCCAAACATTTCAGCGTTTCACCATAGGCTTTGTGCACTCTAATGTGCCATTGCTTACCTGAGGAAAGCCGCTGTGATGAGCTCCCTGACAATTTCAGCACCCATACTCATGCCCAGCAGCAAAGCAAACAAGGCCACATCTAGGTGGATGAGAGACCTCAAAGCATGGACAGACAGAAAGTTTCCATGTATTTCGTTGTGGCTTTATGTTATCATGCCACTTCACAGCGTAAAAAGAGAGGACTGAGCGGATTACTGAAGGACAGGTGCTGATACCCCATATTTTGCAGCAGTGTAAGCTTACTTCACGTCCTCACTTAATTTCAACGGAGTATGTGTATTACTGACAGCATTTTTTTAATCCCCCTCCAAGAACATATCCTGACGAGATAATGGATTGTAATTTCACAGGGCAAGATCAAGTAACCACATTATCGGAAGCTGATCAGCCACTAAGTAAGGATGATGAAAAGAAACACAGTAAGGCAAAGCCATTTTTCACAAACAGCAGCAGTACAGAACTGGCAAATCCATGCTCTTACAGCTGAGATTAAATGCATCTTTCTTTTGTGCAAAACTATTACGTGCAAGATGAAGTCGGAGGCACTTGGAATAGTTTCAGGAAAACAAAATGTTGTTCAAATATGCAGTTTTCATTGACGCTGAAGCACTTAAAAAGATTTACTCATTTGGTTGAAAAGACTTTGACATTCAGAACAATCTGGTCTCTCTGATAATTTCTGACCAGGAGGAGGGAAGAACAACCTTGACTAGAACACCTACAGATTCCTAAAGGAGCTAGTTCAACATAAAAATATTCAAAAGGTTTTATTTGCTAACATAGAATGTATAAAAATCCTGAAACCTCGGTAATTGTCACAAAATATAATCACGGTCTTTCAGACAGTTCTATGCAGAGATATGTTTAAAAAGTTTACAATGACAAAAAAGAAACCTAACTCCTGTTTTACAATCCTTCTTTTTTGTCTGAAGTTCTTGGGGTGATTGGTCTTTTATTACTTTTGAAATGTTATGTGTTATTTCTTCTCATATAAGAAGCCCAATTGTTCTCAGTCTTTTTCATTTCAGGGCTTCATTAATTAGGTTTCTGAAACATCTGTCAGCATAACCTCCTTCTTTCACAAACTTTCTAGTTTTCAGAAATGTTGCCATTTAGTATGACATTTTTAATATTCAGGCTCAGCCCAAAAATTATTCTTCAGCTAAAAGAAAAATGATCAGACTTTTTTAAAATTCATTTTGTGACTAAAAAATATTCTTGTGACATTTTTCTCTTAAAGCAGAATGATTTTGAGAAATAGCAGAATTCCTGAAAACTTGGAGTTATACAAGTGAACAAAAGAGGATTTTATTTATTTTATTAGAACTGTTGTTCAGTGCCAGTTTTTTTTTTCAAGCTTGAAATGTTTGGCAAAATGTTCCCATGCAGCAAAATTAAAAAAAACAAAGGCAAGCATGCTCATCAGATTGAAGTACTCTTTTTTTTTTTTCTAATTCTTTCTCCTGTTAGACTGTTCTGCCTGTACAGCTAAATCATCTGCCCCCAGACGCCTACCACTCTCAGTAATGACCCCGATGAAGTGACCCTACCCCAATTTGGCTGTCGTCCTGGGCTAGTTAGTACTTTCTGTTTCTTGTTTTGACCATTATTTCTGCCAAGGCTGCAAGAGACACCAGGGTCTCCTCACTAGTGTTGTTTAAAACAGTACAGAAAATCTATCATATTTAAGGCACTACAAGAAACCCACTCTTTAGGTATACTTCAGAAGCAGAAAGAAGTTTCACCTGAGATCAGATCATTCTTCTGCAGGGCTGGCGTCTGGTCCAGCACGGGAAGCGGTGCTCAGCCAGATAGTTCTGCTTGCAGCAGGTTTAGATGAAAATGTCACTGACTTACTACCTCCAATTTAGCAGGATCGGATGCTCCAGATTACCACCTCACCAAACCTGCCATCCTCACAGCACCTGGAGCCACCGCATACCCTGAAATAAAACCTGCCTTTCATCAGGAAATCCAGCCAGATGGGAGGATACTGGCAGAATCACGGGAAGTAGTAGCTCTGTGGGGAGCCCGGCGGCACATCCACGTGTGCCATGCTGAATCGTGGGAGCTGGCTCTCTCGCAAGCTCGTAGAGCAACCTGGCCCTTTCACTCATGCCTAAGCATAAGTCTCCAGAAACCAGGCACAGAAAGACCTGCCTCCTGACTACCTCTCTCTTCTTGGAGAACACCCAAGCTTTTGAGTCCCCGTGTAACTTCAAAGGACAAGATCCAGATAAGTACCCCGTGCTGACCCTGAAGCCCTCTCCGGGACCCACCTGCCTCAGAGCAGAGTGCTGTAGCACTTGGGTCCCTTTTAGGATCTGGCCTGTGCTCTCATGCTCCATGCCACTGGTTTTCACTCTGAGAAGAAAGCAGAACTGACCTGTAGGGGAAGCGAGCTGCCCGCAGACATAAAGTCGATGGATCTCAGTACAGCGTCAGGGCATCCTGCCACACACAAGAGGATGGAGCCTGTGTGAGCTCCAGGCTTCCCCTCACTTCCATCGTTAACCACCAGAAAGAAGTGCAGACGCAAACAAGAGTGCATTTCATCTACGTAATGGTATTATAGCACACAGCGACCTGGAACAAGTTGAGAAGAACAGGGTTTTAAACTTGAGCTCTAAGGAAAAATGGTACTGTTAGCTCCATAAATGCTTTTGTGGCTTCTTGTGAAGTACTTGTGTTCCTAGTGAAGAAAGCATTTTCCACCTGGCTCTCTGTTGCTGCCACATCCCAATTTATTCATGCTTTGTTTTATCAACATTGGCACAGAAGCATTTTAAAGTAAAAAATTTGCTTCTTTACAGCACAGTTGGCAGGGAAGAGTGCATTGATTTCTGTGAAGTTTGCAATGCACAGGCTTCCCCCGTCCTGTAGCAAATCAGAAAGGAGCGAAGCTTGCTCCTTATATTAGTTAGCACGTGACAACTCAGCACTAAGTAGTTTGGCTCTGAAGACAAGCAAAGCCAAAGCAGACAGTTGCCATAGTAGACTCCAAAACCTTGACAGGAACCAATATATAAGCTCAGGCTGCCAAAAGACAGCACTTGTTGCTTGACACATTAGGACAACAGCATGTCACTCAACACCTCTGGAGTCTGAGTTCCAGTTTACAAGCTCCTAGTCAGGAATAACTGTGACCAGCTTGCAAACAATGTCAGGACAACCACCGTGTGGTTACATCCAGCTGTCAGAATTATCTTTGCTTAAAAAAAAAAAAAAAAAAAAAGCTGATGCCTTTCATAGGCTGACAGCTGTCTCTGTAAAGCATTTCTGCAATTTCCATAGCCATCCTGGGGGCAAGGTCATACAGATAGATGTGACAAGGAGAGCCCTGACATTTAACACTCTGGGAAGCAACACTGAAGGATTACAGGTAAGATACCAGCATGCTTCACCAGGACTGCCTGTCGCAGAAAGCAACTCAGATCCACAGGCAGCTTCAAAAATTCTGTAAAATAAAGCCCCTGGGTAGAAACAATGTCCTCCTCCTTCCGTACCCAACTGTAGGAAGTACTCTAAAAGGCTGAAGGTGCTGCTCAGTTATAAGGATGAAATGAAGGAAGATTCAGCATTACATTTGCAATCTTCCAGGGCTAGAAATCTACCAGTGGAAAGGGAAAATCCATAGTTGCCTAGTGGGATTTGATGCAGTTATCGCTAGTTCCACAAGCTGATGAGATACAGAAATTCCTTTTTTTTTTTTTTTTTTACAAATAGGGAAACTCACCAAGAACTCTGGCTTCTCTGTGCTATCTTACAGCAGAAGACTGGAGTATGTCTGCATTTGAAAGGTCCCACTCCCATCAGCCAGGTTGCTAGACATCCTATACAGCCTTAATAAATAATTGGTCCTGTGTCCTGTCTGAAAAGCAATGAGGTACAGCTTTGCTTTTTCCTTCCTGACCATCAGCTATTTTTCCATATGCCCAGCACCTCAAGCTGCCAGACATTTAGCAAACCATGTACTGCTGCAGATGTACTTAAGCATAATCCTTGCATACAGCTCTGTTGTGCTGACTGGGAGGTGTGAGTTGACCAGGGTTACTCGCTGTGCACGTGTGACAGCCACACCGTACCTTCACAGTCTCTTTTTCTCTTGCTCCAGAGCTCCAGACAACTGTGGTTGTCACTGCCGTACAAAAGACCCTGCTCCAACTTGCTTTCTGCTGTGACTTTCCACTGAGAGCAAACCACGTATAAGCACCACAGATGCTGTATCCGCGTCCATTCGGTTTAGCGGTCTTTGTGCCAGAGCTCTTGGCGTCATGTCAGCCCCAAGAGGAACTGGCTGTGCCTGCAAGTTTCTTTACAGATAAATAACCTGCTTTGCTGTTGCTGCTGTTAATTCAGAGGAATTGGGAGTTTCATTCTGTTCTCAAAAAAAAGCTGCTTTTGCGTGCAAAAGCACAAAAGCCAAGAAAAGATACAGAAAATAACTACTGAAGAGACTTCATCACGGTCTGTTGCAGTTTTTCTTTGTAGGTTTAGCTACTACAGCACCCGGCTTCAATGTGAACTGTTGGTGTATACAGTTTCAGGAATTAAAAAATGGACATATTGCAAAGTCTCAGGTTTCTAATGAACATTTTAATTCACAACTTTTCTCTGAACTCACAACATTTAGAGCACAGCAGACTGACCACTGGTGTCAGCTTGATGTGAGATAAGCACAGGACTACCTACATAGAAGGAACTGCAAACTCCACCTCAAAATATTTCTTTCAGAGCACCCCCTTAGCAGACTAAAACCCATTTAAACTTAAATACTTGGTTCTTCAGCCAGACTAAAAATACAGCTTTAATGAATAGGGCCAAAAAAGAAGTTTCTCTTGATGTTTCTCCCAGAAAACATTTCTGTTTTCAGCTAGCCGTAGCACTCAAGGGTAAAAAAGACTCTGTCAGAACAGGAACACAGCAACCTTCTATCTTGTTTTTGCACGGCTTACCAGAAGGTAAGGTTGAAATAATTTCTGCTTGTTCTGCTTTCATCCTTTTTGTTATTATATGCTCACTACTGCAGCACACCTTTTTAAAACACTCCTAAACAAAGCGAGAGGTTCTTTTAAGAACAGTAGATGCCCCAGGAATGCCACACAGACAGCCCAGCAGGTCCCCTGTTGTAGCTGACCCGCAGGCTGGACTCACTGCCAGCGGCGCGCTGCGCGGAGACCCGTGAACCTGTCGGATCCGGAGAGAGGCTGAGCTCCTCCGGCCCATGCCTGAAGTTAGCACTGCTGAGATGCTGATAAAGAAGTAGTCAGACATCTTCACCAGCGAAAGCCTCAAGGATTGTTTTAATAATGTTCTGTGCATTGCTAAAGGGCAAGTTCTAAGCCAAAAGTTAAGGGTTTCCTACTTGATGCTCTTTAGACTTTGAGAGACAAGCATTTCAGTATCAGTAGCTTCTCGCATGGATATACTTTTCCATCTCTCTCTTGCAAAATGCAACCCAAAAAGGCAAAATCTTCAGCAGCGGCATATGTGCCTCATTTTTCAATAGCTCTGTCAGCTTTGTCTCAAAGAAGCTGAAGTACAGTTTACATCTCTCCCTCCTGAAATCCAACAACTGATGGAAACAATACAGGACAATATGAAAGTGCCAGTGAAGCATCTGTAACTACTTAAAAACAACAGAACAAGCAGAAAGTCATTAGTAAGACTTCTGAAACCCACAAATTAAGTTATATCTTTCTCTGCTGAGGAAAACGGGAGATTGAGCATCGCAAACTATTCCAGAGGAAAAGACCATCTGGGTAGAATTTTGAAAACCACAGCAAGTGCATTAGCATGGACTGGGTGTTTGGCCAGAGGGAGCTTACCAAAAACTGAAGGCCTCAGGGGATCAGCAGACAGTGACCTGGAGGCTGAGCTCAGAAAAAACACAAACTGAAATGAAACTCTCTGCAGCAGCCAGAAGAAGCTTGGTTTTGGTTGAATAACACCAGCATGGTTTTTGCGTCCTTGATTAAAAGTATCTCAATGAAGCACTTAAAAAATGGAAATATTTTGAAACCTAAAAAAGATAGTAACATTTTACGGGATAAAAGGTTTAGAGAGATTTCAGTTTAGTCGTCATCGCATTCAGATGATTTTAGCCTAGAAATGAATAAAATACAGCTATTCACACCATCCAGCACAGGAAACTGGTTTTCATACCTTTCCTACATACACAGTCAGTGGACAGAAGGTAAAGCAAGGCACCTAAATCAGGCCTGGGAGAAAACCACTCCCTTTTCTTGAAGTTGCGTGCCTAAGGTTGGGCTTTCTAAATATTCTTCTAGATGTCCGCCATCAGAAACTTGCAAGGAATGAAAGCTCTGTTTTCTGATCTGCTTTAGTCACTGCAGGACCTAAATTTTGGGATTAGCAGACTTCTCAGAATAGGCAGGCAGGGATCCAGTCAAGCTGTAGATAATCAGAAACTGCATCTTAGATTTCAGCTACAAAAAGCCTCCCAGTAGCACAGGACTCTCACTAGACTTAAGACAAGTTACTACCCCATTCTCAGAGCAGTGCAAGCGCACACCTGCCACCAGAGAGTGAAGGACAAGGCCACCATTCCAACATTGCAGACAAGCTTTTTATTATGAAAACATCTGCACAAATCTGTTAGCCCCTGCACGTTTCTCATCATTCCTTAGTGGGTAATCAAGATCACGCCTTTCATTTGCAGCTTACAGTCCAATTAACAACAGATACATATATAAAATAAAAGCCTGTTTTAAGAGCTGATTTTTAAAGATGGATATTTATCATTTCGTTTGCAGAGTAAATGGTTTGGTTAGGTTTAATTCATGTTTATTAAAGTCCATAAAAGTTGCTGTATGAGAGACAAATACAATTACCCTTACTATGTGAATAAATGTATAACGAAATCCTAGCTTTCCCTCTTTAAAATAACACACTTCACAATAGGTATAGATTTTGGCAAAGCAATGTTCCCCTGCCACGCAGCACATGTTTAATGAAGCTACTCCTCAGCTGTTTGTTGCTGAACTGAGCACTCCCAGTCCATTAAAGTGGAAGCCTCCACCGAAGGAAAACACTTCACAGTTTCAATCTAAAAGTATGTCAGCTTACCGAAACGACAATCATGCTGTCTTTTCGCAAAGCAATTAGAGCAGAAAGCAATCACAGAAAGGAATTAAGAGGGATTTGTGGTCAGATCTCCCATCAGGATCACTCAGACCAGATGGATTCATACAACCTCAGATCTCTCCCTTTGCCTTGTCACATTCTGGCCTGCAACAGCTTTGGCACGGGTATACTGAAAGAATGCCAATGGTACTTGCATGCACTGTAATTAATAAGCAAGGTTTTAATTTACCTATTAAAAAAATTACGTTCTAGGAAGCTAATGAAAAGCCATTTTATTAACAAAATAAAGTGTTTTCTCTGGCCTCGATAAATGACCCCAACATTACACAGCCCACCCAAACTCAGAAGGGAAGATTTTTTGGGGTTTCAGAAAAAAAATCAAGACTTTTTGCATGGAAAAGCATGTCACTGGTACAGTATGCGCTGCAAAATGGAGCTTTAATAGTCAGTAAAGACAGAAAGAGGTGGTGCTTGCTACCTCATCGCTACCAGGTTTTCAAATTATGGAATTCATCCGTCACACTCCACTTAGCATATCTGTATCACTTCACCAAGTAATGCCACCATCAGATAGTTATTTTAATAGTGAACAGGTAAATGAATAGTGTAAAGGGTAATAGAATGGGGAGGAAAAAGAGACAAGACCATTAAGTCAAGACCTTTTTTTTTTGCTTTTTCTCTGACACTGAAGAGTGACGATTCCTCTTTAACTCGCTTTAAATTGAGAGGAATGTAAAAAAAAAAAAGGCAGATGTATTTAACCAGGCAATTTACTTAATACAAGAGAGGAATCTTCAAGCTTATTTCAGGAGCAGATCTCTAGAGATGCTTGCATTTCTCAAGGGTAAATAGACACAAAGAGCTTTACTGCATGCATGGATAAATTATTTACACAAAGCAAACTGTGGTCCAAACTTAAGAGTGACTTGAGACTTGTCCCTAAAAATTTAAAGCCTCCATCTTTACGGTCTTTGCTCTCCACAGCAGCTGGTAAGCTGTGGTCTTCAGTCAAGCAGTCCTCAAGGTCCAGGCTGCAGAGCCCGCAGCTCTCTTGAGCGGGCTGGCTGTGCCCACGCTGCCTCCTGAGTGGGCTGTACGGAGCAGCGAGAGATACACCGCGGTCCTTGGAGCCTCCGCAGCAGAGGCAGTGGTTGAACACGCAAACTGCCAAAAGCCTCAGGCAATTCTCCAAATGGGCATCCACGCATTCCCCGCTTCTGCAAGCGCTTATATCAGGACACAAAAAGGGAAAATCACCTTTCTTGGGGGGGGAAGGGCAGAAGGGAGGATTCAGCACGCAGGCAGATTCCTGGATAAAACATCTTGGTTTCCCTGTTTTCCTGGTGGCTAGCTTGCAAGAGCAGCACACTGGCCGGCCATCCCCAGCAGGGAGTAAAATGCACGGGCCCGCTCCGCTCTCGGAACTGAGGACCTGTGGAAATGTGGGCTGCTCTTCACCCCATCGCTCACATTTGTTAGCACAGCTGAAGCCACCCGGAGGTTTTAGTAGCCACTGAGTTTTGCTCTGAAAAGCTGTTTCCCCCAGTTCCTTCGGTTCTAGCACTGGCTTGGGCCAGAACGGCAGCACAGAGCACTACCGCAGCCTGAATGCTCAGAGCTGTGACATTTCAGGTTTTGTTTAAAACCTGCCTTCGGTTGCTACTCCGGGTCACCACTCCTACACCATGAAGGGCATAGAGACTGGGGGAGCGAGGGGAACAAAGGAAAAAGAGCTTTTGCATACAGGGCATGTTTTCTAATGTAAAGCCCTAGCAGCCTCTGATATGTGGAGCCCTCGCATAAAATCTGCCCCCTCATATATTGCTGCTGCATACATACTGCCACATTCATTAACCAGCCCACTAGAAGAGAGTCCTGTGTGTTCAAGTCTTCCCATTCCTTTTCATAAAATAAAGTGTACTATTGCACAAGAGATTATCCGAATTGTGCAGAGATCTTTTGTTCATTATTTAATAGAAGAAGATAGCATACATTCAGGGAATATAAAAATGTTTTATTCACTATCTTCAGCTGACTTTTATTTTTCCTCTACCCCAGTAATAGAGTTAATACATTTGTACGCATTCTCAATGTAGTATTTCACATTCCACCTGCAGATATCTTTTTGTCTTTGAAGAATCTATGAAATGCATTAAATAATCACTGTAAGCTATCTTTTGTTGATAACTTTATCATTTTACTGCCCTGAATTATTCATACAAAGCCAACACTGTATCACTATATTATTACAGGAAAGCAATTAAGGTAGACTGTATGATTTGTAAAAAATGGGAACCCCTCTATTCTGTTGCATAGAGCGGGATGTTTCCACCACCTATTCAGGTCAGTGTCAGAAAACATCAAAAGTTTGCAGAGCTATTTGGGAGTATGTGTCCGAAGGGGGTGGTTGTTTAGTAGTATTACCAATTGCATAGGGGAATAAAAACAGGCCATTTCTCCTAGCCCCAGTGCCTGGCTCTAGCAGAGCACTTGTCATCAAAGCACATATAAAGAAGTGAGTGCAGTTTTTTTTCCCTGGCTGCTGCTGGTGAAACAGAGGCATGGCACAGTCTGCCTCCAGTTTCGCTCACAGCTACTGCCTGCTGCAAGGCGCCTGCGGTTCTCAAATGCCAGCTCAGTGCAAGAGCTGGTCAGCTGTACACCCACACGAGCGGACAAAACCTCAGCCTTGTCCCAGCAGGTGGAAGTGGCTGGTTTTAAAAATGCGGCCACTGGTTTCAGGTGCCTTAACACCTGCATATTGCTTTTATGTACCTGTGAATGCTACTGATCCCTTAACACCAGCCTGTAAATTAAAGTCTACATGGTGACTTACTTTATGGAAGAATCTAAGTCCATCTGAGCACCAATCTTCCTGTATCTGTTTGAAACCTGATTCAGTAAAGACGCACTTACTGCTTTCACAGGGCACTCATTATATGAGATAAGAGTATCCAATACTTGTCTGGGGTTTTGTCTTTTTTTTTTTTTTTTTTTTTTTTCTCTCCTTTTAACAACTCACAGAACACGGAATAAAGCACTCTCCAAACTAAAATACATATCAGAGTCATGGATGTTGCTAATTTAATGAAATAACTGGGAAATCTGCATAGATAGTCAGTATGGTTTTGTGTTTAGACCAGATTTAATGCAAACATGCCAGGAAACAGGAATTGTCCTCACACACAGTCTCATACAGCCAGCATTATAGCCTGGCACAGTCAGCCTGTGAAGAAAATCAGTCCCACTGATGAGCGGTGCTGACAGAAAATAGAAGCGCTCCACAGTGAAACATGTCACAAAAGCTCCCTGTTCGTCATCAAAAGCTTTTGCTAAGAGAAAGCATAAATACTATTATAGATACATATATATATTTCACTAGTTCCAGTAATGAATTATTCTTTCCTAGGAAGCATCAAAGAAGTTAATGAAACATTTTCTCACTCTGTAGAAACCTATTTTAGGTAAAAGCTGTAAAACAGAAAAGGAAAAAAAAAGATTAAATAAAAATAAGAAGATCTTGCTAAGAAGGTTCAAATTATGGAAAAAAAAAAAAAAAGCCTCCCTTCTTTGAAAAGCTGAATTGGTTAAAAAAAAATAAAAATTACACACAGGAATTCTTCCTGCTTTGCCACTCTCCCCCACATCAGCAACTATGCCTTCTCACAACTCTAAAGATGGTAAGATGGGACCGCAACACAAACTGGGACTGCGTAATCAAGTAAAAAAAAAAAACCACATAGCTATTACAGATGGAAACTGAAGTGAAGCCTTTGAAACCACAGCCCAAAGTGAATAACAAAACCACAAGGCTGAGCCTGTGTCCAGCATGTCCTTGAGGTCTACAAGCCATCTCAAGCCTGTCTGGAAATCCTGCCCACTAGGCAGTGGAAATTACTGGGCAGAGAGAAACCATTCCTGAGGGCACCAATTAAGAAAGAAAAATAGACCCTCCTAGCCTTAGGTAGCTCTGTCCTTCTGCTAATGTGTCCTTTCTTATCAACTGGAAACAGTCCTCATGGATGTAGAGTGCAGGAAATCACCTCTAGGTTTGTAAGAAACCACTTTAAGTTCGATGGAAGGAAGGAAAAAAAAAAAAAAAAAGCTTTGTCAAGTCACTGTCACAATGAAACAATGGTCGAATAGGCACTATTCGCTTATTCACATTCAGCAACCTAGAGCATAAAACAAACCAGGGAGCTACTAGGTTAGCTGAACATAACATGCTGGGTAATTTATTATACACAGCTCTCTAATGAGCTGTGAAATAAATTCAGATGTGGCCATTTTAGCAAATTCAGAATAATCTCCATCTCTCAAATATCTGAGCTAATGATTCACAGTTTGTTGGCAAATGGAAATGTCACTCCCCCAGTCTGTTGCTACTGGTTTTAATGTCAAGGGAGCAGTAACAATTCTATACCTCCTCTTTGCATCATAGAGGTACCTAAACGCTCCAGCCGAGCTCAAGTCTCTCTCCTACCTTCGCAATGCCTTCACCGCAGGGTGGACATTTTCTAAGAATCACGAGACAGCTCAGAAAATATCTTTTGATCCAAGAACTTTGGCAAGGGCTATCCTGGCTACTCTTCCACATAATCATCATCACTTTTCTCCATTTAACCGTAAAACCAGTTCTTTGCTGAGCATGCCTTACTGGCTAGGGTTGCTTTTTCTCTTTTTTTTTTTTTTTTTTTTGTCAAAAGTGAAAGGAGCAGATACTCATTAAAGGGAGCAAAAAAATACAGTGGGTATGTGCTTATGACTCTCAAACATACACGATGGCATGCAACAGGTAAGATGCACATATTAATTTGGCATGTCTGTTGGGAAGTATTAAACATGATGAGCCCAAGACTGCAAAGCAGCAGCTAGCTTAGCCCCATGGTAACTATAAATTCATATGCTATAAACACAGAATCTTTCTCGACCTGGAAGACATTTGTATTCTGTCACACCCAGTTTTAAAAGTCACAGGCGAAGGTGATTTTGCAGACTATTATATTTCATTAGCAAGAAGCTTTCTGGATACTAATTTACAATTTTCCCTTCCTTAATTAACTCCAACTACTTCTAGTTACACCTTTGTGTGCTTCATTAAATCATTTCATTTCCTCCTTGGTATTTAACAGCCTTCAGTTATTTGCAGACTGCTGAGCTCCATTTTCACCCTTTAGGTTGGCTAGTGGCCAAAACTAAACTAGCCAGCTCAGATCCTCAGCTGGCATAAATCACTTTAGTACTTTTAATCTTTCTCATACTGCACAAGTCGTTCATTCCAAGTCAACGACCTGCTCATCAATTTTTTCTCTTTCAGCTCTGACCTCTCCCTACTGACAACACAATGCCCAGGCTCAGCACGGCATTCAAGAAAGGAATACTTCTGTAAGAGGCAGAATACTTCTGTAAAGGCAGCCCAGGTTGCCACTAGCTTTTTTCTAAACAGGTTGAAAACCAATGTCTAATTCTGGTCTACTATCAGAATAGTAGACTCTGTCTCCTTCAATATTTTCTTCCCATGCTGTATACATGTGGATGTCTTCAGTAAAATCACTGGGAAAAATACAATTTAATACAACTTAACTCATTTCCATGTATGGTTTTGTAGTTTCTAGCTGCTCCAATGCATTCATCTCTCATGTTGAATCACAGAATCTCAGCTCTATTTATCTCACTGAGTAAAATATAAGCCCCAAATGAATCTCGTCAGACTGCGTGCCAGTTAAGTGTATGGGATTAGCTGCTTCTGAAATGCAATAGCATAATTCTTATCCAAACCTGCTCACCAGGAGAGATGTGGTGAACACCTATGGAGTTTACAGATGTCTACAGTACAGAACTGAAGGAAGTAGAAGTGCTGCCCTCCAATATGGATTACTATCTAGCAGTGCTAGAGCTGCTATGCAAACAGAAAACTAGTCCTTGTCTATGCTGCTTGCAGTGTGAGTATGTTCAAAGAATTGCAGGCATGCCTGTGAGTAACTTTTATTGCTTGCTACTGAAGGAACTATGCATGCTGCATAGTGCTGTCATGATGTGCAGGACTGATCTCGCTAATTAGATGTATTGTCCTCAGTTATTTCGCAATGACTTCAGCTGACTAACTGACAGAAAGAAATAGCTGCAGGCTTTTGTGCCTCTGAGGACTCAGCTTCCCTCCCAGCCCAAGGCAGATGTTGCTGTTTCTGCTGCGCTAGGGACGGTGCTTCTGAGTTTTGCTTCTAAGCATAAATGCACTTGAACAGTCCAGAGTGTTCAGAGGTCATTTTGTGCCACGCAGCTTCTCAGAAACAACCCCACTAACAGTCTGCGGACGTGAAGCATCACAAATGGACATGCTATGAACAGCAATGATTTCTCACAACAGAGAAGGTAGGCGCACAGTGCTGATAAAAGACATGAAAGGCAGTCAACACCCAGGTTTTCAATGGCGTAAGTACAGAGGTTATTTTCCTCAAGAAAGGAAACAATCATGGCTGGGGTACTGCAAAATCGTGTGAGCTGAACACAAATGCCAGGAAATAGTTTTCGACAGAACTGACACAGCTGAACTAGTGTTTAGCAAACAGGTCAGTAGCTGGGGCTATCCCAGAGGGCTGCAAATGTCAACATGGCCAAGTAGTTTCTGTGTGAGATGAAGGGAATTACATCCTACCCATTCCCTCAGAACAGCAACATAAGGGACAGTGGCGTGACTGCCGGTTTCTAGAAAGACGACAGTAGTTCGCTTCTCACCCTTCCGCACCAGAATTGAACACCTTTTGCATCCCATAAGCTATATGCATCTATCCCACAGAGGAACAAGAGGATGGCTATCTGAGAATTACCTATGTGCAGGTTGACAAAACAAAAACTGTCTTCTCAGACATAATGGAAATAGCACTAGCACTAAACGGCCCTTCATGCTCACCAAAGATCAGACAGGGGATCAGATGTTTGGTATTGGACAATTTGTATCAGACAATATTTGCTAATTAGACAATTCCTTGCTATGTCTTATTAAATAACCAAAATTAACCATGACTGCTTTAGAAAATCCTGCTCTTTACCGTCAAATACAGCACACTGAACACTGCCAGGTTCTTGAGGCAGACTGATTAACACATTAGAAACTGCAGATTATGAGACAGCTGCTTCCAAAGCAATGATTCTCAACTACAGAACTGGCCACATTATCATTTAGAGCTGCTCTGGGGTTGCTCTAAGCTACACCACTGTCATGGTTTAGGCCCAGCCAGCAACTAAACACCACATGGATGCTCACTCACTCCTCCCCCTCACTCCTCAGTGGGATGGGGAGGAGAATCAGAAGAAAAATGTAAAAAATTATTAGTTGAGATAAGGACAGTTTAATAGGACAACAGAAGGAGAGAAGAAATAACAACAACAACAATAATAACAGAATATATGAAGCAAGTGATGTACAATGCAATTCCTCTGGGCTCTGCGCTGCCAGTTACTCTGCTTCCATTGCTGCAACCAGCCCCACAGGGCATTTGCCACCATCCCTGAATCAATATAGAGACAGAGTGCTGGCCATTTTCCTTGATCAGCAATGTCTAAAGCTAGCTGGATGGTTTTCGTGTCTGCAAACTGGCTTGATTCACCTTCTCCTTCAGCAGCTTCTGCGTCTTGTCATATAGGGCTCCATACAGCAGCCTTCCATCTCGGATGCTTTCCCACAATCTGACAAGACCCATCATATTGCTTCTCACTTTCTGGCAGTTTTTTATACAGCGGGGCCTCTTCAGCACGTGTCACCTCCTCCTCTGGCAATATTCCAAAATCTTTGCCTTCTGGCCAGTCCATGATCACTTCCAAAATTCCTGGGCAACTGGGGTTTCCTATTCCAGCCTGTTGTGTGACCAGTGCAACCCACTTACTCCACGTGGCATCAGTTGCATGATGCATAGAGGGGACTCTCCCTTTGAACATCCAGCAGTTAGGGTGCTAAGAGGAGCTGTGCTTCAGTACCAACCACTTCCAAGGCAGCTCAAACTCCTTCATACGCTGCCAATATCTCTTTTTCAGTTGCAGTACAGTGGGCCTTGGATCCTCTATATCCCCAACTCCAAAACCCCAGGGGTCAGCCTCGGGTCTCCCCAGGTGCTTTCTGCTAGGGGCTCCACGTAGGGCCATTCTCCCCGTCTGCAGTGTAGAGCACATTTATTACATCCTGTCCTGCCCGGAGGGCTACTGCATGAACTATTTGCTGTTTAATTTGTTCAAAGGCTTGTCATTGCTCAGGGCCCCATTTAAAACTGTTCTTCCTTCAGGTCACTTGATAGAGAGGGTTTACAATTATGCTGTAATTTGGAATATGCATTCTCCAAAAACCCACTATGCCTAAGAAAGCCTGTGTTTCCTTTCTGCTAGTCAGTGGAGACATAGCTGTTATTTTGTTAATCACATCCATTGGGATCTGATGGCGCCCATCTTGCCATTTTATTCCTAAAAACTGGATCTCCTGTGCATGTCACCTGACCTTACTTTCTTTTATGGCAAACCCAGCCTTCAGAAGAATTTGGATTATTTTCTTCCCTTTCTCAAAAACAGCTTCTGCTATGTTGCCCCATATGATGATGTCATTAACGTATTGCAGGTGTTTCAGAGTTTCACCCTGTACCACTGCAGTCTGGTTCAGTCCATGGCAAATGGTGGGGCTGTGTTTCCTCCGCTGGGGTGGTCAATTCTGTGTGTACTGGACGCCCCTCCAAGTGAAAGCAAATTGTGACCAGCACTCTGCTGCCAAATGGATTGAGAAAAACACATTAGAGATGTCAATTGTGGCGTACCACTTGGTTGCCTTTGACTCCAGTTCTAGCATATCAGGCACAGCAGCACTCAGCAGTGGCATGACTTCATTCGGCCCACGATAGCCTACTATTAGCCTCCACTCTGCATTAGAATTTTACATGACGTCATATGGTATCCAATAACCCTTTGGCTAGTTTGGGTCAGCTACCCAGGCTGTGCCCCCTTCCAGCTTCTTGTGAAGATTAACTTTATCCCAGCTGAACCCAGGACAACCATACATATGGGATCTTAATATAGATAGTACCAGACGGTGCAGAAAACCAGCAAGCCCCACACAGATATGATCTGTACCTTCTTTCCATATGGGCTGCATATGTTTTCTTCATCATTATTAGATGCTAGTAATATTACAAAGGGTGATAATATTTGTCCCATCAATGATCTCAAAGGTCAATTCTGCTCTCAGCCACTAAATGGCTGGCCCTGATCTATGCCAAACGTGGGTACAGCCACAGCGAATCCAGAAATTCATGCTGTTATTAACTCTTGACATGAATATCTCTCATCCCCACATAAGCCTCATTTTTCTCCAGCTGAGAAACGTGTAAGGCCTTTGGATGTCTTTCTAATCCAAGGATATCCACATGGAAGTTGTGATTTGAATTCAGGCCCTTTGAGTAGCATAAAGGAAGCTGTATAAAGCAGAGTACAGTCAAGTTCCCAGTATACGTGAAAAATGAATGATATAAGAGCCAAGTCAATACAGGAAAGAGTTGAAATTTGAGTAGTTTGCCCAGCAATTTACAAGAAGAAAAAGTTACAAGTAAGGCTGAAAAGACAAACCTAGATCTGAGCTGAGCTCTCATCAGAAGTTCTGACAAGGCAGTGCACTGCACTGCAAACTATTCTGGACTATAAAGGCCGCAGTTTGAAACTAGCCAATTTTTAAACTAATGAAATACAGGGAAAATGAAGTATATTTTCTGTTAGAGAAGTCGTCCTTCCTAAGGGGGATCTTTGCTTTGTTTTCCATCACTTAACCTGTTTTAATTCTGCTGCTCACAATAACAAGCGCCATTATGGCTACAGGATTGATTTTTTTCCTCCAAAATCATCCTGTTCTCTAAATCAGATCTGCAGAGATTTTACGCAAGAACCTTGCAAGTTTTGAGGTTTTTGAGGTTTCCTGGAAAAATCCACATCTTGGAGTAAAGTGGTTAATGCTACAGTATCAGCTTTCATTACAAAAAGTTAGGCTTCTCAACTTTGATGCCCATGCATGATATTTTTAATGTTCATGTTGGCAGGGCAGTGTCTTTCTTAGCAGAGAATGACTGGAGCCCTGATTCTAGAAAGGCACTTCATTTTACACGTTATGATCAACTCCAGTGGGAATATGAAGATGAGGACCTTCAACCATGCACAGAATTCTTGCCGTCACTGGCAATCAAATGTGCTGCAGAGGCTTGGCCTCTCCCCAGCTTGCTTCTCCTGCGAGTCTGGATTTTAATATTTTTATGCTTTCCTCTTTCCCTCTACAATCAGTCCACACACATACACATGCATACACTCCTTTCTCAACATCTTTACCTCTGGAATCCTATAACTAATCCAAGAATCAATAATGAAACTCAGAACAGCAAGCTTTTGAGGGCAGGATTGCGTTTTTTATACTGTGCCACTTCTGCCAACAACCAGCTTCTCACTCAGCTAATGCCTCTGAAAGCCTCAAGCAGCTACATGTGTGGCAAAAAAACCCCACAGTGATCCCAGTACAACTTTTGACATACATACCCTGCCTGGAATACTAGCGCTGCCTTCTGCCCCAACATATCTAAGTGTTAGGGTAGGACAAACAGTGACACGCTCTTTGCCTTCAGTTTTAGAGGAGTTTAACCTCAAGACCCTATCTAATTGGGATGCAGCCACCTTCAAACAGAAGAGATTTGAGAGGGCATTATCAACAGTCTCCTGCAATGCCTGTTTTAATTAAGCTGCATTGAGCCAACTGCACTTTGAGCTTCATATGTCTTTGTTTGCTGGGTATGAATCATCTTCATCGTTTGTGCTTTCATTCTTTCACTGATGGAAAAGATAGCAGGAAAGGATTCCTCAGGATTGATTAACTAAGCTCTCACCCCATTGCCCTTGGTAAGTTTAAAGAGAACTGGAGGTTATAATCATCTTTATCGCTGCACGTTGCACAGCCATGCAGATTTCCATCTTTCATTTTATCACATCATGACTTTGCACTTAAAGGAGCACATAGCTTTGCTAAAGCAACCATCCCCTCTCTCTCCAACCAACAGTTGCCAAGAAAGTTCTGGATAGCTACAGTATGCTGTGAAGTCCCCTTCAGTGAGCATGGCTTTATAAAAGTGCTTATTTTGGTCTAGAGAACAAGACATTAACATATGGGGGTTGAAATCTGTGCTTCATCCCATAATACCTGTGTGACCCTGGGCTGCTCGGGTTGTGTTATAGGCACAGCAGGACCACGCCTGTTCCGAATGCCTGTGAAACTCTCAGGGACCTGGGATTGTTCTTCAATGACAGCACTCATGGCAAGTGTATGAGCCTGGGAAAGGACTACAGAGCCAGAAGGGTTTATGAGGGAAAAGCATAGTGTTTCAGGACAAACTGTAAAAGAGACATCACAGGGGTCTCAGAAATCACCCTTCTCTTGGGCTTAGTGGTGCAATCCCAAGTGCAAGAGCCAACTTAGTTCAACTATTGCAGACCTCATCTTGCGGGATGAGTGCAGGAGTCTGCTTAAAACATTTATAATAAGTAAAACTCTTAACTGAGGAAATGCAGTCCAAATTTCAGAAACCAAAGTGTCTACTGTAGCTTATGGACCAGTGATAAAATTCTTGACTCAAATCAGCCTGAGAAAGAGATCCAGCTGGCATTGCATGAAGGTGCTAATAGACTCTAATTAACCCTCATCAACCTCTCCTGGTGCCTCCAGCATGCACTCATAGCCCAGGAGCTCTATATAAGATCAGGTCTGACATCTTCTGCTCTTTCTGTGAACTGTGTTGTGGAGAGGGTTTGGGTCTAGTCTTGTTCTCTGCTGAGCCTAACTTGCTTACTAGATTCCCTAGCTTGCCCTGGGACTTGCTTCATCCTTGCATGTTTGTCTGATGGTCGCTTGGCTGTTGTTGGGACTCGTTATTGCCACCAACCCTGCTCTGCTTGTGCTGCGTGGCAGTGTGCCCCACACTGGTGAAGTTGCTGTGGCATGGTGACCTGGGTATCCCGGTTTATTGTCCTCAAAGGAGCTGCCCTGTTCTTCCAGCACCCTGCTGCTGGCCTCCTACCTTCAAGGTAAGTGCCCTGTGCACCAGTGACTGGTCAGACTGGCTGAGCACCCCTTGGGGCAGGGGGTCTGCCTGTGCCACAGGTACCAAAACTCTTTCTGGTGTTGGTAACTTAATGCTCCTTGCAGGGCCTTGTGTGGGGTGTGAAAGCCCAGAAAATGCAGCTGGGGAATGCCTGGGGCAGGGCGACATGAAGGCACAGGACCCTTGTTTGTTTGCAGTAGGGAGATTTGGTTTGCTTTGTGAGAGTTCCTAGCCCAAACCTGGGGACCTGGGTGCTCCTGGACTGCAAGGTGGCAGAGCAGAAGCTTCAGAGAAGCCACTGATACTGAAAAAGACTTGGACAGATACATTTTTGGGGGAACAGAAAACTGTTTATATGAGGGTCTTGTGCAGTTTGTGGTGCTGCTTCTCTGGGGAAAGGCAACTGATGAGAAAAGGGTTTTTTCAAATGTTTAAGGACCTCTGGCTTTGTGCTCTTCCTTTTGTTGAACTTGCTTTAGTGACACTAATGAGATGGCCTGATGGAGCATTGATTCCATCTCCTGGTTGCCAAAAGAAAGTCTGAACTGAAGTAAGATTTTATTGCTACTGTGAAGCTTTGTAAGCCTCCTAAGCAGTAAAGCAGAACAGAAAGGAATTATAAAGAACAAACACATGAACTGTGCTTTTTCCAGAGTTTAAAGGTGAAGTTGTACAAATATCAGAAACTAATTAAGCTGACTGTGTGATATTTAGTTATCTTGGATCCTAGGAGAAAAATTGATTTCTGTTGCACTGAATTAAATTACATTTTCATACTGATTGACACAAGCAGGCTTTGCTTCTACTTGTCTTGCAAAAGTAACCATTATCTGACTTCAGTTCTTTAAACTAGACTACTGAACTTCTGCAGTGATGCTATTTTAGCACTGTATCGATGAACAAACATCTTGTCTGGGGGTAACATTGGTCTGAAAGATCTTGTATACGTATTACATCACTTTTTCAACTATATGCAGTTTTCAAAAGGGTGTTATTTTTCCAAAGCAAAACAGCATTTCTAACTTGTACAAATATGCTGTGCTGTTACCAGCTTCCAGGTGCAGAAGCTTTCTGTGTGAGGGGGTGAATGCAAGTAACAAAAGCTTGTTCCCTTTCTTAACTGCAATCAGCTTCCACTGTAGGCTGGTGCAAGCATGAATTAGACTGCTGTACAAATACATGCCTCCAATCATGGCTCCTCATCTGATAAACCCCAAATTCAAGGATGTGACATCTGCTACTGCTTGGCAATGGTGCCACAGTGTTCATTATTATTAGATCATTATTCACTGCTGTGCTTCAGAGGGAGGAAAAGGAGTGGTAGGTGTCCAGCTGATGGCTGGTCCTCTTCATGGCTGTGTTGCAGTCAGCTCCTGGATGGGATCTTCCCGCACAGCAGCGTGGTGCATGCCAGTTCCTTTGCTGCAAGTGGCTCATGCAGCTATGGAATTTGAGATGCTGCTAAAGAATAGGATCCTTGTTTCTGATCTCTCATTGTCAGGACAGCTGTGGTTTTCAGCCTCGGAAAGCCAACTCCACCAACAGTCCATATCCCTCCTCCAGCACAAAGGGAGAGGATGCTTGTACCTGTGGAGGAAGCTGCCGCTGTCAGGGAAAGACAAGGAGGATGTAGTACGCTGCTCTTAAGTGAACCAGGAAGGCTGTCCTAACTAAGCGGAAAAGCACTAAAACTTTTTTTGGATGATACTAAACCTGCTTTCCTACTGTGAGAAAACTTATTGCCTTTTTTGCTTGAGGTGAAAAAATATAGGAAGGTTAATCTGAAAATGTTATCTTGCTATCTTGATGTACTTTGTAATGGATGATCTTCTCTTGATCTTGTAAGACAATTTTGAGAATCTTCTTGATTCCTATGGAAAGCATGCACACCTGGACCTGCCCAAGGCTTCTGGTCTGAATAATTTTCTGCATGCCTGACTTGTTCCATTCATTCATGCTTCTTATGGATTCCTGGTGATCTCTGTAATGGAAATTGCATGTGGCATGTCTTTCACACTCATGGGCTTATCAAGGTAAAGCTGACAAGTTCTCTCTTCTCAGCCTCTGACTCTGCATGACAACCTGTACTAAGTCTTGGCCACTTCCAGACAGATGATGACTTCTGTTTCCCACAAGACCAGAGATGCTTTGTTACACTGATAAAGTGCCTGTCACAGAGTGCTGGGGTTAAGTGCTGCTCAAAATACACCAAAAGCAATGGAGAACTGGCACAAGAAGTGATAATGAAAGGGAGGAAGGAAAGTTCAGGCTAGACCCAAGCACTGTGAAGACCTTGGTCCCTTATGGGGAGAACAGCACATTCAATTCAGTGGACAAGCTTTGGATGGTAGACAAAGGTGAATGCACCCAGTTTTCTTGGGTCACAGCCATGTGCTGTGTCTACTTGCTTTCCAAAGTTTTAGATAGTTTTTCTAAGCACTGTGAAGAATTTGGATACAGAAATCGGTGCCCAGATACTTCACATAAGAACTGCACTGTAGTGACTAAGTATTGCCTGACCCAAGGGAGAAATTTTAAGGCCATGTCCTCCTTCCCTCTTTTGCACTGAGCAGCAGAGAGATGCACGTATCCGTCCAGTTCTGTGCTTCATGGAAGGCCTAATGCACATGAGTAGGGGAGCAGTACTATCCCCTGACAAAAAGGTGATTATGATAAAAACTCCTGACTTGCCACTGGAGACAGCCTGTGTGCCAGGGTAGGGACCCTTAACCAAGGTATGTCATGACGAAGTGGAGGGGAGAAATTGGCCTCCTTTCCCCAGCACCAGTTGGGGCCCATGTCCTCTGGAGACTGACCTGAATAAATTCTGTCTCCAGCATGCTGAGTAGACTCTTCAGAAGTCACTACTATTCTTCCATGCCACTGCTCCTTATCCTACCAGTGAATGTGCTGCTCTTTTCTGTGAAGATATTTGCATTGATACAAGTCACCTCAAACTGAATGCAAACCCACATACTATCTTGCATACTGTACACACAGGTGAATACTCTGAGCTGCAGAAAACCCCATTTCAGTGGCAATGGAAAATATATTCAATTTGTCTCACCTTTTTTTTTTGCATGGTCTTCATTTAATAGGTACTAAAGTGACAGCATCACTTTGAGACAGCACTGCTTAAAAGAGCTACATTATTTAAAGGCTGGCTAACAGCCTTTCTACTTATTTGTGTTATTGTTTCTAAGCACTGCAGAAAGAGGCTAAAAGGCTATATCAATTTGCAAGCTGTTCTCTTCCATAAAACTTGTCCTTCCATCCCATCTTTATCCCAAATAATGTTCATTAAGGAAGAGTTCCCCTTCCTTTATGAAGGTTGAAATGAATGCTCTTAGACATCATTTGAAGAAGTTCTCCCAGAGTCTCTGAATATCATGACAAAGATTTCTTACTCGTTTGCTTCATTCATTCATTTTGGGTAGTTTACATCAAATCAATGTAAAGATATTTCCTTTGTTACTGAAAGTGACTCCAGTTCCCTTTCACACAGGAATGTATAGAGGCAGAAAGTTCTACTTTGTAAGACTAAAGTTTGTAACACCCATTAACAAATGCAAGGTGTTTGCATACGGTGTTGATCAAAACCACAAGTACTGGGATAAGCAGCAAGGGTAGAAGTAAATGAGGTATAGTAACAATACCAAAAGAGCCTCCAAAGATCAAGAGGTTGCAGCTGAGACACACAAATAGTGGTGGAAGTACAAGCTGCTGATGCAAAACCAGAAGAGAAATGATGGCTACAGAGCTGACAGTGGCCCTCCCCTAAATTCACCAGCTTACATGGCCTTGGTCAGAGTAGATTCAACCTGCAATCTGTTGCTTTTATTCTCATGCCAACATTAGATACAGGGCAGAGGTGGCCACACGTTTTGGATGGAGGCACAGGGAGGGTGGTCACAGCGCAAAGCGAGCAGTCCTCCTCCTGCCCTGAACTATCCTCCAACCCACCAGGGCACTTGCTCTTATTCTGCTCAGCCAGTTTCAGCAGTAGTACTCAAGGACTACATTTCCACTTAATTTAACTGAGAAAGGCTGTAGGGCTTTACTGCTATCATTGTTTAGCAGTTATTTTTCCTGAAGCTGCAATTATCGCTGCCAATGCAATCCAGCGGGTAATGGAGGAAGTCAGGACAGTATATGCTTCAAAACCTCTCAGGTGCTACCTACCCATAACACTTATTTGTGAGGCTCCCACTCTGCTCCTCTATTGTTTCAGGCAGAACAAAAAGCATGAGCTCTCCCTGGTTTAAACCTCTAGCTCATCTTTTTCCTGTGCATTTGAAGGAGTAGGGAAGGAGCGTTGGGGGAGGAGGGGAACAAATTCAAAATGTTAAACAAGGGTGTGCTGGTTTTGGCTGGGATAAAGTTAATTTTCTTATAGTAGCTAGTATGGGGTTATGTTTTGGATTTGTGCTGAAAACGGTGTTGATAATTGAAGGATGTTTTCATTATTCCTGAGCAGTGCTCACACAGAGCCAAAGCCTTTACTGCCTCTCGCCCCACCCCACCAGGGAGGAGTCTGGGAGGGGCACAAGAATTTGGGAGGGGACACAGCCGGGACAGCTGACCCCAACTGGCCAAAGGGGTATCCCAGACCATATGATGTCATGCTCAGCAGAGAAAGCTGGGGGAAGAAGGAATGGGGGGACATTCCGAGTGATGGCATTTGTCTTCCCAAGTAACCTTTACCCATGATGGAGCCCTGCTTTCCTGGAGATGGCTGAACACCTGCCTGCCCATGGGAAGTGGGGAATTAATTCCTTGTCTTGCTTTGCTTGTGTGCGCGGCTTTTGCTTTACCTATTCAACTGTCTTTACCTCAGCCCATGAGTTTTTGCACTTTTACCTTTCTGATTCTGTCCCCCATCTCACTGTGAGGGCTGTGTGGTGCTTGGGTGCTAGCTGGGGTTAAAACATGACAAAGGGTAATTATAGAACAAAGGCCAGTGGTCTGCACTCACAAATTTAGCCCTCAGGGGAGCTGATGAAGTGTCAAACTAAGGGATCACACCCTTAAGGTTATGGGCAGGAAAGATTGTTAGCAATTGCATTGTGGACCAGGTAAAGTGTTTTTTTTTTAAAAAGACTGTGGGATTTAGGCCTTGGTAAATCCAAGGAACATCTGGCACCAAGTCATTTGTACTGAGATGCTTCCAGCTTTCCCCTTGAGGTTCTCATTCAGAACTTGAATCCCAGCCCTTGAACAGAAGATGTGGTAAGCCACCCTCTGAAGATTTCACCCTAGTCCCTGAAACATTTTAACTTCAGATCCTGGTCAGTTACATTTGCCATTAAGATTCTGCATATAAAGTGTTAACAAATGTTTTAATACATTCTTCATGAAGCCATAAAATCCAACAGACCAGCAAGTTGTTTCTACCTGTGGCCTGTAACCATCTGCAGCACTCACTGATGTATTTATAACCATCTAGAGATAAGCAGCATATGTGATAGCACTTCATACTCATTTGGTAACCTCATATAGCCCACTGGAGAATGTTCCTTTGATATGAAGTTGAATCATAATTTTATTACTCAGAGGACATAAATTAATTTCCATTTACCATCTAGCCAAACAGAAGGTATCATTTTTTACTTTCAGTAGCAATTCATTGCTTTTGAACCAGAAGGACAAAAGAAAACCCTGAACCATGCATGAACACATGCAATGAACAAACCTGCTACAAACCTTCTGATAGAGAGAGAAGAAAATACTGGGAAAGGAAAATTTGCCACCCTTGGAAGAAAAGGCTCAGTAATGCAAAGGCAAATTTTTTTACCAAACTTACTGAAAGAATGAAAAACTAATTAATTATCCAGACAATATCTGGGATTAAAATTGCAAAATACAGGGGTTTCTTGGTGTAATTATTTTGTATGCCCTGCTTATTCCTACTCAATACTACAGTGCTAGATTCCTTTAATCAATTAAACAGGTACATTCATGATGCAAAAGAAATTAAGTGGAACAACTTTGGACAGGATTTGCTGCTTGATTTGTCCTACCTTCAGCTTGCAGTGTGCTAATGCAAGAGTGCCATCAAGTGGTACAGCAAGAAAGAACTTGGCCAAGAACTGATCCTCTAGCTTAAGCCTATTAAATACAGGAGACCTAGTGTCTCCTGAAATGCCACGGTTTTAACCGTAAATAACAAGTGACAAATATTGATATGCCACATAACACTAAGTGGGAAAGAGCTCTATGGCTGGGGTTACAGGGCATGTAACTACAGGGCAAATGTCTGTTAATTCAACAGGCTTTGAGGCTCTTGTAACAGGCTTATATAAAAATCCAACCTTTTTAAAGCCTGCCAAGGGCCCTAATTATCATACAGTGTGGTGTATGTCCCACATAACAGAACAAAGCAGCTCCTGAATGACCCTTCTGAGGAACTGATGAGCAGCATGACTTGTTCAGACAGATGATGCTGATTTCGATGCAGCTCAATTCAGCCTAGAAGGGAAACTGCCACTGTCGTCTGGGACCTGCTGGTAGTGCCTGGCTGGTGAAAGACCTGTACGCCTATGTGCAGATACCAGGAGATCCTCCATTCCCCTCCTTGCATTGCTTCCAGCCATGCTGGAGCTGATGAGTTAAACTCAGAAATGTCCGATTGGGATAATTTAAGGACATGAAGAATCCTTGCTGGGGATTTGGGGGACCTACACCCCTTCCATCACCAAACTACCTCAGTATCTCAAACCTGAATGCATCAATCCCTCTGTTACTATGGGGACATGTTTTACTGCCTTTTTTTTTTTCCATCCAGGTTACTTGAGCACATACAAGGGAAAGGTCATACTTCAATAGCTGTTAAGGCACCTGTATTCAGTAAAATCACTAGAAGTTAACTGCCCCTAAATACGTTTACAAATACAGTATTAGGCAATATGCCTCAGCGTGTACAAGTACATACGTTGTACAAACCCACTGTTTCCCTAGCCCTAGGTGTAGTGGATGGTAAGACCAAGAGCGTCAAAGCAGATCTGCTAGTTTTCAGACTAGCCTGGCATATATTTGCTTTCACCTCTTATAGATATATAAATCACTTATGAGTTACCACTGCATTTTCAGTTCTGGTGGAGCTGAGCAGCAGATACTACCCTATTCAGACCTACTTCTAGCAATTATACTTGTTCTAGATTTTCAGTATTTGCTTGATGCAGCTGAGATTAATGCAGCACAATTTCCATTGATTTCTTTTTTCTCCATCTTAATTAGAACTTTCCAGTATTTGCTGAATGAAACAGAAAAAAACTGAGAAAGAGCAAGTGTTCAGCATTTTAATACAGCCCTGTACCATGAACAACAATCATAGTCTGCTTGGTTAACATTCAGGTAAAGATTCTTTAAAATTATTGAGACAAAGTTATCTTCCAAAAACAGGCTGAATTTCTCTTATGGTGACCTTGAACTTCACTCTCAAACAAATTTTTCCCTGGTTATTGCCTGATGCCAAACACATCTCAACATTGCCTGCTTGCTTTGATGAAAAAAGGTAATGCAATTGTGTTAGAGTGCAACTCCACAAGAAAAACAGTGTGTGGTTAATGGGTAGTCACAGCCATGTTGAAGCAGTCATTTGAAATAACAGAATAGGAAAATGCCAAGGAAAAAGAAAAATATGAGCAATAACTGAAAGACTGTTTGGAGAGCATCAGTAATTTGTGGTTAGCAACAGAGAGATGTTTGAATCAGGACCACAATCATTTATTTTCTAAAAGCGAACAAAACAAACCTTTCCAAAGCAGCTTGTTCTCACTGTCAAAAGCACTAGGAAACATCCAGCTTTCCTCTTTTTCACTACCTGTGAAGACTTACCTTCAATAGTTATCCACGGTCAGCTGAGCTGGGATATCTGTCTGTATTTGTCTTCTCACCCACAGCCAACCTCCCCTGGCAAAAAAGTTCCAGGAGCATAAAGGGGGCCCTCATTTACTCCTTGGGGAGTATCTGTAATACTGGCATACTGAAATATCTAGGTGTTGTGTTCTCTTTATTATCAGTATTTACATGGAGCTGTAGATAGGAAAGCAGAGGAAGAGAGGAGATGGCAATACACTGTATGTCAAACAGATGAGTGTTGCTTCCAATATTTAAATGGCTAGAGGAAAACTTTGCAAAGATTTTAAGTGACTGTATTTACATAATTTGTAGTCCAGGAAAACTGGAAAAAAAAACCCAAAGCAAGTTTCATTATTAGTATCATAAACAGTAGAACATATTGCATACTGACAGACTTTCTAAACTACCAAGGAAATGTGAGTGACAGGGAAAAGTTCATCAGAAGACAATGGCAAAGAATGAAAGGTAATTTAGTAGGAGATATGTACCCAATTACCTGGGAAAGCAAGGAAAGGAGGGAGGAACAGAGTGTTTTACTAAAAATAAAGACACAGCTGAAAGTGTTCATTATTAAAATTTCAGTTGTTCTCCCCTCAATGCAAATGCTGTTGGAAAAAGTATACCTGCTGGTAGGTGAAGGTACGGCTAAGACATGGGAGGCTTGGAAAGTAAAGCACAGACTCTGCTTCTTAGGTTAAAGTGGTCAAAGAAAGTGAACACCAGAGCTTTCCACCCTCTTCCAAGATGCCACCTCCCCACTACCATGGTGAGCAGTCCTGTCTTATCTGGCTCGAGTGACTGCAGTGCTGGTTCATGGAAAGGGCAATTCACCCTCTGCTCTTCAGCTCTTCTATTGTAACACCCTGACTTCTTTTTTTTTTTTCCTCTTTAAAAAGCAAACCTTAAATGAGCTTTTCTGTTTTCCCCAGTGTGGATAATGTGATGCACAGTCACCTACACCCAGATTGGCCCAGGCTCTCGCTTTCTGTAGAAGTTGGTCTGAAGTTTGCTGCTAAGAGATCTGTATCAAAGAAGGGTCATCAAAGCTGAAGGCAGTGTTACAGGCAGCATCCCATATGTACTCATGATCTAGCTGTATTTGCTGTAAGCCCCACACCAAGCCTGCAAAAATGAACGAAAAGACCCCAATTCATGGAAAGCTGGTTCCCAAACATATATTATTAAACACAGCAGCTTTCAAGCATCTCTGTTTATGTATGTAAACCTTCCTCAGGGAGAGTGGGCCCAGAGTTCAGTGAGACTAATGGTCTGTATGTAACAGGTTGAGCTACCGTGCAAAGGTTCAGAGGATCAGAGGTAACGGTGTTGGAAATCTCAATGGCAGAGAAGTGGTATCTCACAGCAGTAGGATGGAAATTGCCTGCCCCTCTTTACTGTCTTAAAAATGAAGAAGTTGGCTTAGATGAGGTTTTAATTGAATTTACCTTTTCCTTTCATCTGCTCTTCTGTCTTCTGGTGACAACTTGTAAGGCTTCTCCAACTTCCAAATTTATTTTCTTATAATTAATTGGACAATTAACTATAACTTAGTAATTATCAAGTATGCTAATTATCCAAGTATCTACAGATTTAAAATATATCCACACTCAATGAATTTAATAACAAGGCACTGCTGTAGATATTGCAGAAATGTTCTTCGCTTGCACCAAATATTTGAAAGGCAAATGTTAGGATTATATTTCCTTTCACAGACCTCACATAAAATGTGTTGTAGAATAAAATTACTTCATTGATTGGAGACTCAAAAGCTCTTGAAGACTTTTTTAGAAAAATGTGAAAATAATTTTGAAATTTGCATGACATTTCCAGGCTGATACAATGGTCCCTCAATGTCAGTAGCAGTATACAGCTTAAGGAAGTTGTAGGGAGCATCACAGCCAGCAATGCAAGCTCCCTCTGGCAGAGCTCAGAGTAGCAAGTTTTCTGTGCTGCTTTACAGGTGTGACCCTAATTCTGAATATCTCCATTCTCCAACCCTTTCCCCCCCTTTAAAGTATGGTAGTAGCTCAGTTACGAGCATGTGCTGAGAGTCCTAACATAGTACAGGAGAGGGAACTGGGTGTGCGGATCACTGCCAGCAAAAAAGGACCAGGAGGCCACACTGACTATGGATTCCAGTTCTCTGCCATCGCAGGCCAGCTTGCGATAGCCTATTAATGCTGAAAGGTCTGTATAACATCCCTTTCGCATACCTCAAACCCTGCCCATAAATATGCCATAACTTAAAATGGTGGCTCCTGTTTTTTTGTAACAGTCAAGATTACAGCACACTGCAGAGATGAGTGAACAGGCACTTAAAAGGTCTTGGAGACCTGCAGTAGACTAGCTGCTTTTTCTCTGTTAATTAGGCCCTCCCCAGAAGCTTCCTAGCCTCAGAAATTGGGTAAGCCTTTTTGCTACATGGTAACGTACATCCTAAAACGCTCCTGAAATGGAATCAAGTTAAAACAATAGTATCTTCTCAACAGACTTACCAGCTATACCAAATCAGCTCACGATCCTACATAGTATATACCCTGATGCTCATCAGCCACATTATTAAATCTTTCTTTCTGCTCTTCCTTTTGTAGACAAACTCCCCTTATGATGCATTTTTTTCTGCACCTGTTCTATCATTTGCATTCCTAGAGCACCTCTGAGACCCAGGCATGTTTGGGGCTGCTTGTATTTTGCTGTTTGATTAGACTGATGCTTAGGCTGATGCGAAGCACCATGTCATTTTTGATTGAATAAATGACAATAGCTAATGTTCTGAAAAAGCAACTACAAAAGGAGGAGCAATTTTACTTGTAATGACCTTGGCCTGGATAGTTCTTGTTTCCAGGCTTCATTCTTCTGTCTTCCCTCTTCATTCATAGTCTCCCTACTGATCCAAGTTATACTAATGTTTCATATAGAGAACCAAGTAACCATAAATGGCAGTTCTTGCCACTCTGTCTCATTTGAGAGTCCCTCCTATGTCTGATTAGTGACATCTTTTGAATTATTGTCAGTTCTGCACTTCCACCTTTATGCTGCTGTTTAAACTCTATTTTATCATGAGCCAGTCAGAGGAAGGTGAAGACACTGAACTGGAAAAACTGTTCAGAGTTATATGGCAGTTTCTGTGATTGGCTACTTTTATTTTTATGACTGTTTGACAGGCAAAGCACTGGAAATACTTGGCCTGCAGTTATTTGAGAGTAATGTTAAAATAGCCATCATCCTGACTAGTTGGAATTCTTGGAAGGCCATTTTCTCTTTGGAAAATGAAGTTGCATCAACATTTTCTTTAAGAGCAGGATTCTTCCTGATGGTTTGATGTCAAATTTGCTTCCCTTGCACCCACCCTGCCAAAGGTATGGTTCTTCCTCCCATGGCTTCCTTTAAGCATTGCCCAATGCTTTGGCTTACTAGTGAGAGGAAAAAAAACGTAGGTATAATGCATTCCCTAGGGTTAATGGATTTGCGGATTTTGGGGAACTGAAATTAAACTATTTAGCCAAATTCTGTTGGCACGTTCACCTTTGAAGTCTGGACTCCTCCACTGAAGTCACTCTGGATCTATTCTGGTATTTAGAAGACAAAAATCTGACCTCTTACTGCTGCACCAGCAAGACACTTTGTTAGTTCAGTCACCTTCCTCTCTCACACGAAGCATACAGTATCTCACCTTAATCACATCAAGGTAAGATGTAGCGGCAGCCGGCGCTCAGAATTCCCTGGTGAATGAGAAGAAATGATAAAGGATCAGGTTCTCTTGCATTTTGGGGATCCAATTCTCACCCTTCCTTTCACAGAGCCGCCGCAGCCGGTCTTGGCCGGCTCCAAGCTGGCCCGAGGCCTGAGGGGCGGCCTGCTGCAGGGGGCGGCTGTAATGGCGGCCCTCCCCTCCCCGGCCTTCCCTTCGCCGGTGGCTGTGGAGGTGGTAAGGCTGGCAGGAGGCGGGGGTGTCGTTTCCTCACAGAAAGCTGGCAGAAGAAAATAGCGATTCCTTCCTGCAAGCAGTCCAGAAACTCCATTCCCATTTCAGATACGGATCTGCTATCTGACCATAGACAAGCAACCTAACTGCTTTTATGGCCTTCATGAGGAAAAGATATAGAATGCTGTGATACAATCTAATTGATGGTTGTAAAAATGCTGCAGGCATTCATGGGAATGCTTCATAGGCTTGAAATTATTTTGCAAATACTGTGCTCTTAAAAAAAGGAATGGATGCTATCAACATTTAGGCAAGAAGATACCCAGAACTCCTTCCCCAGAGATGCTTGCTGCCTTCGTTTCAACTGATGCTGCAGCCTGTGCTTATTCTGGATTATAGCAGGAGGTTGGCTCATGGGACAACAAGAAAGCAAAAGGAGGAAATTCCAGCTGTTTCTCTGTTTGGCTGGCAGGCATTGACAGTAACAAATATATCTTCAGGAGGGGAAATGACATTTAGTCAGAGGATCTAAAAAGCTGTAATGTATATACAGTCACCTGTCTTTGAGCGTGGGGAAGAAGCACTGAAAAAAATCAGATAAAAAGGATTATATTACCATATAGAATAGAGCGGTATAGAGACAGGTCTTGCTGCCTGGGGCAGCATGTGTGCCAAATAGCACCTTAATGCATAAGAATATCACCTCCAAAACAGACTCTTTTTCTGTGTAGCGATTGCTGGTCAGCAATATATGTGTGCCTGCAGTTTCGGTCTACTCAGCCATCCAAGTGCTTCAGAAGGGAAAAGACTGTAGCTAGCGTGATCACTGGTCTAGCATTTTGCAGCCATTTCAGGTCATCCTTATACGTATGCCCTGTGATGTTTGGGGGGGGGGGGGGGGGGAAGCATGTCTAACCAATGCTTAAGCATAGTTTCTCTGAAGAGTTGGTGTGCTCCCCTTTTCCCTGTTCTGGGGGTAGTATTGCTGCACTACCAGCCTTCACAAGTCATGCAGCCTAGCTGTTTGAAAATCATCATCTAAGGCTTCAGATAATGAGACTGGGGGCTTTGTCTGACAAAGGAAACCCCAGTGTTTCTTTTCATTGACTATTAAGTGTAAACATATGCCACTTGCAAGCATCTTTCTGCAGCTAAGTGCTCAGAAGAGGTGATGGGCTTAAAGAAAGCAGAAACTCCACTTGTGGGAATCACAGGAACCTGCACAGGAGCAAATGACTTTTCTTCCTGGTTGTGATGATAATTAGCCATCTAACTACCTTTCATAAAATCAAATGTCAAGTCTCCTGGAGTAGGGGAGGGGGAGAATCCATAATATTTATGATAAAATTGTGAGATTTGGCAACATCAACTGCTGTGTTGTTAATCGGTAGGTCTTGCTCTGCAGGTGGGATCCAGGCAGATGTGGCCAGCACGCATGGGCACATGTTGCAGGGTAACTGGTGTAACTGGCTGTTCTGTTGATGCTGGTGTTGTAAAATGCACCTTCTTGGGCTGGTGACTTGATGTGCTAAGAGATCTGAAGCTGTGCTGTGAAGTCTGAGACTTCAATCTCTTTTTGTATGCTTTGTGATTCAACGCTTGGGGGAGAGGGTAAGAGACCAACCTCAGATCGGCACAGGGTACTTATCCAGGATGAAAAGATTGAGGTCTGAGTCTGAATTGCAAAGTGCACAAATGTAACCCAAAGGGGAGCCTTGCAGAGGTCTGGAGGAACCGCACTAGTGATGATTCAGAGTTTCTCCAAGAAATCTCTCTGGAGGGGTGTTTTGTCAGAGCAGGTGGGTTTTCCCCAACACTCAATTTCACCTGATCAGTTGTGTGACATGGTAAATTGCTCTGCTGGACTGAGAGTTGGAAAACAGAAGCTCTGGTGGGCCTGACTCAGCCTTTGAACCTTTCACATGACCTCATTTTTCTGTGCCTCCAACTACAGCGTAGCAATTACAGTGACTCAGGGTGACTTTATTTACTGCTGCTTGCAGACATAGAAAGAAGCTCCTGTGACTGATGTCTTATGTGCCTGTGGAAAACTAGTCCAGAGCCAGACCTGGGTGAGCTTTTCCTGCTTCTGTTAAGGATGGATCTGGCCCTGTTTAGTTCAGCGGTGCATCAGTTGTGCCCTGTGGGCTGTTCATTTTACAAGTACCAATTTTTTTTCTGCAAGCAAGAAGTGTTAACTGCATCAATAATACCCCATTGCCCTGGCAGTACAGTGACTCTTGAAAGATGGATTGATGTGGTAATACATCTGCTGCTGTCTCAAAATTGCAGAAAGTGTTGCAGAAAGACAGCTTGCTTAGGGCTGCAGAGTTTTGGTCACTATGAAGGTATCTTATTTTCTTAGGGACTCTTCCAGAAATTAGGCCTTTCTGAGCTTGTTGGTCAGGAATTTTTGTTCTATACCACAGGATACATGATATCTCCACCTGTGGAAGCAATGTAAATAAGTAACAGGAGAATTTAAGGCTGCAGAGAAAAATACTAAATACCTTGAGTAGATGTGAAAGTTTTGGCTTAAATGCTACCAAGAATCTTTAAATTCAGGGCAAAAAAATCTCCAGTCCTGATCCAATATTGTCCTTTCACAGCTTGTTAAGTTGTTTTTGCCTACGCGGAGTCAGTTTTAAATTGCTAGCAAAACAGATTGATAGCATTCCAGCATGACTTTTCCAAGGGATAAGAGGAGGTCCAGTTATCATTCTTTCAAAGCTATCAATCATCTCTGTGGGTAGCACAATGATATTCTGTTCTCTGTCCCAATTAAGCTCTTCAGCTCAGCAAGAATGTCTATGCTGAAGTAATGGAGGAGCTAGCTGATGCCTGTTGGCTTAGGTGCAGTAGTTCCCAAATTACAGTCTGCTTTCCATGCCAAACTACAAAGCACTGGTCATAAGTGGTCCCCAGAACCATTTGAAGAATACAGGAACATGACAGCTAGCAGCTGTTTGGCCTGAGAAATTTTTAGGGCTGTTACCGCTCTAGTAATTTAAAATATTCCAGAGGCACAGATTTGGAAACTTCCAAAGCTCTTGAGGGTGCTGAAGTTTTTCACAGCCATTTTCAAACCAGCTTTAAGGAACAGGACCTGCTGCATGCTCAGGTCCATGCCAGTCCAATTCACAAAGGCAAAAAGAGATTATTGGTGGTGCTTCAAAGATGCCTACTGAGAATTGCTGCTGGACTGCTTGCACAGCTTTTGGTTTGAGGACCTTTTCTTCCGTGTGTTAAAGCAAACCAATTGGCAGACAAGACTTGCAGACAAGGTTTCTGTACAGATGGAGCAGTTGCTGCTGGGTCGTGACTTCGACTTCTTGGTAATAAACACCACCAAGCCTACAGTCTGAGCACTGGTCCTGCTGCTTTAGAGTACCATCACTCCTCCAAACCCTGGCAGCTCTGAAAACACTTTCTGCCTGTGTATAGGCAATGCAGATTGTATTTGACAGCCATTAAGCTGTGACAGTAACCGAAGGAGCTGGAACCGCTCAGCTTCTGAGTAAGCACATGTGTAGATACAACTCGAAGAGTCTGTGCAAGTTCCCGCCCAAGAACTGAACAGAAGCCAAACCCATCATGTCTCTATCAAGGTGCCACATCTGTATTCACACAGCTTGATTCTGAGGATGGCTAAATCCGCTCAGCTACTTAAAGAAACCCGCATGCTTGCAATGTCTTTGGAAACCAAGTTATTTCTGGCAATGCCTAATGAAGATCCACAGGCTTGAAAGTGTTTGGTGATATTCCGATGCTACTCAGATGTTGTTACTGATTGTTTTGTGTTTGTGTGGTGGGGTTTTGGTAGCAGGGGAGTGGCCACAGGGGTGGCTTCTGTGAGAACCTGCTAGAAGCTTCCCTGGCTCCAAGTCAGACCTGCCTCTGGCCAAGGCCAACCCAGTCAGTGATGATGGCAGCACCTCTGGGAGAACAGATTTAAAAAGGGGAACCAGTAGGGAGTTGGGGGGATTGGCATGTGAGAGGAACCCCTCTGCAGACCCTGAGGTCAGTGCAGAAGAAGCGGGAGGAGGGGATGCCCCTGCAGCCCGTGGTGAGATGGCAGGCTGTGTGCCCCCAGCCCACCGAGGGGAGCGGGGGAGCAGATGCCCACCTGCAGCCTGGGGAGGACCCCACGCCGGAGCAGGGGGATGCTCCCAGAGATGGCCGTGACTCCATGGGAAAGCCTGCACTGGAGCAGTCTGTGACTGAAGATTGGCTCGCAGAAAGGACCCATGATGGACAAGTTTGTGAAGGACTGTCTCCTGTGGGAGGGACCCCACGGTGGAGCAGGGGATGAGTGAGGAGTCCTCCCCCTGACGAGGAAGGAGCGGCAGAGACAAGGTGTGATGAACTGACCCCAACCCCCATTCCCCATCCCCCTGCACTGCTGGGGGGAGGAGGTGGAGAGAACTGGGAGTGGAGTTGAGCTGGGAAGGAGAGAGAGGTAGGGGGAAGGTGTTCTAAGGTTTGGATTTATTTCTCAGTATCTTTGTTTTGATTTGATTGGCAGTAAATTAAATTGATTTTATTTCTTCCCCAAGGTGAGCCTGTCTTTTGCCTGTTACTATAAGTGGTGAGTGATTCCTCCCTGTCCTTGTCTCAACCCATGAGCTTTTCTTTATATTTTCTCCTCACCCCACTGGGGCCAGCGGGGAGGAGTGAGTGAGTGGCTTCAAGGTGCTTTGTTACCGGCTGGCTTAAACCATAACACTGATATAAAAGTCCTGCATATGTCAGAAATACTGATACAAATATGTTTGAAGTAGTACAACTCCTGGAAGATATGTATATAATTCAGATAGATGTGATAAATCTTTTATTCAATTTGATTTATACATGAAACTAGCCTTTGTAAAAGAATTTGAATTCATCAGGCTTAGCTTTCAATGGTGACAAGGCATTTATTCATATGTCTCTTGACTGACGTGGAACTTCTCATATCTGCCACAGGCTGTGAAGCACAGTAAAAAGGGATTTGATGTTTGAATGCAGGCAGTTGCATTCAAAGGTGTGTGGGGCAAGGAGTGACAGACAGCAGAGCTTGTCTGGGAATTTTTTATCTTCAAGACAAATCCCACTAATGTCAAGAGGAAACTGTACCCAACTTCATCTTCAAGTATAGCAGTCTCAGGGCAAGTTTCAGACCCTTGATGTAAAATTACAGTAGTTGTCAAGCACACCCATGTTTTATTGACACAGAAATGTTAACAAGGAATACTATTTTTGCATGTTATAATTATATCCATAGGGCATTAAAGTGGGAGACTGAAGGAATGCAATTTGTTCTGCTAAACACAAAGCCGATTGAGGTGTGATTTGGCAATAATGTAGAAATAACTATATGGTGGGAATCACCTTGATTTAGGCTAGGAAGACACAGTACTTCTAGGTAAAAAAACCTTAAGGATCAGCTATTAATAGTGAGGCCAATTAACAACTGAAAATGTATGAGAATCTTTGCTGGGTTTCTCCACTACTGTAGGGCCTCAGATTGGATGTGTATCTGTTTGAGCATTGTGTTCTTAAGTAATAGGAATATTTGGGCTCTTTTCTGTCCTTGAGTTTGTAAAGGAGTTTAAATGAAAGGACCTAATTGTCCCTGATATTTAACACTTCTGGATTCTTGTGGCACAGTTCCACTGTCTTCACAAGAGCTATGGTAGCAGAAGATGTGTCTTGAAGACCCCCGCTTGTTCCAATGAATCAGAGGGGTAAGCATTAAGAGCAGGAGGCTTTAGTAATCAGACTCTGGAGCTCAAGAAGAGTTAGGGTCAAGGATCCCCTTTTGTCACTGCAGACCCCACTCAGGCAGTTACACAAATGCAGAAAATCTTATTAGGACATATACCAGTGAGGAGTACCTGTTTCAAGGGAACACCCATGTAGTTGTGTGAGTATGGGAGAAGGAAAGAAGGGCAAGAACAATGACAGCAAGGGAAAGTAAACATCAAAGTGGCAAAGTCGGGAGAAAAAAGAAGATTCATTTCAAAGGACATACTAAAATCAAGATGTCCAAACTCCATTAATTCTTGCTATCATTACAAAAAGGCTGATTCACTAACGGCCGTTTGTTTTGATGTCAGTTTTGCTTGGGCCTTCCTAATGAGGTGGGGGAGGAGGTTGCCTTTAAAATATCTTTGGCCAATCAACATGGTTGGGAGATAATAACTTTCTGAAGAGCTGAAGATCTTCCTGGAAACCTCAGAGATTTAATTGAGGCCTTCTGTCATTAAATTCATATTGCTGTGCAATGGAGCTCTGCAACAACCTAGATTAAAATGAGTCATCTCAGTAGAAGCTGGCATCAAGATGTATCCTATAGATATTAGCATAATGAAGGCTTTCAGATAAACATTCAATTAGTTTGAAACAGCAGTGGAATAGCTTTGTATTAAGAGAAGCAGAGTAGTGTTAATATTGTCTGGGTCTGTGTTTGCTGGAGGATCCAGAAAAGTCTGCTCTTCTTGGGTTTAAGTTTAATTCTTAATAATGCCCTCACTGAAAAGCAAATAACATATGAAATCCTTAATGGATTTGCAAGTTGATAATAAAAAAGGATTGATTTAAAGCTCAACTGGCTTGCCCTTTTAAATGCCAGAACCAAAGAAATTAAGAGCAGAAAAGACCAAGTAAAACAAGAAAATACACACACACACACACATGCCCTCCCCCTGCCCATGTTCAGGCCCAATTAGCTATGGCTTGCCTGAAGTAATAGCATTTTCATTTTTGCAGCCACAGATGGGAGAGTGCCTAATATTAATTGCTAATAGAATTAAGTGACTAGTCATCAGAGAAATGCTCAGGCAGAGAAAAGCCAATGTGTATCTTCATAGCCCAAAGTGCAATGAAAAAGCTCTTGTGGCTCTTTACTAGGCCAATGCAGACTCTGAAAGTGCATATATCAGCTGGTATATAGATGTCACTCAGCAACTTAACTCTTCAGGTGAGACCTCTTTGGGTAATTGTAATAAAAGATTGAACTGTGAATAGGCACTTGATTTAATCTCTGGGAACACAAATTCAACCTGGGTTTTAACACAGTACCAGGAACAATGGAGTGTACCTCACTTCTCACATCCCTTCCCATCTTTGCTGCCCTCAAAATTGATAGAAAGAATGACAATCCCCATAAAGCCACCAATAGCCTATAAGCTCATTTTTAGGTGAATAGCTTCCCTGCTCCACATGGCAGAACTGGAGAAATGTGGGTTTTTTACACAAAACTGTTCTTTCTCTCATTCCTTTTAAATTCTGTTCCCCTGAATTTCCATGTTACAGAATTTTCATTCAAAGATTTCTAAGCCTTTTTCAAGCATTAGCCAGCAAAGCCTGGAAACACTCTGACAATACAGGTAAAAATTACCCCTTTTTTATGCAAAGGTGTACTGCGACAGGCAATACAATTCAAATTAAAATAAATGCTTCATAACTTACAGCCCAGATCCTGAGACTTGTGACTCCTGTGTCCCACTTCTAATTAAAAGAATCACCAAAACCTGCCTTTTATAACATACTGCTGTTCCCACCGAAGTGTATAGCAATGTAAGTGTGAATTCCTGGGTCAAATTAAGGCAGTGATCTTTTGGATTTTGCTCCAACAGTGTGGATGCCAGGTGCCCACCAAAGCTGCTCTATCACTCCCCCTCCTCAGCTGGACAGGGGAGAGAAAATATAATGAAAGGCTCATGGGTTGAGATAAGGGCAGGGAGAGATCACTCACCAGTTACTGTCACAGACAAAACAGACTCGACTTAGGGAAAATTAATTTAATTTATTACCAGTCAAATCAGAGTAGAATAATGAGAAATAGAATCAAACCTTAGAACACCTTCCCCACTACCCCTCCCTCCTTCCTGGCTCAACTCCAGTGCTGGTTTTTTCTACCTCCTCCCCCCCCAGCAGCGCAGGGGGACAGAAAATAGGGGTTGGGGTCGGTTCATCACATGTTGTCTCTGCTGCTCCTTCCTCCTCAGAAGGAGGAGTCCTCACTCTTCCCTTGCTCCAGCATGGGGTCCCTCCCACGGGAGATAGTCCTCCATGAACTTCTCCATCATGGGTCCTTCCCACGGGCTGCAGTTCTTCATGAACTGCTCCAGCATGGGTCCTTTCCATGGGCTGCGGTCCTTCAGGCACAGACTGCTCCAGCGTGGGTCCCCCACAGGGCCACAAGTCCTGCTAGAAAACCTGCTGCAGTGTGGGCTCCTCTCTCCACAGGTCCTGCCGGGAGCCTGCTCCAGCATGGGCTTCCCGTGGGATCACAGCCTTCTTCAGGCATCCACCTGCTCTGGCGTGGGGTCCTCCCTGGGCTGCAGGTGGAGATCTGCTCCACTGTGGGCCTCCCTGGGCTGCAGGGGGACAGCCTGCCTCACCAGGGTCTTCCCCATGGGCTGCAGGGGAATCTCTGCTCCAGCACCTGGAGCATCTCCTCCCCCTCCTTCTTCACTGACCTTGGTGTCTGCAGGCTTGTTCTCGCATATTCTCACTCCTCTCTCCAGCTGTCATGCAGCAACCTTTTCCCCTTCTTAAATATGTTACCCCAGAGGCGCTACCACCGTCGCTGATGGGCTCAACCTTGTCCAGCAGCAGGTCTCTCTTGGAGCCGGCTGGCATAGGCTCCATGGGACATAGAGGAAGCTTCTAGCAGCTTCTCACAGAAGTCACCCCTGTAACCCCTCTGCTACCAAAACCTTGCCATGCAAACCCGATACAAATGGGAACAGCCTTTTATCCTCTAGACATCACTGCACTTTAGCTCTTGCAAAGTCACATAGCCACATAGACATTGCTCCCTCCTTGCAATGAGCTGGATCCTGGAAAATCTCTAGAGAAAGGTCACTTCATAGATGAGCATGGAGAAAGTAGTGAAAATGCTTTTGCACAGAAAACAGTTTCTTTAATGTAGAAAGAATTGTTTCTGGGGAAGGTAAATGACCCTCTAGAATTTTTTGTCTGAAAACTTTGGATTTACAGAAAAATGCATGCGGAATGTTGCTGACGCTCCCCACTGCATCCTGCTTTCTCCAGTTCAGTTGAGTACCGCTCTCCTGTGCCCTGTAAACACCGTGTAGTTCATCTGATATCCATACAAATGGGATGCAGATGTACTTAACTTAGTGTTACGTGGCGTGTCAGAGGAAAAGCTAATTAAAAAAATCGTGATGCTGAGGGGAAAACGCTAGTCCTTGTAACGGTATTTGTGGTTTAAGTGTTGTTTTTCCCTTTTTCCCTGCAGAGACCTCTAGCATCCTCAGCCAGGATTCACTCGTGCTTCAGGGAGGAAGGAGGAGCTATGCAAGCCCGCAGGCATCACTAGGTGGTGCAAGCAGTCCACCAGCTCCAGCACTGCTCTTCTTGCCGCCTGAAGGAATACCAGCTTCCAGCTCCCGGCCCTGGGCTGGACACCTCGGGGTGAGGTCGACAAGCCCGGCTCGTTTTGCAGAAGGCCAGGTAGGCAAATCCGAACTGGTTTGGCTTTGAGAACAAAGCAGAGCTGCATTGCTGTGTGCCCTTGAAAAGTCATGCTTTACGCTACAGATACGTTTTAAAGGGGTTAGAAAGTTTCTGCAGGGTAAATTTTTCTCATGATGAAACAGTGTTTAAAGAAATATTTTTGGTTCGCTTAAAGATATCAGGTAACAGAAAGGTGAGCACTGGAGGCCCATAACCAGTTCATTGGCATACAGAACTGTCTTGTGCTCTGCTAACCATCTGGTAGAGCTCAGCATAATAGTTAGAGCTAGATTTGCAAGGGAGTTTGGTTGGCAGATATGCAAATGAAGCATCTGATAATTCTAAATGTTACTATTTCTAATTCTTCAACGTAATGGTCAGGGAAGGTGCACAATACTGAACTTTGACGCAAAACCAGAATCAATTGCATTTTTTGCAAAGTTCCAAGTTAGTTGTGTGAGTGGATTTCTTCTTAGGCAAAAACACTGTCAGAAACAAGCACATTTTCAAGCAGCTGTGAAATTTTGCACATGAAGAAAATGAGCCGCTCTTAGGAAAGGAATAACAGTTGTAGCAGAAGAGGTGTATTATATGTTTATGCAATACTGACCAGGCCCAGCAAATAACCTGCTCTGTTACCCCATCATGAGAAGTCAGAACATGGTACAGAACAACAGGGATAGGTCATTTATTGATGGTGTCAGTTTCTGTTTGTGTCCTCAGTTAATCTGAAAGGGAAATATATCTGAAAGGAATCACAACCTGGAGCAAACTTTCTCTGACTAACATTCCTCCAAGAACATCCAGGAAGCCAGAAGCTGTCAAATGACATCTCAGTTGGTTCTGAATCATTGGGTTTGCTTCCATCTGATGGGAATTTGGTTGTCAAAAGATAAGCTTACCCACAAAGGTCAAAGTGAGTGAGCAAATCTGGATGACTGTTTTTTTTCTCCTAAGGGATATTCCAATCTTTAAGCATTTGTCTTTGACCTAAAGTAGGATTTGAAAATGTTGAAAACTGTTGAAATCATGTAGCTTCATTGCAATTTCCCCCACTGTGGAGTTGAAATATTTACTGTAAAAAATGCAATTTGGATTTTTGTGGAAGTTGTTTTCCATCAGGGAATCCTCCTGATGGAAAATTCCGAGATGGTTCTTGAGGTGAGATTTTTATGCCCTGCTTTCCTTCATCTCTTCCCTTTTGTTTTCCTTTGTTCTCTTCATTATGCCTTGGCATTAATGGGTTATAATGCTGTAGACCGTGAGCTTGCATTCTTGTAGTTTTTATAGCCATCAAAAGTGCTTGTTTCAGAAAGCAGGCAGATAAGAGCCTTGGCCAATAAGTAATTTCTTTACCCCATTATGTACTTATTCCCACATGAGTAACACTAAGACAAAGGAAGAAGTTCTCTAGGAGTCTGTTGGGGCTGGCCAAATTTTTTTCACTGAAACACTTTCACACACAATGTTCTTCAGTTATTCTAAAAAACCCACAACTGTAGCAGGAACAGATTTGGTTTTTTTAGTGAAAATCCAGTAATATTTTTTTCATATTTTAAACAAGCTTGTAGTTTAATTTTATAATAAAAAAGTAGTGTTAAAAAATCTGTTACAGACTAGTTGACTTAATTTTCTTTTGCTTACCAGCTATCCTCCAAACTCTTGACTAAGTGCCTGCTTTTAACTATGGTCAGTTCAAAGTGAGAAAAAGAAGCAAACAGTGACCACGTTGAGGATTCTGGGGTAGTTGACTGAGCCAACTGGACCCCAAATTTTGAAGGTTATCAGGTACCTATAGGATGTGAACACTTCAACCATCTGAATTCTATTGACTTGATATTCCAAATAGATTAAAGTCTAACAGTTTCTTCCTCTAGTAGAGGATTTACCAATGGCAATAATAGCAATTTACCAATAGCAATTTCAACTGTATTTGTTCTACTTAGTCATAGTGAAAATAAGTGAGTGAAAGAAAACAAGGAGAAAGGCAGAAGCAGCTCTAGAAATGCTGCACAAATTCAAGACTTCCTCTGTGTGTGTTAATTTCCAAAACTTTGGAATGGCATCACACCACTTTGGTCAATTTAGGTTAGATGTCTTAGGTTAGAGGTCTGTTCCTGGAAGAGGGGCCTTCCATGAACAGGATGCCCCTGTCACCCTATGCCCTGGATAAAATTTTATTTCTGTATGTGTGTGCCAGGTCTGGAAACATCAGTGTCTTTCACAAGTATGAATTGTGTTCTGTTCACAAGATCTTTCACAGGGTGCAGAGCAAAATACTCCATCTCAAAAGGTAAAGCTGGAGAGGGGCTACACATTTCAAATAGCAGCTGTACATGAGAAACAAAGCATTTTGGATTCTTGTGACCAAACTCTTCTTCTCCTGAGATGTGAAAGTATTCTTCTGAGAGTAAAGAAGGAGGTGAGGTACCTGAGAAACCATTCCTGAGTCAGAAAAAGGATGTGATACTGACACACATTTTACTTTAAGGAATAAAGCAGAGTGTTGTAATTTATTTCAAATTTCAGCCTTTTAGAATGCAGACGGAATCTGCTCACATATAAAAACCTGCTCCTTGATTGAGTTGTTTCATTAGCTGTATGAAATGAGACAAGGAAACACTTGGGAAACCAGTGAGATTTAGAGGCAAAGAGTGAATTCAAAGAGATGATTTGAAGGTTATGTGGTAAAATGCTCAGTTTCTTCAACTAATTAGGGCTGCTGGGACTGTTGGGGAATGTGCAGTTTCTAGGTCATATTAAGTTTAAGAAGCTTCTTCTTTAGCCAATGGAAAAATAGAGCTTGGCTGAACGGTTTTTGCAATGCATTTATTTTCCCCCCAGGTTATCCATCTTCATTTATTCTTGCCATAGACTTAGCGACCAAATAAGGTAGAAGCAGAAACCAAAAGCCACACCAGTTTATTAAAATCTACAGTTCATCTTCCCTTCCTCTCTTGAAGATCCCCCAAGTGATTTTGAACTGTAAAACTTGATATATACAGAAATGGTGCTTAAAACGTACTTGTTCAGCTGCACCTGATGACGGCTACTACTGCTGAATTTCCCATGCTCTGAAAACATGAACAAAAAGTCCAGATGGTCTGATACTGGGCTCTGTTCATCTCAAAAAGCTGACTGTCTCAGTAGAGATTGTGACCCAGGATTTCTAAATGGGAAGTTGTTGCTTAAGAAGTTTTTTCTTCTGCTGCAGTTGTACAGCTTCTGATTGCTCCAGACTCAGGGCAGATTCAAATCTGAAATCACAGCTGATCCTGCCATCCCCATCTTACAATGCCATGTAGTGCCTCTCTGAGCAACAAGTCATCATCTTCTTTTGAGCTCCCATCAAGGCTGGTTCAACCATTCACACCTCCATGCTCCAGTGAGTTCTTCTCTAGTTATGTATCACTGGCATTATCTGTTTTTTTCCTGGGCTTATGACATGGCCTGCAGGCAGAGCAAAGTCTGAGAGGAAA